>NW_016107441.1:3923888-3931337 GCF_001604975.1 Cebus imitator | reverse complement strand
TAAAAATACAAAAATTAGCCAAATGTGGTGGTGCATGCCTATAATCCCAGCTATTCCGGAGGCTGAGTCAGGAGAATCTCTTGAACCCGGGAGGCGGAGGTTGTGGTGCGCCGAGATTGCGCTATTGCACTCCAGCCTGGGCAACAAGAGCAAAGCTCTGTTTCAAATAAATAAATAGTTCCACAAAGAAATGAAATAGGCTGATACGACAAAGTAATGGGGGATGGATATTTTCAATGATGTGGTCAGGGAGGCCCTGCCTAGGGTGGTGATAGCTATTAAAGCTGAGACATGAATGATGACAAGGAACCAGACATTGGGAGAGCTGGAGCAGGAGTGTTCAATGCACAGAGAACCAACCATAAGTGCAAGGTCCCCGAAGCAGGCACATTTGGAGAACAGAAAGAAAGCTGCTGTCACTACAACATAGTCCAATCCCTGTACCCTCTCTTAATAAATAAGGAATTTTATCTATTCTTTATCTATTCCTGGAAGGTAATTCAGGAATTCAGAAAGATGACTCAACTTGTCCAAGATTCCCTCTTGCAAATTCCTCCTTCCTTTTTTTTTGAGACAGAGTCTTGCTTTATCACCAGGCACCAGGCTGGAGTACCGTGGCGCAATCTAGGCTCACTGCAATCTCCGCCTCTTGTGTTCAAGCAATTCTTCTGCCTCACCCTCCCTAGTAGCTGGGACTACAGGCGCATGCCACCATGGCCAGCTAATTTTTGCATTTTTTAGTAGAGATGGGGTTTCACCATGTTGGCCAGGATGGTCTTGATCTCCTGACCTCGTGATCCACCTGCCTCGGCCTCCCAAAGTGCTGGGATTACAGGCATGAGCCACTGTGCCCGGCCGCCCTCCTTCCTTTCTTTATACTCATGTAGAAGAGAAGGAAACTGAAGCTTGGGGCTGACCAGCATACTTGGATTACCAACCCAAAAATCATTCCGGTATACACTGCTATATCTCATTGCTTTATACATTGCTATAATCTCATGCTTCTTCCACTCTATAGACATATGTAAACTCCCAGACAGCAAAAACCATGATTTTAAGAGTGTACCACACTGAAACAAAATCCTGACTGATAGAATATGCAGTAATCTTCAAAATTCCAGCAGTAATGCAAACAGCCACACTGTCACATGGGGTCAGCATAGACCCTTCCTAAGGAGTTCCTTTCCACTTCCAGTTTCAGAATTTTTTACTCTGATTTTTAAAAAGGGCTGCCTGTTTTCAGTCTCATATTGTTAGTGGTAGCTTTGGTATTATACTGAGACTGCTGGATGTATAATATGGGATAAAACAAATGAGTTGTGTTGGTGTTGCAGAGAACCAGGACTTCTGGTGTGGGAGAAAAATACAAATGAAAGACGAAAGGGGTTAAATAAAAAACGCATAATCCTGTGTTTGTATTGAAGGTTTCAGTATGAATTTTTTTTTTTTTTTAAGAGATAGGGTCTTGCTATATTGACCAGGCTGGTTTTGAACTCCTGGCCTCAAGCAATCCTCCCACCTTGGCCTTCCAAATTACTAGGATTACAGGCGTAAGCCACTGCGCCTGGCCTCTCCGTATGAATTTTTGACTTAGCTGATCTGAAAACAAATAAACTAAATGAATTCCCTAGCTCTGTCTACTGTTTTCAGGTCTAAAAACAATGATCGATCCTTTAGTGCAGAGGTCCCCAACTCCCAGGCCATGGACTGGCACCAGTCTGTGGAGTGTTAGGAACTGGGCTGCACAGCAGGAAGTGAGTGGCGGGCAGCAGGTGAAGCCTCATCTGTATTTACAGCGGCTCCCCGTCACTGGCATTACCACCTGAGCTCCACCTCCTGTCAGATCAACGGTGGCATTAGACTCTCACAGGAGCATGAACCCTATTGTGGACTGCATATGGCAGGGTGCTAGGTTGTGTGCTCCTTATGAGAACCTAATGCCTGATGATCTGGGGTGGACCTGAGGTGATAATGTTAGCACTGGGGAGCAGCTGCAGAAACAGATTAACATTAGCAGAGAGGTTTGACTGCACAGAGACCATAAAAACTCAGTTGCTTGCAGACTCATATCAAAACCCTATCAATGACTGGCAAGTGATAAGCTGCATCTAGTGGTGGGCTTTAAGTCAGCATCTGGCACTTATTTTAGTCCATGCATGGCCCGCCCATTATTTTATTTATTTATTTTGAGACAGAATCCCACTCTGTCGCCCAGGCTGGAGTACAATGGCGCAATCTCAGCTCACTGCAACCTCCACCTCCTGGGTTCAAGCGATTTTCCTGCCTCAGCCTCTCAAGTAGCTGGGATTACAGGCATGCGCCACCACGCCTGGCTAATTTTTTTGTGTGTTTTTAGTAGAGATGGGGTTTCACCATGTTGTCCAGGCCGGTCTCGAACTCCTGACCTCAGGTGATCGACCCGCCTCAGCCTCCCAAAGCGCTGGGATTACAGGCGTGATCCACAGCGCTCAGCCCCGCCCATTATTTTATTTACTGCTTCCATCTGCGTCTCTTTCCCACACTGCACTCTTGCCTTGGTCACAATTTTGGTGAGCCCACAAGCTAACCCTAGTCAAAATGAGCAATAAAACCAAATGTCACTGGAGAGCTTCATTGAAAAGGGGGAAAGACCCAATGATGAGAGAAGACTCAGACTGCCACAAAAAGAAAGCTGCAATTAAAAGAAAATACCAAGAGTCCCACTTAAATTACGGGTTCATGCAACACGTGATTTACATTCTCCAAACCTGCTTTGTGGCGACTGGCTACCCAATAAAGCCATGAAGCCTTCAAAACTGCTTCACCACTTGGAAACCAAGCATTCTGCATCAAAAGACAAGCCTTTGGAGTTTTTAAAAGAAAAAACATGTGAACATGAAGAACAGAAGCAATTATTGAAGGCCACCAGTTCATCAAATGTGTCTGCACTGAGAGCATTATTCTTAGTGGCTAACCGCATTGCTAAAGCTAAGAAGCCCTTTACATTTGTCGTGAAATTTTGGGAGAGGCTGCAGTTCAAAAGGTGGCATGTGTTCCTCTTTTAGCTAGCACCATTACTGGACAAACTGATGAAATAGCAGAGGATATTGAGGCACAATTGTTAGGATTAATGAGTCACCGTGGTATGCAATCCAGGTTGACGAGTCTACCGAAGTTGACAACAAGGCAACAATGCTTTTTTATCCATAGAGAAATGCTGGCTAGCCAAAAAAATGTCACCTGAACTTAACATTTTGCAAGATGTGATTAAAATTATCAACCACATTAAAGTACATGCCCTTAACTCACGTCTGTTTGTGCAGCTCTGTGAGGAGATGGACACAGAGCACACAGGATATGTCATACTGAAATGAGATGGCTTTCTAAAGGTAGATCACTGGCTACAGTTTTTGAGTTACAAGAGATTTTTTTTTTTTTTTTTTTTTTGAGATGGAGTTTCACTCTTTGTTGCCCAGGCTGGAGTAAAGTGGCACAATCTGGGCTCACTGCAACCTCTGCCTCCCAGGTTCAAGCGATTCTCCTGTCTCAGCCTCCTAGTAGCAGCTGGGATTACAAGCACTTGCCACCACACCCAGCTAATTTTAGTAGGGATGGGGTTTCACCTTGTTGGCCAGGCTGGTCTTGAACTCCTGACCTCAGGTGATCCACCTGCCTTGGCCTCCCAAAGTACTGGGATTGCAGGCGTGTGCCACCGCTCCCGCCCATAAGAGGTTTCTTTTGGAAAAACAGTCACCACTGGCAGCCTACTTCAGTGACAGAGAATGGATTGCAAAACTTACTTGTGTGATATATCCAACCTGTTCAACGAACTCAATCTGTCACTTCAGGGGAGAACGGCCACTGTGTTCAAGTTGGCAGATAAAGTGGCTGCATTCAAAGCCAAACTGGAATTATGAAGGCGACGAGCGAGCACTGGCATTTTTGACATGTTTCAAGCATTAGTAGAGATTTTGAAAGAGACTGAGCCAGAACGTTCTTTCTCCCAGATGGTGCATGATCACCTATCTCAGCATTCAAAAGAGTTTGAGCATTACTTCCCAACCACAAAAGACCCCTGAACAGGGAAGGAATGGATCCGTGACCCATTTGTGAATAAGCCAGGTGACTTGACATTGTCCATGCTAGAAGAGGATCAACTGCTTGAGATGGCAAATGATGGAGGCCGGGCGTGGTGGCTCATTCCTGTAATCCTAGCACTTTGGGAGGCCAAGGCATGCGGATCATGAGGTCAGGAGATAGAAACCCCATCTCTACTGAAAATACAAAAAATTAGCCAGGCGTGGTTGCACGTGCCTGTAGTCCCAGCTACTTGGGAGGCTGAGGTAGAGAACTGCTTGAACCTGGGAGGCGGAGGTTGCCGGGATCACACCATTGCACTGCAGCCTGGCGACAGAAGAGAGACTCTGTCTCAAGAAAAAAAAGTATGTTTGGGACTTCAGATCTCCATATGTTCTGGAATAAAAATCAAGGTGGAGTATCCTGAGATTGCCACAAAAGCACTGAAAAGCCTGCTTCCTTCCATTTCCAACATCCTACCCTTGTGAAGCAGTTTTCTGCAGTGGGAGCAATCAAAACAAGATTATGGAGTAGACTGGACATAAGCAACACACTTTGGGTGTCACTATCTCCCATCATCCCCAGATGGGACCGTCTAGTTGCAGAAAAACAAGCTCAGGGCTCCTACTGATTCTACATTATAGTGAGTTGTATAATTATTTCGTTATATATTACAATGTAAAAATAATAGAAGTAAAGTGCACAATCAATGTAATGTGTTTAAATCATCCTGAAATCATCCCCTTCACCCCGTTTGTGGAAAAACTGTCTTCCACAAAAATCAGTCCATGGTGCCAAAAACGCTGGGGGCTGCTACTTTAGCAAATAGTGAGCACCTATAGTGCCCAGACTGTGGTCTCTAAGTACCACTTTCCACTAAAAGGAACCAAGGTGTCTCTGAAAAAATAAATAGCTAATTCCAGCTTTGGGGCAGAAAATGTACAAAATGTACTTAGACTATTTTCTTTTTCTTTTCTTTTTTTTTTTTTGAGATAGAGTCTTGTTCTGTCGCCAGGCACCAGGCTGGAGTGCAGTGGCACATTCTCGGCTCACTGCAACCTCTGCCTCCCAGGTTCAAGCAATTCTTCTGCCTCAGCCTCCCTAGTAGCTGGGACTACAGGCGCATGCCACCAAGCCCAGCTAATTTTTTTATTTTTAGTAGAGACGGGGTTTCAGCATGTTGGCCAGGATGGTCTGGATCTCTTGACCTCGTGATCCACCCGCCTCGGCCTCCCAAAGTGCTGGGATTACAGGCGTGAGCCACAGCATCCAACCAGCATTTTTTTAAGTTGAAAAACTGAAAACAACCAAAATGAATAAATTATGGTACTTTTGATTTTTGAACCATGAATGTGGGAGGATGGTATGAAATAGAGATACTTCTTTTTTTTTTCAACGACAGTGTCAGAGGCAAGTATTTATTGGGAAAATGCAGAAGCAAAATTTAAAAATTATTTGGGGCCAGGCACAGTGGCTCACACCTGTAATTCCAGCACTTTGGGAGACTAAGGCAGGCACATCACTTGAAGCCAAGAGTTCAAGACCAGCCTGGCAAACATGATGAAACCCCGTCTCTACTAAAAATATAAAAACTAGCCAAGCATAGTGGTGAGTGCCTGTAATCCCAACTACTCAGGAGGCTGTGGCAGAATTGTTTGCACCTGGGAGGCGGAGATTGCAGTGAGTGAGATTGTGCCACTGCACTCCAGCCTGGGCAACACAGCGAGACTCCTTCTCAAAAAAAAAAAAATTATTTGGTTTGTTGCAGTTATAAAATTGCCTCCTTTTTTTGTTTGTTTATTTACCTTAGAGACAAGTCCCTACTTATACAGCTATAAGTTTATTGGCTACTTCTGCTTCTGACTACATTAGCTTAAGGTTTTTTTTTCTTTCCAACTTTTATTTTAGGTTCAGGGGATGCGTGTGTGGGTTTGTGTGTCACAGGGGTTTGGTGTATAGATTATTTAATCACCCATGTAACAAGCATAGTACCAGATACGTAGTGTTTTTATCCTCACCCTCCTCCCACCCTCCACTCTCAAGTAGGCCTCATTGTCTACTGTTCCCTTCTTTGAGTCCATATGTACTAAAAGTTTAGCTTCCACTTATAAGTGAGAACATGTGGTATCTGGTTTTCTGTTTCTGCATTAATTTAATTAGGATAATGACCTCCAGCTCCATCCATGTTGCTGCAAAGGACATAATTTCATTTGTTTTATATGGCTACATAGTACTCCATGATACTTTTTTTTTTTTTTTTTTTGGAGACAGTCTCACTCTCTCCCAGGCCAGAGTGCAATAATGCCATCTCAACTCACTGCAACCTCCACCTCCCTGGTTCAAGTGATTCTCTTGCCTCAGCCTCCTAAGTAGGTGGGATTACAGGTGCATGCCACCATGCCCAGCTAATTTTTGTATTTTTAGTAAAGATGGGGTTTTACCATGTTTGCCAGGCTGGTCTTGAACTCCTGACCTCAGGTGATCTGCTCACCTCGGCCTCCCAAAGTGTTGGGATTACAGGCGTGAGCCACCACGCCCGGTCATATATACCACATTTTCTTTAACCAGTCCACCATTGGTGAGCATTTAGGTAGATTCCATGTCTTTGCTACTGTGAATAGTGCTGTGATGAACATACGAGTGTATTTATCTTTTTGGTTTTATTTATTTATTTATTTATTTATTTATTTGAGACAGAGTTTTGCTCTTTTTGCCCAGGCTAGGGTGCAATGGCACAATCTTGGCTCACCGCAACCTCCACCTTCTGGGTTCATGCGATTCTCCTGCCTCAGCCTCCTGAGTACCTGGGATTACAGGCATCTGCCACCAGGCCAGGCTAATTTTGCATTTGTTTTAGTAGAGATGGGGTTTCTCCATGTTGATCAGGCTGGTCTTGAACTTCCAACCTCAGGTGCTTCGCCCGCCTCAGCCTCCCAAAGTGCTGGGATTACATAGCTCTGTTTTAAGTTCTTTAAGAAATCCCCAAACTGCTTTCCACAGTGACTGAACTAATTTACATTTCTACCAACAGTGTATAAGCGTTCCCTTTTTTCTGCAACCTCACTAGCATCTGTTATTTTTATGCCTTTTTTTTTTTTAAGACTAGTTAAGTGCAGTAGTGAAAAGGGGGAAAAAGCAGAACAAGGAATTCGGCCGGGCACAGTGGCTCACGCATGTAATCCCAGCACTTTGGGAGGCCGAGGTAGGCAGATCACCTAAGGTCAGGAGTTCGAGACCAGCCTGACCAACATGGCGAAACCCCCATCTTTACTAAAAGAAAATACAAAATTAGCCAGGTGTGGTGGCATGTGCCTGTAATCCCAGTCACTCAGGAGGCTGAGGCAGGTGGAGGTTGCAGTGAGCTAAGACTGCACCACTACACTCCAGCCTGGG
>NW_016107441.1:3921307-3923263 GCF_001604975.1 Cebus imitator | reverse complement strand
TGCCCAGGCTGAAGTGCAGTGGTGCAATCTCAGCTCACTGTAACGTCCGCCTCCCAGGTTCACGCAATTAGCCTGCCTCAGCCTTCCCAAATAGCTGGTATTACAGGGACACACCACCATGCCCAGCTAATTTTCTTTTTTTTTTTAAAGATGGGGTTTCACCATGATGGCCAGGCTGGTCTCAAACTCCTGACCTCAGGTGATTCACCTGCCTCGGCCTCCCAAAGTGCTGGGATTACAGGCATGAGCCACCATGCCCGGCCCTATCCTTTGTCCATATTTTAATGGAGTTGTTTGCTTTTTGCTTGTTAATTTATTAAGTCCCTTATAGATTCTGGATATTAGCCTTTTTTTCGGATGCATAGTTTACAAATATTTTCTCCTGTTCTGTAGGTTGTCTGTTTACTCTGTTGTAGGTTTTTTTTTTTTTTGAGACAGGGTTTCATTCCTGTCACCCAAGCTGGAGTACAGTGGCACGATCTCAGCTCACTGCAGCCTCTACCTCCCAGGTTCAAGCAATTCTCATGCCTCAGCCTCTCAAGTAGCTGGAATTACAGGTGTGAGCCGCCATACCCAGCTAATTTTTGTATTTTTAGTAGAGGTGGGTTTTCACTATGTTGCCAGGCTGGTCTTGAACTCCTGACCTTCAGTGATCCACCTTGGCCTCCCAAAGTGCTAGGATTACAGGCATGAACTACCCTGCCTGGCTTGTTCCCCATTCTTTGGCCAGCACTCACCACCTAACACTGTCCCTAGCACTGAGTGGTAAATCAAAAATATCTGCCAAATGAATAAAATTGCTTAGTCTCACAGTCAGTCAATGGACTTAGATACTCATTTGCACACTCCCAATAACAGCATGAACTTTTCCTTCTCTGTACTTATCGTACTTGTAATTAACCCATTTCCCATTTAGAAAAAAAAAGTGCAGCTCGCTGCCAGTGCTCATTTCTGCGGGCAAATGGGAAATGGGTTAAGTAATTGCACATGCAACCATTTGCTTAATGTGTGCCTCTCTGACAAGTCGGCCAGCTCCCTGGGGGCATATACTGTCCCATACAGTTGTTCAGTGTAGTATCCCCAGTGCTTGAAATGGTACCTGGCATGTAGCTGGGACTCTAAATGCTTGTTGAATGATTTATTTAAAAAAAAAATTTTGGCCGGGCTTGGTGGCTCATGCCTGTAGTCCTAGCACTTTGGGAGGCTGAGGCAGGCAGATCATCTGAGGTTGGGAGTTCAAGACCAGCCCAGCCAACATGGTGAAACCTCTGTCTCTACTAAAAACAAAAAAATTAGATGGGCATGGTGGCACGTGCCTGTAATCCCAGCTACTCAGGAGCCTGAGGCAGGAGAATCACTTGAGCCTGGGAGGTGCAGGTTGGAATGAGCAGAGATGGTGCCATTGCACCCCAGCGTGGGAGACAGAGTGAGACTCCATCTCAAAACAAACAAACAACAACAAAAAAATGGTTTTAGAGACAAATTCTGACTTTGTCTCCCAGGTTGGAGTGCAGTGGTACAATAATAGCTCACTGCAGCCTCGAACTCCTGGTCTCAAGTGTTCTCCTGCCTCATCCTCCTAAAATGCTGGAATTAGAGGTCCCCCATGCCTAGCCTGTTGAATGAATAAATGAGCACAGGTTGAAAAAGTGGCCACAGTCAAAATCAGCACAGACAGCAAAGGAGGCCCAGTCAGTTGGTCAGTCCACCTGCCAATCGTGAAGGTCTGACCTACCTTAGCTGCTGACCAATGCCCAGGACAAAGGCAACTGGCATAAGATTCTTTTTATTTTTTATTTTTATTTTTTTAAAGATGGGGTTTCACGGCCGGGCACGGTGGCTCACGCCTGTAATCCCAGCACTTTGGGAGGCCGAGGCGGGTGGATCATAAGGTCAAGAGATCGAGACCATCCTGGTCAACATGGTGAAACCCCGTCTCTACTAAAAATACAAAAA
>NW_016107441.1:3914910-3919637 GCF_001604975.1 Cebus imitator | reverse complement strand
GCCCGCCTTGGCCTCCAAAGTGCTTGGATTACAGGTGTGAGCCACCACGCCCGACCTTGGCATAAGATTCTTTATTTCAAGATGCCAAAACTGTGTAGATAGGAGTTTGCTAATGCCTGGCGCAGCTGTTCTTAGAGTCTGCCTTCTAGAAAAAATCTATCCATTTACAGGAGACAAAATGGGGAGAAGCAGGTTCATCTGCTGGCTAACCAGTGTGTTCTCTTTGCCTCTGGTTGATAATTTGGGACACTTAGTTTGGGGGTAGATAAACTGTATTTCAGCCTACAGTTAATAGTGTAACCCACTTTATAGAGTTGTTAAAGGACAAATAAGTAGACGTGTAAATATTTATTACAGGACCTGACAATGGCACCAATCCTCAGTCGTGCTTTCTAGAGTTGTTGCTATCAATGCCTTTTGCCTTGTAAGGCTGCCCTTGAATGAAGGGTACTTTGACTGCCACCACCTGAAGATATTTAGGGCAGAACTCTAGTGATAGAAGCTGGGCTTCATTAAACATCTCCTGGAGCCAACCTGGACAGAATGCAGGCGAGAGCGAGCGAACAATCTAAGTAACAGAGACACAACTCAAACCATTTAGACAAGAGTTGGTCCACACACCCATTAAGTCCGGAGGGTAGACTTGCTTTGTACACAGTGGACCTAGTGGCTCAAGCAGTAGCATCAGGATGTCTCCTGTCTCTATCACTCAATTCTGCTGTCTTCTATGTGAGCTCCTGACATGAAAAGGCTCAAGTCCACAATGGTGGCTTACATCCAAACTTCTCAGCTACTACAGATAAAAGAGAAAATTTCCCTTCCCAAAGTTCAGGCCATACCCCCAGAATTGAGTCTCATTGGCTGTAACTGAGTCATATGTCTATTCCTGGCTCATCACTGTGAGGAGGTGGGGGGGGGGGAGTGGGGGAATGCACAGCTCTGATTGGCAGAGCTGAGTCATGGGCCCACCTTTCCCTTTGGAGTCAGTTCCCACATGGGGAGGGGACGTTTCCCAAGCAACATATGGTTGCAGTGGCCAGAAGGGAGAACTATTGCTGGGTCAGCAAAACAAATATCCACTGCAGAATGCAAACCTCTCTACAGGTCAGGTGACAAGAGCAATGTCACATTGAGACAAAGTAAACATCAATTCTGTCAGACAAATGAAGTGATAGGATCTGGAGGGATTCCCAGAGGGCAATGGGGTGTAACTTAGCTGTCTGCCAAAAGAAGGGTTTTATAGGGCCCAGGTTAGGGTAAGGCAAGGGAGGTACTTGTCACTGGCACTAAAATAAGGGAGACAAAAAAAAAAAAAAAAAAAAAAAAACCTCAGGGCAGGCACAGTGGCTCACACCTGTAATTCCAGCACTTTGTAAGATAGAGGAGGAAGGATCACTTGAGCCCAGAAGTTCAAGACCAACCTAGGCAACATAGTGAGATATTGTCTCTACAATTTTTTTTTTTTTTTTTTTTAAAAACGTAGTCTCTCTCTGTCACCCAGGCTGGAGTATGGAGTACAGTGGCATGATCTCAGCTCACACTGCAGCCTCTGTCTCCTGGGTTCAAGCGATTCTCCTGCCTCAGTCTCCCGAGTAGCTGGGTTACAGGCATGCGCCACCAGGCCTGGCTAAACAAAAAATTTTAACAATTAGCTAGGCATGGTGGTATGTACCTGTAATCCTGGCTACTTAGGAGGCTGAGGTGGAAAGATCGCTTGAGCTGGGGAGGTCAAGGCTGAAGTGAGCTAAGATTGCACGATGCACTCCAGCCTGGGTGAGAGAGTGAGACCCTGTCTCAACACCACCACCACCACCTTGGCAATCTAGATAATTAATACTTTAATGCAATATTTTATTTTCTTTGAGACAGGGTCTCACTCTGTTGCCCAGGGTGGAGTGTAGTGGCATGATCATGGCTCACTGCAGCCTCGATCTTCTGGACTCAAGTGATCCTCCTGCCTCAGCCTCCCAAAATACCAGGATTACAGGTGTGAGCCATTGCGACTGGCCATAATATTTTATAAGATGAAAATTAATGTGAAAAAATACACAATGGACAAAATATCCAAATTTTAAATAAAGGCGGGGTGAATAATAGTGCAGAATACAGTCATCTTGGAACTCAAGGCAAAAGGAAAAATCAGAACTACTGCTCTTGTTTTTACTCAAAATTTGGATATTTTGTTCATCATACTTTTTGCATTAATTTTGATTTTTAAAATATTGTATTAAAATATATTTGATTACTGAGTTTTTTTGCACCTCTCAAAATTTTGTGTCTGAGGCAGTCACCTCATTCCCCTCACCCTAGTCCAGGCCCTGAGGTGTTATGTGAGATTTGCTGGAGGCAGAGAGGAAAAGCCACCCAAAAATGAATGGATGTATCAAAAACTGGAATTCCCTAATGGGAAGGGCTCCGGATGGGAACAAGAGTCCTAGAATCAGTTCTGGTTCTGTCATCACCCTGGGAAAATCTGTTTTCCTCTCCAGCCTCAGTTTCTCCACTTGCATAGGAGGGACAGGGCAGGGTTAGTGGTTTTTAAGCAACAGAATTCAATCTCCACTGTAGAAAACTGATTAAAATGGAGCTGTTGAAGGGCATCTGTTGGGGTAGACCCATTGGCACCTCTGTCCCTCCACCATTCAACAGTCCCCTACAGGTGTTCCATGGAGCCCTAAGGAGTTCCTGCGGACTCTGTATGAAAACCACAGAACTAAATGGTCTCAAGATCCCTAAGGAAACCCATTTTTATGCCTGAGATAACGTACATGTTTCAATTTCTCCTATTTTTCAGTTAGGTCAGTGTTTCTCATATGGCCAGTAGTCCCTTGTTTCAGAAACACTTTAGATGCTTTTTTAAAAAAAAATTTTTTTTTTTTTTTTGAGATGCAGTCTTGCTCTGTTGCCCAGGCTGGAGTGCAGTGGTGCGATCTCGGCTCACTGCAACTTACACCTCTGGGGTTCAAGCAATTCTCCTGTCTCAGCCTCCCGAGCAGCTGGGACTACAGGCGTGCACCACCATGCCTGGCTAATTTTTTTGGTATTATTTTTAGTAGAGACGGGATTTCACCATGTTAGCCAAGATGGTCTCGATCTCCTGACCTTGGGATCTGCCTGCCTCGGCCTCCAAAAGTGTTGGGATTATAGGCATGAGCCACCGCGCCCAGATAAAAATTATTTTTAAATTAAAAAAAAAATTTTTTTTTTTTGAGATATAGTCTGGCTCTGTTGCCAGGCTGGAGTGCGGTGGCACAATCCTGGCTCACTGCAACTTCTGCCTGGGTTCAAGTGATTCTCCTGCCTCGGCCTCCCGAGTAGCTGGGACTACAGGCGCATGCCATCACACCCAGCTAATTTTTGTATTTTTAGTAGAGATGGGGTTTTACCATGTTGGCCAGGATGGTCTCGATCTGTCGACCTCGTGATCCACCTGCCTTAGCCTCCCAAAGTGCTAGGATTACAGGTGTGAGCCACCACACCAGCCTATTTTAAAATTTTTTTATAGAGAGAGGCGTCTTGCTATGTTGCCCAGGCTGGTCTCGAACTCCTGGCCTCAAGCCATCCTCTCAAAGTGCTGGAATTACAGGCATGAGCCACCACCTGGCCTAATGCTTTATTTAAAATGCAGACTCCATGGCCTTATCCTAATCCTACAGAATTTGAATCTCCAGGAATGGGGCCCAATAATCTTTATTTTAAACAAGAACTCCTCCCCTGCCATGTGACTGATATCCATTGAAGTGTTTGTAACCTTCCCAGTGAAGTTATTTCCACAGAACTTCAGAAGTCACTTTATTCGAAAGCTTTCGCTACAATAGTCCTTCCGAATGTCCAGGGTGAGGGGAAAAACACAGGAACACTCAAATAAGCCCACATAAATGAGTCAAGATTAGCCAAGTGGGAACAGACCACAGTGAGATCTCTGGGGGCCCTTTTCCAGGCAGAACATCCTGGCGGCCCCTGGCTCTGCAGTCCCACAGCTTGTATCTGGAAGAAACTGTCTATGCCTTTCTCTCTTCTTCCAGAGTGGCACTGACAACCTCAGGAATTATTGATTGAATTGTCAGGTTTCTTATTAGTACATTAATGGGTATCTGAGAGCTAGGCGTGAGCATACCCCTGAGACAGTCAAGGGAATTCATTTTAGACTTTGGAACTAGGGGAGATTTTTGTCAACTGCAAGGGCAAACAGCCATTCATTCACTCCTTCTATTCATTAAACCAGCTTGCTAGATTCATTGGTGAATTAGAAATTTCCTTTGCCTTTTTTCAGCTTTACTGAGATATATCACACACAATATAATTTGCCCATCTAAAATGTAATTCAATTGTTTTTACCATACATATATAGATACATATATCTATGGATATCTATCTAAATACATATCTATCTAGATACATATCTATCTAGATACGTATATCTATGGATATCTATCTAAATACATATCTATCTAGATACATATCTATCTAGATACATATCTATCTATAGATAGATAGATATAGATTATTTTTGAGATGGAGTCTTGTTATCTATAGATAGATAGATATAGAAATTTTTTTGAGATAGATAGATATAGATAGATTTTTTTTTTTTTGTACTCCACCCAGGCTGGAGTACAGTGGTGCAATCTAGGCTCACTGCAACCTCCACCTCCCCGGTTCAAGCGATTCTCCTGCCTCAGCCTCCCGAGTAGCTGGGACTATAGGCGTGTGCCACCATACCCAGC
>NW_016107441.1:3910665-3914056 GCF_001604975.1 Cebus imitator | reverse complement strand
TAATGGCTCAGGTGATCATTAGCATTTTTGGCAATAAAGTATTTTGTAATTAAAAAAAAAAAGAACCACCCAACCTCATCTCTACTGAAAATAAAAAAATTAGTCTGGCATAGCCTGCAGTCTCAGCTGCTTGGGAGACTGAGGTGCAAGGATCACTTGAGCCCAGGAGTCCGAGGCTGCAGTAAGCCATGATGGCACCACTGCACTGCAGCCTGGAAAACAGAGTGAGACCCTGTCTTTAAAAAAATAAACAAAAGCCAGGTGCAGTGGCTCATGCCTGTAATACCAGCACTTTGGGAGGCCGAGGCGGGTGGATCATGAGGTTAGGTGTTTGAGACCAGCCTGGTCAACATAGTGAAACCCCGTCTCTACTGAAAAAAAAAAAAACAGACACACAAATTAGCCAGCATGATGGCAGGAGCCTATAATCCCAGCTACTTGGGAGGCAGGAGAATCGCTTGAACCTGGGAGGCGGAGGTTGCAGTGAGCCAAGATTGCACAACTGCACTCCACCCCAGGCAACAGTACAAGACTCCGTTTCAAACAAACAAACAAACAAAAAAAAAAAACCCACGAATCCTTGTGCCCTTTAGCTGTTACCCCTTAGTCTTTCTATCCCCCTTCCACCCCCTCCAAGTCCTAAGCAAACACAAATCTAATTTCTGTCTCTCTGAATTTGCCTATTCTGGACATCCATATAAATGGAATCATATAATATGTGGTCATTTGAGACTGGCTTCTTTCACATAGCATAACGTTTTCAAGGTTCATCAATGTTATAGCATGTATCAATACTTCATTCCCTGTTATGGCTGAATAACATTCCGTTGTATGAATCTACCACATTTTGTCTATCCAGTCACCAAGTATGGCTGTTTGGGCTGTTGACACATTTTCACTATTATGAACAACGCTGCTATAAACATTTGTGCACAAGCTTTTGTGTAGCATGTTTTCTTCCTTTCACTTTTGAAGGGCTCCTAATTTAGTAGACACTGTTGCTAAGACAGGTACATGCGCATAATTCCCTATGCCAACAGGATGTGTGACAGGAAAATAAATCTTGGAATCCCAAACTCTCCAAGTCAAAGGGAAAAGTCAAGCTGGGAACTGAGTCATGCAAATCTGCCCCCTCCCCCCACCCTATTTGGTTCCTAAATAAGATGGCTACAAAGAGAAGAAAGAAAAAGATAAAAAGCTACATACCTCCCTCACATTTTGTCCACAGGAAAATTCCTGGCGGGCCCCAAGATCTTTACTCTTAAATAGTTCTGTTGAATTTCACCTTGGCAATGTAAATTGATAGTTTATCATCACAGGTGCATGACACAGGACAGAACTCAGTCATTCCTGCTCACCTGACACAAATGTGAATCAGATTGCTTCCCTTGCCCTGTTGTTTACATTATCTTATGTAAAAATGCAGATTCACTGAGCCAGTCAAGGAATGAATGACGATTTCCTCTCCATTCCCCTCACATGAAAATTGTGCATTCCCTCAATATCCACGCTTTCTCTTTTAAATATTGAAGCCCTCAAAATCATCTTTGGAGAAAGGCATAGACCTGTCTCCCAGGCTTGCATCCTTAACTTTGGCAAATAAACCTCCTCCTAAAATTATTGATACCTGCCTTGGTCATTTTCCTTGATTTACAGATGATACAAGAGAGGGACAAGACAATGGAGTGTAATGGTGAGAACAAACTGCTTCTCCTGCCATTACTAACTGAATAATGTAGGAACAAGCTCCTTCACCTTTCTGTGTGTCTGATTTCTCAGGGGTAAAATGGGACTAGTATTTTCTCTTTCTTTCTTTCTTTTTTTTTTTTTTTTTTTGAGACTGAGTTAATGTAGGAGCAAGCTCCTTCACCTTTCTATGTGTCTGATTTCTCAGGGGTAAAATGGTACTAGTATTTTCTCTTTCTTTCTTTTTTTTGGGACCAAGTTTCACTCTTGTTGCCCAGGCTGGAGTGCAATGGCACAATCGCGGCTCACTGCAACCTCTGCCTCCTGGGTTCAAGCGATTCTCTTGCCTCAGCCTCCCAAGTAGCTGGGATTATAGGCATGCGCATCACACCTGGCTAATTTTGTATTTTTAGTAGAGAAGGGTTTCTCCATGTTGGCTAGGCTGGTCTCAAACTCCCAACCTCAGGTGATCTGCCTGCCTTGGCCTCCCAAAGTGCTGGAATTACAGGCATGAGCCACTGCACCTGTCTGGACTAGTATTTTCTTTACCCTATAGGACCACTGTGAGGATTACATGAAACATATTAAGGGCTCTGCACAAAGCTTGGCACACAGTAAGGGCTTGAAAAACATTTCCCATTATCATTTTTCATTCATAGATTCCTAAGAGTAAGCTTACTAATGAACGATGTACTCTAGCAATAGTAGAGTCTTCATTCTTTCAATGAGCATTTGTTTTGGTTTTGTTGTTCTTGAAGTTGTTTTTGAGACCGAGTCTCTCTCTGTCACCCTGGCTGGAGTGTAGTGGCAAAATTTCAGCTCACTGCAACCTTAGCCTCCCAGGCTCAAGCAATTCTCCCACCTCAGCCTCCCGAGTAGCTGGGACTACAGGCACATGCCACCATGCCCGGCTAATTTTTTACTTTTCTGTAGAGAAGGTGTTTCTCCATGTTACCCAGGCTGGTCTCAAACTCCTGGTCTCACGCAATCTGCCTGCCTTGGCCTCCCAAAGTGCTAGGATTATAGGCGTAAGTCACCGTGCCCAGCCTCAATGAGCTTTTATTGAATATTTATTATGTACTAGACACTCTGAGAGAAATATAGTTGATCTAAACCTAGCTCCTATCCCTAGGAACCCATAATCTGTCATCTGAATGGCAAGACCCACTTGCAGACATCACCTCCATATATTATGAATCTGTGTATGGAAGTGATGTATGCCAGCAATATATTGTAATTTTTTTCTTTTCTTTTTTGAGATAGAGTTTTATTCTGTGGCCCAGGCCAGAGTACAGTGACATGATCTTGGCTCACTACAACCTCCGCCTCCCGGGTTCAAGAGATTCTCCTGTCTCAGCCTCCCGAGTAGCTGGGATTACAGGCATGTGCCCTGATGCCCAGCTAATTTTTGTAATTTTAGTAGAGATGGGGTTTCACCACATTGGTGTAGCTACTCTTGAACTCCTTACCTCAGGTGATCCGCCCGCCTCGGCCTCCCACTGGGATTACAGGCATGAACCACCACATGTGGCCATATTGTGATATTAATGAAGGCCCTAAAATTGCTGACAGCACTGGAGAAGAAGTGTTTTAAAAAAACATTTTATTTTGCTGGGCGCGGTGGCTCAAGCCTGTAATCCCAGCACTTTGGGAGGCCGAGGCGGGTGGATCACGAGGTCAAGAGATCGAGACCATCCTGGTCAAC
>NW_016107441.1:3890260-3910480 GCF_001604975.1 Cebus imitator | reverse complement strand
AAACATTTTATTTTGGGCTGGGCGCAGTGTCTACTAGTGAAATTTCCCCATTGTCTAAAGCCTGGTAGGCTAGGTGCAGTCAGTCACTCACGCCTGTAATCTCAGTGCTTTGGGAAGTCAAAGTGGGAGGGTGGCTTGAAGCTAGGAGTTCAAGGCCAGCCTTGGCAATGTAGTGAGATGTCATCTCTACTAAAAATTAAAAAACAAATTGCCAGTTATGATGTCTTACACTTAAAGTCCCAGCTGTAGGGAGGCTGAGGAGGAAAGATGGCTTGAGTCTAGGAGTTTGAGCTTACAGTGAGCTAGGTTCACACCACTGCACTTCAGCCTGGGCAACAGAGTGAGACTCTGTCTCAAAATAAATAAATAAATAAATAAATACAATACAATACATTATATATAAAAACGTGGGTCAGGCACAGGGGCTCATGCCTGTAATCCCAGCGCTTTGGGAGGCAGAGGTGGGTGGATCAGCTGAGGTCAGGACTTAGAGACCAGCCTGACCAACATGGAGAAACCCCATTTCTACTAAAAATACAAAATTATCTGTGCGTGGTGGCGAATGCCTGCAATCCCAGCTACTCGGGAGGCTGAGGCAGGAGAATTGCTTGAACCTGGGAGGCAGAGGTCGTGCCATTGCACTCCAGCCTGGGCAACAAGAGTGAAACTCTGTCTCAAAAGAAAAAACAAATACATAAAATAAAAAATAAAAATGTGGTCCTTATTTTTTTTATAGTAATAAATCAAGATATATTTGAGAATCACATCTTATATTTGGCTGCCAGACTATTAGGTCCCTTTAAATCTAGAACCTCCTCCCCATTACTTTTGATTTTACAACATTGGCTTTTAAGAGATTATGGCAGTTGTCTTATAAACTGTTGCACATTCTGGCTTTGTCTGATTGCTTCTTGTGTGTTGTTTAACGTGTTCCTCTATCCCCTGAAGTTCTTGTAACTGAAGCTAGTCTTATCGGCCTCATTAGATTCAGGCTCAGTATTTTTTGCAGGAGCCAAAATATGTGGAACTATGTAGTCTACTCCATCCTATTAGGGGTGAGAAAAGAACTTTCATCTAAGCACTTCAAGTCCGTTTAAATTAATAAATGAGACAGCAATCAAGTCCTACTTCCACTTTAAGCTATGTATTCATCTCTTTTTTTTTCTTGCTCTCTTGCCCAGGCTGTAGTGCAGTGGTGCAGTATCTGCTCACCACAACCTCTGCCTCCTGGGTTCAAGCAATTCACCTGCCTCAGTCTCCCAAATAGCTGGGACTATAGGCGTGCTCCATCATGCCCAGCAGATTTTTGTTATTTTTAGCAGAGACGGGGTTTCACTATGTTGGCCAGGCTGGTCTCACACTCCTGATCTCACACCCACCTCGACCTCCCAAAGTGCTGGGATTACAGGCGTGAGCCACTGTGCCCGGCCTAGCAACTTGCTAGGCCGGGCACAGTGGCTCACGCCTGTAATCCCAGCACTTTGGGAGGCTGAGACCGGTAGATCACCTGAGGTCAGGAGTTTGAGACCAGCCTGATCAACATAGAGAAGCCCAGTCTCTACTAAAAATACAAAATTAGCTGGTCATGGTAGTGCATGCCTGTAATCCCAGCTACTCGGGAGGCTGAGGCAGGAGAATAGCTTGAACCTAGGAGGCGGAGGTTGCAGTGAGCCAAGATTGTACCACTGCACTCCAGCCTGGCAACAGAGTAAGACTCCCTCTCAAAAAACAAAAACAAAAACAACTTGTTATTGCCACTGCTTGCAATAGCTATAAATTTTCTGAATAATGCTCTACCAGACACTATACTCCACACCCTATAGCTTAACAATTTATGGCCAATCATGAATCAATGTTATTCCTATAAACCGATGAGAATTCCTGACATACAACTCTGTAACAGCCCTCTCCCTATTCTTTTTTGTCTTTAGAAACTTGCTTGTAAGCTTGGGCAACATGGTGAAACCCATCTCTACAATGAAATAAAAAATTAGCAGGGCGTGGCGGCTCATGCCTGTGGTCCCAGCTACTTAGGAGGCTAATGCGGGAGGGTTGCTTGAGCCCAACAGTTCAAGGCTGCAGTGAACCGAGATCGTGCCACTGCACTCCAGCCTCGGCAACAGAGTGAGACCCTGTCTCAAAACAAAATGAAACAAAGAAACCTGCTTGTGACTGGTCACAGGGGTTCACACCTGTAATCCCAGCACTCTGGAAGGCTGAGGCAGCAGGATCCCTTGAGTCCAGGAGTTCAAGAACAGCCTGGGCAACATAGTGAGACTTTGTCTCTATAAAATAATTTTAAAATAAAATTAGCTGGTTATGGTGGTGTGTGCCTGTAGTCCCTAGCTACTAGGGAGGCTGAGGTGGGAGGAAATATTATCTATATATGTTTTAAAACCTGCTTGTATGTAACAAAGGCCAAATGGATCTCATATCCAAGGTTACTTGGGTCTGAGTCTTCTCAGCAGCTGTCCTCACTCTGACTCAAGTAAACTCTTTAAATTATATTTCGTGCCCCAGTCTCTTCCTTTGAAGTTGGCAGGAGGCACTGGATGCTAGCTGTCCCACCGTGTGTGATGCTAAGTGTGGTCCCTGGGTGATGATAGAGGAGGAAGAACTCTTTACCCTGTTGGCAGGAAGAATAGAAGTCTTCACAGGCAATGGCCTTTGAATTGGGTTTTAAAGGGTGTGTAAGAATCTACTGGGTGGGGAAGGGAAGAGGAAGGGCTTTCCAGGTATGCATGGGCACACAATGTAGGGAAAGACAGTGGCAAGCTTGAGGAAGTAGGAGGTGGTAGCCAAATGTGGGCTGAGAATTATAATAACAAGCAGTTAGGGTGAGCTGACTGTTCCAGGAACTATGCTAAGTGACTCAATCCTCAGCCTGTCCTGGGGAATGGGTGCTGCTACCCCCATTTTAAGGATGTGGAAATCAAGGTTGAGTGATAAGCAGTAAATGGCCTAAAGTCACATAGCTAGGAACTGGCAGACTCCTGAACCTCTGACTTTAAAATCTCTAAACACCACCACACCTGTAATCCCAGCACTTTGGAGGCAGAGGTGAGTGGATCACCAGGTCAAGTGATCAAGACCATCCTGGCTATAACATGGTGAAACCCCATCTCTACTAAAAATACAAAAATTTCGGGCCTGGTGGCGCACACCTGTAGTCCCAGCTACTTGGGAGGCTGAGGCAGGAGAATCGCTTGAATCCGGGAGGCAGAGGTTGCAGTGAGCCAGATAGTACCACTGCACTCCAGCCTGGCAACAGAGCAAGACTCAGTCTCAAAAAAAATAAATGAATAAAAATTAAAAAATAAAAAGCTCTAAACACTTCCTAAGGTGAGGAAGGAACGTGGAGCTGTGGAATGGTGTGGGAGCAGATGGAGACAGACCTTCACCATTCTAAGGGGTCGCAGTGTTATTCCAGGGTGCAAGGGAGCCAGCAAAGGTGTCCTTCAAAAGGGGCGAGCAGGGCTGGGCGTGGTGACTCATGCCTGTATTCTCAGCACTTTGGGAGGCCGAGGTGGCCGGACTGCCTGAGGTCAGATGTTCAAGACCAGCCTGGCCTACGAATGGTGAAACTCCGACTTTGCTAAAAATACAAAAATTAGCCGGGTGTGGTGGGTATATCGCTTGGGCCCGGGAGGAGGAGGTTGCAGTGAGCCGAGATCGCGCCACTGCACTCCAGCCTGGGCGGCAGAGACTGCAAAAAAAAAAAAAAAAAAAAAGGGCAAGCAGGACTGTGCGTGACAACACTCACCCGCGGGCCGGTGGAGGAAGCAAGGGCTGCCAGGGAGCGCTATCAGATTGGAGGATGGGTGCCCATTCACGTGAGCTGCCCCAGGGAACAGGGAAGAGAGTGGAAAGCCAGAGCCTCCCGGACATTCTGAGGACCTTCACTCCCAAGGGCAGTGGGGCGGGGCTCGTCTCCGCGGGATCCCGAGCGTTTTCAACGCTGAGCGCCGGGCGGGGACAGAGCGGCCCGGCACCCCGCGGCTTCCAGCCTCCCAGCACCCCGAAAGCCCGGCGGCCAGATCGCAGTGGGATGTGAGCTGCAGAGACGGAGGAAAGGGCCAGCTTTAATCTCCGCGGCCCAGAGAGGGGAAGAGACTAGCCCAAGGTCACACAGTCAGATCGTCGCGGGGGCAGGACAAGAACTCGGGCCGTATCTCTTGATTGCAAGTCTGCTTCTTTTCTTGATGGAATTTATTTGAGAATCAAAGAGGAATCAAGATACTGTGACTGAAGATTGGCGGCTGAGATGCCGGATACTCCGGGGAATCCGTTTTATATCTTATTTTCCCGCTTTGGGAATCCTAAGGACGGCGCGGCGGTGGAAACAGGCTCCAGGCACCCTGCCCCGCCAGGCCGTTATCGCACAGCACCCCCGGCCGCGTCATTCCAGCGAGGCCTGCGAGTCCTCCGCACGCCGCCCTCGTGCCTGGGAGTCCCTGCTCTCCGCGGCTGCAGAAACAAAGCCTCCGCCTGCTGTTCAGTCTTCACCCAAGCAGGGAGGGTGTGTGGAGGCAGTGGCGGGTCCCGCTCTGGGTCCAGGCGGCCCAAGTTCAAGTCTCTGACCTGATACTCACTAGCTGTGCGATACTGAGCCGTCACTTTCCCTCTCTGTACTTCTGTTTCTTCATTTTAAATTGGTGAAAAGAACAGTGCTTCATACAGTTGGGTGGGAGGATTAACAAACACAAGGAGTATCAAAGCCTTAGTAAGGGGCTTGCCCCACGACAAAGGCCAGTTGGGTGCTCAATTACCCATAAATTTGACAAACATTTTCCGGATCCCACAGGAAGCCTGCTGCTTCCATGAAGTCCACCCAGATTAACTTCATTCAGTTTAAATCATTCCTGATTCTTTTTTTTTTTNCAGGCAATTCTCCTGCCTCAGCCTCCTGAGTAGCTGGGATTACAGGCACATGCCACCATGCCCAGCTGAATTTTTGTATTTTTAGTAGAGACGGGGTTTCACCATGCTGACCAGGATGGTCTCGATCTCTTGACCTCGTGATCCACCCGCCTCGGCCTCCCAAAGTGCTGGGATTACAGGCGTGAGCCACCGCGCCCGGCCATTCCTGATTCTTAAAGCATAAAGGCATTGTCTAACTGCAATGGGGTGGAGGGAGCAGGCTTGTGTGTGTGCCCTCCCCTACACCACTAACCTAGATTCAGAAGGCCTCCCCTCCAAGGGCTGCTGGCTACTTGATTTTGAGTAAATCACTTCATTTTTTTAAAAACTTGTTTTGAGACATTCTTGATCTGTCACCAGGCTGGAGTGCAATGGCGCGATCTCGGCTCACTGCAACCTCCGCCTCCCAGGTTCAAGCAATTTTGCTGCCCTGGCCTCCCCCAGTAGCTGGGATTACAGGCACTCGCCACCACACTCAGCTAATTTTTCTGTATTTTTAGTAGAGACGGGGTTTCACCATGTTGGCCAGGATGATCTAGATCTGCTGACCTCATGATCTGCCCGCCTCGACCTCCCAAAGTGCTAGGATTACAGGCGTGAGCCACCATACCCAGCCAATTTTTACTTTCATTTTTTCGGAAACGGAGTCTGGCTCTGTAGCCCAGCCTGAAGTACAATAGCAAGATCTAGGCTCACTGCAACATCCGCCTCCCGGGTTCAAGGGCTTCTCCTGCCTCAGCCTCTCAAGTAGCCAGGATTACAGACTCACACCATCAAGCCCGGCTAATTGTTTTGTGTTTTAAGTAGAGCCAGGGTTTCACCATGTTGGCCAGGCTGGTCTTAAACTCCTGACCTCAGGTGATCCACCCGACTCGGCCTCCCAAAGTGCTAGTATTACAGGTGTGAGCCACTGCGCTCAGTACAAAATGTTTTTTCAAAGCATAGTTAATAACTTGGAAAAATGATATCAATATATGGTATTTATTTTTCTTCTCTGAGTTTAACTTTTACGTAAAAATTTTATTTTACGTATTTATATATTTTTTGAGATGGAGTCTCCTCCTGCCGCCCAGGCTGGAGTGCAGGGGCTTGATCTTGGCTCACTGCAACCTCCATCTCATGTGTTCAAGTGATTCTCCTCCTCAGCCTCCTGAGTAGCTAGGATTACCGGCACCCACCACCACAGCTGGCTAATTTTTGTATTTTTAGTAGAGACAGTGTTTTGCTATGTTGGCCAGGCTGGTTTTGAACTCCTGGCCTCAGATGATCCACCCATCTTGGCCTCTCAAAGTGCTGGAATTACAGGCTTGACCCACCTTGCACGGCCCCTCCAGCTAATTTTTCTTTTTTTTTTTTTTAGATGACATGAAAATTTTTACTTTCAAAAATAATGTAGTTTTAAATTTTTATTTATTTTTTATTTTTTTATCCCCAGAACCTGAAGTACAAAAAAAGAATGTATTTTTACATCAATCTGCAACAGAATTCAAATGTAGAAAAAATAAGCTATATTCAGGGATACAGTGCTCAGCACACCACTCCTCCTCCCCAGAGCGGGCCGACACCCTGGTTTCACCATATTGGCAAGGCTGGTCTCTACCTCCTGACCTCATGATCCACCCACCTCGGCCTCCCAAAGTGTTGGGACTACAGGCGTGGGCTACCACTCCTGGCCCTAGCCTTTCAAAGCTCTGGAATTACAGGCATAAGTGCCCAGCCTCCCAACTTTGTTTTAAAAAAGTATAAATACACTTAAAAAAAGTAAACATAAGGAAATCCACCAACATGTTAACAGTGTTACACCTGGGTGGGAGGATTACTATTGATTATCTTCATCTTAATTTTTCTATATTATCCAATTTTTTTCAAATAATGTGTTATTTTTTACATAGACGAAAACTACAATTATTGTAACAGAAATATTGAAGAATATATCTGAAAATATTTAAGGCTAAACAAAGGCAAGTTAGATATCATCTATGTTTCAGTAATCAGAAACCTTTGAGATTAAAATTTAGCTTTTTGGGAATTACACTTATTATTATTATTGTCTTTTTGTTTTTTTTCCTTTTTGTGGAGAACGGAGTCTTGCTATATTGCCCAGGCAGGTCTCGAACTCCTGGGCTAAAACTATCCTCCCATCTCTGCCTCCCTAAGAGCTGGGATTACAGACATGAGCCACAGTGCCCGACCTAAAATTTAGCCTTTTGGAAGCACCGTCCATCTTCTCCCAAACCTACCCCTGCCTCTTAGCAAGACCACAGCACCAAGCCTAGACTGATGAGCCGGTCCATCGTTTCTCTCTATGAAAGCCTCATGCAGAGTTCTCTGCTTCCTGGGTTTTACCGGCCTTCTTGGCATGGCCTTCTTGGCATGACTTCTTTTGAAGTCAGGCATGGTTCTCCCAAGGGTACCTTGGACAGTGCTCCACGGGACTGGAGATTTCAGGGAGAAGACCCCTGAAATCCCTGCAGATTTACCAGGCTACTTAATTAACTGGCATTTAAGGGTCTGTAGGCTCTGAACCAATCTTCCTTACAACTCCCATGTGTGTCAATCAATCAAACGGTCTGTCTGCCATCTCCAAACCAGAAAGGGGCAGTAATGAAGGAAGAGAGCTGCGTGTGATGTAATTGGGAAAGGTGAGGACTGTGGCAAACTGGAGTAAGCCCACACCTTCAAAACGAACGGTCACTTCTCAGTGCCAGTCTATTGCTATCTGGTGGGATCTTTCAGTTTTTCAAGAGAATTGAAAAATCTGGATCTTTATGTGAAATCTGATTTTTAAATAAATATTGGCAGGTAATTCACAAAACACATTTGTCCACTCTGCTGAACACAATTTGCGACTTGTCTTAGGAACACATTGAACTTTTTTCCCTCTGCACCTTTGCTTTTGCTTTTCCCCAATGCCAAGAACACTCCCCCACTCATCTGAGACTAATGAACTCCATCTGTTCTGTCAGACCCAGCCAAAACACCACCTCTTCCTGAGCATCCCCGCAGCCAGAAGTGACATCGCCCTCCTTGGGGCTGCACCACACATTTAGCTTTGTACCTGTCTCACTCTATGCTACAGTTGTTTCAGTAAGAGTCCCAGCTCTCCTGGTAGAGAATAAGCTCCTGAAATAATTCAGAAAACATTTGTGGAGCACCTGGAATGGTGCAGAAACCATGCTAAGCACTAGTGATACAGCCTAGAATAAGATGGACATGGTCTTGCCTTGATGGAATACAGTCTAGTGTAGGGGCAGGTTTTAAATAAATAATTCCCAAGATACCTAGTTCCACTTGTGATGAGGTGTATGGGGTTAAGAAAGTTTATAAAAGAGACTTAATCCAGGCACAGGAGGATTAAGCAAATCACGAGGTAGCTTGGGGAAGCATTAACAGTAGAACTGCCACATAAGGTTGTACAGTTTATATGCACAAAGCCTGGCAACATAGCAAGACCCTGTCTCTAAAATTAAAAAAAAAAAAAATGTAGAGTTGAGGTCTCGCTATGTTGCCCAGCCTGATCTCAAACTCCTAGCCTCCAGTGTTTCTCCCACCTTGGCCTCCCAAAGTGTTGGGATTACAGGCGTGAGCCACTGTGCCCAACTCCTTTTTCTAATCTGCACAAAGGCACTGTATAGACTAGCAGAAGCAGCGTTTAATTCACCCCTACCCAAAGCTATTCTAAATAACCTTAGAATCTAAGTAGAAACGGTGACTTCCCCATGTACATGCAGCCCAAAGAGATGTTCCTTGCTTCCCACTTTCTATGCTAACCCTTAGACCTCTGGGATCAGGGAAGGTACCCACAAGGAAGTGACATAGGAGCTGAGACTGAAGGATAAGAAGGGGCCAGCCAGCTTGGAGTAGGAGGAACAGCATGTGCAAGCCCTCTGAGGGGAGAAGGTACCATGGCCAAAGGTGGCTGTTGTGGTAGAAGCATGGACAGAGATGGGAGGGCATTAAGGGGTAGGCTGGGTAGTGACCACCCTGCATGGCCCAGAAGGCCACATTTAAGGGGTGCAATTCTTATCCTGAAATTATCCCTGCCATATCCCACTCTGTAACCATGTCACTTCTGGGTCTTACTGCCCACGGGAGAGTGCACAGTGGTGGAAACCTCCTTTACAGAGGGCCTGCCATGAGGCACAGACTGTGCTGGGGCCACACATTCATTCTGCCTTTTTTATTCTCCTGAAGTAACTATTCTTTGATTTCCACAGAACGGATGAAAAAATGGAGGCACAGAAAAGATAAGCAGCCTGCCTGAGGTTAGCTGACTGTTAAGGGATGGGCTGGGATCCACTCCCAGGTCTGTGGGACTTCAAGCCCCTTCTCTTGGCTGTCATGCAGCAGTGGTATCTATGAGTGGACCAGAAGAGCAAGGAGTCTACAGCCTTGCCACTCAGAGGCGGGGGGTCCAAAGGCCTGCGATACTGGTATCACCTGGAAGTTTGTCAGAAATGCAGGATCTTGGGTTCCATCCAGCCCTACTGAATCAGAATCTATACTTCAATTTTTTTTTTTCCTTTGAAACAGAGTCTCACTCTGTCACCAGGCTGGAGTAAAGTGGTGCGATCTTGGTTCACTGCAACCTCTGCCTCCCAGGTTCAAGTGATTCTCCTGCCTCAGCCTCCAGAGTAGCTGGCACTACAGGCACGTACCACCATGCCCAGCTAATTTTTGTATTTTTAGTAAAGTCAGGGTTTCACCATGTTGGCCAGGATGGTCTCCATCTCTTGACCCTGTGATTCACCCACCTCAGTCTCCCAAAGTGCTGGGATTACCGGTGTGAGCCACTGTGCCTGACTAAAATTTTTTTAATCTTTGTGTGTGTGTGTATGATGGGTCTCACTGCGTTAATAGTAGCACAAACACAGCTCCCTATAGTCCCCACCTCCTGGGCTCAATGGATCTTCCTGCCTCAGCCTCCCAAGTAGCTGGCACAGGCCTCCATGCCCAACTAATTTTAAAATTTTTCGTAGAGACAGGGATCTCACCATGTTGCCCATGCTGGTCTCAAATTCCTGAGCTCAAGCAATCCTCCAGCCTCGGCCTCCCAAAATGCTGGGATTACAGGTGTGAGCCACCATGCCCAGCCAGAATCTATACTTTACAGGAATCATGTACACATTAGGAGCTGAGAAGCACTAAACTAGAGAATAAGCAAAGTGGCATACTGCCTTTGCAGCCCTTATGCAACAGCGTCTCATATGCCAGGTTTCCAATGACCCGAAAACAACTTATTATAACCAAATATACCAGATTGGCCAACTGTTCCGTCCATCTATCCACCCTAGTTTTGTCATCTGTTGCCACTCCAAGGGAAAAACTGTGAGAAGCTACCATCCACTCCAAAGAGGAGCTGCTGTACACTCCAAATCATCTTCCATTTGGGGGTCTACTCTGATTCCCAGATCATTTTCTGGAACCCACTTTTTACAAAAGAATTCCCTATCTTAGCCTGCATACCAAAGGAGGTAGAATGGTTTGGCAGAAAAGATTAGTGGGTGAGGAAATGCAGGGTTTCCCTTCAGCTTTAAGGCCACATGTGACTTTGGGAAATGGCCTACCCTCACTTCCCCATCCCCATGTAAAATATGAATGGGGTGGACTAGACTAGGAATCACTGTATATGAGGCCTGGCAGGGAACATAAAGGAAGTTCAGTGGCCTAGGTGAAACAGCAGGGAGTGGTGGAGACTGTGGCAAACTAGAAGGTGCAATGCCCTGACTACAAAAAGGTATCCCCACTCAGAAATAGGCTAGTGTTATGGGTAATGCGTTGCCATATATTCTAATTTTTTAAGTTGGGAATCTGATTTTCCCCCAAGAAATGAGTGATGTTTAAGTTTTGGCAACTGTGAATAGTTAAAACTTCAGAACAGACAAACACAACACCGTGTGAGCCAAATAAAGATCAGGCGCAGGCCCGATCTGTCCGTGGGCCGCCAGTTTGCGAAGCCTGGCCCGGATGCCACCCTAACGTTATGTATTAGTTTGCCTGTGCGGCTCTTTCCGAATGCTGCAAAGCGGCAGCTGTAGCATGGGGGTTGAGGGGAAAGATCTGTGCCTTTCCAGGGCCCGTCGCCCGTCCCCACCGCGGCCCTGACCCCCTTCGGTGCCCCCTCCCCAGGCCTCTCCGGGAAAGGGCCCTGACGGTGGTGCCGGGTCGCACGGCGTCGCTTGCTTCACACCCTCCCTACCTGCTCGCCCGCTCTCCCTGCACGGCCGGCAGCGCCGCAGCGATGACTCAGCCTCTGGCGGCGAAGCTGGAGGGAGGCGGAGAGGGCGAGTGGGAGGACGAAGACGGGCAGGGCGGGGTAAAAGGAAGCGGGTGGAGTGGAGGGAGGAGGGGAGGAAGAAAGAGGAAAAGGAGCGAGAAGTGGGATTGTGGAGAAGAAAGAGGAAAGGGGCTGGGGAGAGGAGAGGCGGATGGGGGAGGGGGCAGTTCAAGCCCCAGCTCCCGCCTTCTCCCGCTGCCCGCTGAGGTTGGGCTGGGCCGTGGGAGGCCGGTGGGGGAACAGCGGAGAGGGTAGGGCTGGGGCGGAGAAAGGAGGGTGGCGTGCTGCCCCCTCCCTTTTCCCCTCCCCCACTTCGAGAGTCCCGTGGGTACACGTGGTTCATTGCCACACCCACGGACCCACCCCTGCCTCTGTGGGATGGGAGGGGCGGGGGAGGGCGCCCCGGAATGCGGCTTCGGACTCTGAACCTTTACTGAGCGCCTTCCAGCGGAGGCCTGGGGGACTAGGTAGTCAAAAACGGACAGAGTGGGCGGGGCGCGGTGGCTCAGGCCTGTAATCCCAGCACTTTGGGAGGCTGAGGCTGGCGGATCACTTGCGGTCAAGAGTTCAAGACCAGCCCGGCCAACATGGGAAAACCTGGTCTCTACTCAAAATACAGAAATTGTCCAGGCGTAGTGGCGCGCACCTGTAGTCCCTACTACTCGGGAGGCTGAAGCACGAGAATCACTTGAACCCGGGAGGTGGAGGCTGCAGTGAATCGAGATCGCGCCACTGCACTCCAGCCTGGACAACAGAGTGAGACTCTGTCTCAAAATAAATAAAAACTAAATAGATAGATAGATAGATAGATACATACATACATAGAGCTGGGTGTGGTGGCGCGTACCTGTAGTCCCAGCTACGCAGGAGGCTGAGGTAGGAGGATTGCTTGAGCCCAGGAGTTCTGGACTGCAGAGCGCTATGCCGATCGTGTGTCCACACTAAGTTCGGTATCAATATGGTGACCTCCCGGGAGCGGGGGACCACCAGGTTGCCTAAGGAGGGATGAACCGGCCTAGGTCGGAAATGGAGCAGGTTGAAACTCCCGTGCTGATCGGTAGTGGGATCGCGCCTATGAATAGCCACTGCACTCCAGCCTGGGCAACAGAGTGAGATCCCCGTCTCTAAAAAATAAAAAAATAAAATATAAAAAGAGACAGAGGTGGGGGCTCGCAGGGGAGAGGCCATATCCTCACGGCATATCCACAAGTGGAAATTTAAAGGGAGAAATAAGCCCACTGGATGCATTTTTGCTAGTCTACACTGGTAGCTATAACACAAAGTTGAATTTGGAAGGCACGCCAAGGAAGTTTCCGTAGCAATGTTTTGCAATATAAATGATGAATGATGAATGAATAAAATATACTATGGGAGTATGTCTATGTGTATATAAGGAGAGGAATAGAGTTTTCTGAGGGGCTGCACCAACTCCACCTTGTCCAGTGGCTTCAGCTGTCCCTCTTCTTCATTTATTTATTTATTTATTTATTTATTTTTTATGTTTTGAGGCAGAGTCTCACTCTGTCACCCAGGCTGGAGTGTGATGGTGTGATCTCGGCTGACTGCAACCTCTGCCTCCTGGATTCAAGCCATTTTCCTGCCTCAGTCTCCTGAGTAGCTGGGATTTCAGGCACACACCACCATGCCAAGCTAATTTTTTGCATCTTTAGTAGAAAAAGGGTTTTACCATGTTGGCCAGGCTGGTCTCAAACTTCTGACCTCATAATCTGCCTGTCTTGGCCTCCCAAAGTGCTGGGATTACAAGCGTGAGCCACTGCGCCCGGCCTGTCCCTTCCTTTCACAGTAATCCTCATGTCCATGCAGTAGCTCCTTGTCTTTGCCATAGTCCACAGAAGGCTTACCAGTCAGGCCGCGTTTCCCAGGAACTCAACCTCTCTGACTTCCAGGCATAGAACACACAGAACTTGGGGCCCGGCAGACACCTCTATAGCTCATTATTTGAATCACAGGAGTTCCCTGGAGTCAGCACCTGGAGGAGGAGTGCCCCAAACCTGCTGACCCTCTTTGGTCCAGAGCTGTGGACACTGCTGGTTCTGTGAGTTTGTTTTCCTGGTGAGTAAGAATATTAGACTATGGTGTTGTGCCAAAACGGGTCCCATTTTATGCTACTATATCTTACTCCATTGCCCAGGCTGGAGTGCAGTGGCATGATCACGGCTCACTGCAGACTTGACTTTCCAGGCTCAAGGGATCCTCCCACCTCAGCCTCCTAAGTAGCTGGGACTAGGCGCAGTCCACCATTTTCAGCTAACTTTGTATTTTTGGTAGAGGTGGAGTTTCACCATGTTGCCCAGGCTGCTCTTGAACTCCTGGGCTCAATCTATCCACCCTCCTCCACCTTCCAAAGTGCAAAGGGATTACAGATGTGAGCCACTGTGTGCAGCCATCTTATACTGTTGCATCTTTGCAAATGAAATGGCCTGGCTTTCCCCTCTGGCAGACCCTGATTTTTTTTTTTTTTTTTTTGAGACAGAGTCTCGCACTGTCGCCTAGGCTGGAGTGCAATGGTGCAATCTCCTCTCACTGCAACCTCCGCCTCCCGGGTTCATGCGATTCTCCTGCCTCAGCCTCCTGAGTAACTGGGATTACAGGTGCACACCACCACACCCAGCTAATTTTTTGTATTTTTAGTTGAGACGGGGTTTCATTATGTTGGTCAGACTAGTCTTGAACTCCTGACCTCGTGATCCGCCTACCTCAGCCCCCCAAAGTGCTGGGATTACAGGAGTGAGCCACCGCGCCCAGCCCAGACCCTGATTTTAATGAGCCAGTGCTGTGTTGCGGCCACAGCAGGTATTCAGAAAAGGCAAGGTAGAGCTGTCAACAGGGCTCTTGGCACGTCCAAACCCAGGCCTCACCAGGGCGTCCATGCTGCTGTGGGACCCTGCCACTGTAGCAGCTCAGAGTCCTGGGGAGCTGGTGCTAGAGATTGTGGTGGCTCAGCCACGTACACAAGAGACCCCACTATCCCACTACAGGCAAGACAGACAGATGGTGGTCCTCACAGAGGACTCCATGCCAATGCTGTGTCTGCCACTTGGGAAAGTCTCTTCTCCTCTGGACTGTTCCTTTACTGCATGACCTCGCCTCTGCCCCTTCTCCTTAATCTCCTCAATCCCTGCAGTGTTCCTAGTGTTTGCAGGGCCCTTCGCTCCATTCCTCTTGGGATGCTGCAGCAAAGTGGTTAAGGGTGAGGGTTCCTACAACTGATTACCTGAGTCTGTGTAATCTTGGGCAAAGCACTTCACCTCTCTGTGCCTCGACTTCCTCATTTCTAAAATGAGGAAAATTAAGAGGCCCTATCTCACAAGATTAAATGAGATAGTACATGTAAAGGATGCTAGCCATGTGGGAAGCCCTTACTAAATAGTAGCTATCATTATTATTATTATTATTATTATTTTTATTATTACTTGAGACAGAGTGTCACTCTGTTGCCCAGGCTGGAGTGCAGTGGCGTGACCTCAGCTCACTGCAACCTCCACCTCCTGGATTCAAGTGATTGTCCTGCCTCAGCCTCCCAAGTAGCTAGGATTATAGGCATGTGCCAACATACCTGGCTAATTTTTGTTTGCTTGTTTGTTTAGTAGAGACAGAGTTTCACCATGTTGGCCAGGCTGGTCTCAAACTCCTAATCTCAGGTGATCTATTCGCCTGGACCTCCCAAAGTGCTGAGATTATAGATGTGAGCCACCACACCTAGCCTAGTAGCTATCATTATTGCTATTCTTCTTCTTTTTTTTTTCTTGAGACAGGGTCTTGCTCTGTCACTCAGGCTGGAGTGCAGTGGTGCAATCAGTAATCACTGCAGCCTCAACTTCCTGGGCTCAAGGGATCCTCCCACCTCAGCCTCCCAAGTAGCTGGGACTACTGGCAAGTGCCACCAAGCCAGCTAATTTCTTTTTTTTTTTTTTTTTGAGATGGAGTTTTGCTCTTGTTGCCCAGGCTGGAGTGTAGTGACGCGATCTCGGCTCACCACAGCCCCCACTTCCCAGGTTCAAGCGATTCTCCAGCTTCAGCCTCCCAAGTAGCTGGGATTAAAGGCATGTGCCACCATGCCTGGCTAATTTTCCGTATTTTTAGTAGAGATGGGGTTTCTCCATGTCGGTCAGGCTGGTCTCAAACTCCTGACCTCAGGTGATATACCTGCTTCAGCCTCCCAAAGTGCTGGGATTACAGGCGTGCGCCAACGTGCCTGGCCAATATATATATATATATATATCGGTAAAGGTGAGGTCTTGCTGTATTGCTCAGGCTGATCTTGAACTCCTGGGCTCAAGTGATCCTCCTGCCTTGACTTCCCCAAGTGCTGGTATTACAGGCATGCCCCACCACACCAGGCTATTGCTATTATTTCTGATTAACAATAAAAAGGAAAATGCGCTCTTACTAATTGCCAGGCAATGTGCTAAACTCTAGATGATTGATCCTTTTCTCATTTGATCCCTTCAACAACTCTATGAGGAAAGTGCTATTATTAGCCCCATAGCTGGGAAGAGGAAGCTCAGGTACAAGGGTGTTAAGTAACTTACCCAGGGTGACAGAGCCAAGAAGCAGCAGCTCTGGATCTGAACCGAAGTACTGCACTGCGAAGACTCACTACCTGCTCCTCTCCACTGAAAGCAGACTTCATCATAGGAAGAAGGAGCTTCTCTCCAGTTGGTTGTCCTGGATAGATTTGAGAGACCTATAAGAAGATGGTGTTGAGGCGACAGAATCCCCACATCCCCAACTAGGGCAGAAGGAGGGGTTTGGGCTCAAAGGAAGTGAAGTGTTTTGCTTTTTCAACTATTGATGAAACCACTTAGCATGGCAGGCTGTGTGTAGTCTCATGGATGGCCTCCAAAAGGTATCATCAAGTTTTTTTGGTTTTTTTTTGAGACAGAGTCTCACTCCATCACCCAGGCTGGAATGCAGTGTCTTGGTCTCGGCCCACTGCAACCTCCACTTCCCAGGTTCAAGTGGTTCTCCTGCCTCAGCCTACCTAGTGGCTGAGATTACAGGCATGTGCCACCATGCCTAGCTAACTTTTTTTATTTTTAGTAGAGACAAGGTTTCGCCATGTTGACCAGGCTGGTCTCGAACTCCTGACTTCAAGTGATCCACCCACCTCAGCCTCCCAAAGTGCTGGGATTACAGGCATGAGCTGCCATACCTGGTCTTGTTTTGTTTTGTTTTGTTTTGAGACAGGATCTCACTCTGTTACCCAGGCTGGAGTACAGTGGCACAATCTCAGCTCACTGCAGCCTTGACCTCCTGGGCTCAAGCCATCTCCCGCCTCAGCCTCCTGAGTAGCTGGGACTACAGGGCATGTGCCACCATGCCCAGCTAATTTTTGTATTTTTGTAGAGATGAAGTTTCATCATGTTGCCCAGGCTGGTCTTGAACTCCTAGGCTTAGGCAATCTGCCTGCCTCAGCCTCTGAAAGTGCTGGGATTACTGGTGTGCACTATCACCTCTGGCCTTGCCAAGTTTTCACTAGTGCATAAAATTTATTTTTGCTACAATCCAAGGTATATATTATTCTAGTGCTTTTTGTTTGAATTGGACTGTCAGAACGGTACAAAAAGGCATTCACTTGCTACAAGTCGGAGGTTAGATGGGAGGTCTATTGTGGAACTGATGCAGGAGAAAGGCGATGTGTTTATCAGGACCTGTGAGAACTTGTCCAGGTGAGTACATGTGGGAGAATGGTTTGTGCAGAAGGGTTAGTTCTTCCAACCCATATGCCAAAGGGGACAAGGAGACCATTTGATAATTCATTTCTTTTTAAAAGATATTCAAGGCAGTATTTTTCTTTTTTTTTTTTTTCAAACTGTATCCAGCTTTATTAAAGATACTTTCCATAAACAATCATGGTATTTCAGGCAGGACATGGGCAGACAATCATTAACAGTATACAACAACTTTCAAACTCCCTTCTTTGATGGACTACCAAAAATCAGAAAGCCACTATAAAACCCAGTGAAGTCTTCATCTGATGCTCTGAACAGGGAAAGTTTAGAGTGAGGGTTGACATTTCACATTTAGCATGTTGTTTAACAACTTTTCACGAGCCGACCCTGACTTTCAGGAAGTGAAATGAAAATGGCAGAATAATCTTCAGATAAGAAGATTCACAATCTAGAAATGGAATCACTGCTCTTTTGACAGGTGCCATCTCAGTGGCATCACTGGCAAGTCCAGATTGCCCGACACACTGGTAACCAATGACTGGGGGTCAGGTCCCAACAGATGTCTGGGCTTAAGGGAGTTAAGTCTATGCTGAAAGACGGAAAGGGAGAAGAGGACATAAAAATGAATTTGTTTTTCCATACCGCAAGGCTTTTGTGTGCCAAGGTGGCCATGTGTGTCAAAGTCAGGGAATCCCTCCTCCTGGGAGCCAAGAGGAAGTCTCTCAAAACTAGAAGGGAAAGGCGTTTCCCCACATCAATCCAGCTTTGGAGACATTCTATTAGTGACATATGCCCCTTCCCCCAAAACAACAATGAAGTGTTCTGTGTGCTAACAACATAGCTTAAAAAAAAAAAAAGTAAAACAAAATTCTGCATTTTTATAAAACTTGATAAAAAATAGTATTTCAAACTGTACAGTCACCAGAAGTACACAGTTTTCAAAAATGCACACACTTCACTTGGCATCTCCAGCACCTTCGGCTTTCTGTGCCTGGTCTGTTTTGGCATCTCCATTTTCTGCAGGGTTATTCCCTTCCTTGCCAGCATCAGCTTTTCCCTTTTTCCCTTTGGGTACCTTCTCTCCCTTCTTTGCAGGGGCCTTTTTAGGCCTGGGCTCTGGCTTTGGAGGAGCAGGTTTAGCAGACAACCTCGCGGATCTTCTCTGTGGTTCGTCCTTCACCTTGGCTTTATCTCCTTTAGCATTCCCTTCAGCCTTTCTCTTGGGCATGGTGGCGACGGCGGCGGGACGTAGGCGCTGAGCGCGGGATGCCGCAGCGCGTGGGCTTTGATCGGTTTGGGGGTCGCTCTCGCCTCTTCTTCTTCACACTGCTCCAGTATTTTTCTTTATACTGTGATAATGTGGTTGTGTTAGTTATCTATTGAGGTGTAGCAAATTACCCTGAAGCTTAGTGGCTTAAAACAATACATATGTATTACCTCACAGTTTCAGTGGATCTGGATTTCAGGAGTGGTTTAGCTGGGTGCTACCGGCACAGGGTCACTCACGAAGCTGTAACCAAGATGTCAGCCAGGTCTGCAGTCATCTGAAGACTCGACTGGGGCTGGAGGATCTGCTTCCAAGGTGGTGCACTAACAGGACTATTGGTAGCAGGCCTCAATCCTTCACCATCTGGACTTTTCTGTTGGGCTTCTTGAATGTCCTTACATCATGAGGGTGAGCTTCCTCCAGAGCAAGGGAGGACAAGGCAGAGGCCTTATTGTCTTTTATGCCTAGCTTCAGAAGTTACACACCATTGTTCCTGAATATCCTGTTGGTTACATAGGTCAGCCCTGCTCATTGTGGGAGAGGACCACACCAGTATGTGAATACCAGGAGGTGAAGATCACGAGGCCATCTTGGAGGCTGGCTATCTCAGGGTTCATCATTGCTGCCTTGTTTACTATCATAAAAGCAAGTGGGCTGCAAGCACCCAAAGTTGAGATCTGCTCACCACACAATTTTATTTACCTGGATCTCTCTGTGGTGTTCCCTTGAAGGCATGACTTTACATGTCATATAACCCGGGATAGGCTGGGTGTGGTGGTTCATGCCTGTAATCCTAACACTTTGGGAGGTGAAGGCAGGTACATTACCTGAGCTCAGGAGTTCGAGACCAGCCTTGACAACATGGTGAAACCCCATCTCCACAAAAAAATACAAAAATTAGCTGGTGCAGTGGTGTGCCCCTGTAGTCCCAGCTACTTAGGAGGCTGAGGCAGGAGAATCGCTTGAACCTGGGAGGCAGAGGTTGCAGGGAGCTGAGATCATGCCACTGCACTCCAGTCTGGGTGACAGAGCAAGACTCTGTCTCAAAAAAATAAAAGAAAACAAACAAAAATTAGCTGGGCATGGTGGTGCATGCCTGTAATACCAGCTACTCAGGAGGGTGAGGCAGGAGAATTGCTTGAACCCAGGAGGTAGAGGTTGCAGTGAGCTGAGATCACACCACTGCACTCCAGCCTGGGAGACAGAGTGAGATTCTGTCTCAAAAAAAAAAAAAGGACAAGTGACCCAGGATGACTCCATCAGAAACAAAGCCCTACAATCCTATGACAATGAAAGTTTATTACCTGTGCCAGGTACCAGCAGGGCACAATGGTTAAGAGAGTGAATTTTGCAATCAGATAAAACTGGATTCAAACCTTAAGTCTCCTACTGGTGACTTGGGGACTTTGGGCATCTGGCTTAACCATTCTGAGCCTCAGTATTTATTCTTGTGTACAAAATGAGTTAATATCAACTTCACAAGGTGATGGGGCAGATGGATTACAGGATGGCAGAGCTATGATAATGGAAGTCAGGTGCTCAGCCAATGTTGACCCATAGATTTATTATTAATAATGACAACAATAAAGTAATAGCTCACATTTATTGAGCTTCTGTTTTTGCCAGTCTCTGAAGTTTGCAGCAGTTAAGAGCCTTGCCCAAGACACACAGCTAGGAGAGCTGGGACTCAATTCCAGGTCTGTTTCCAAAGCTAACCTGTTTGATAACTTGCTCTTTTCACTTAACAATGGTCTATCATGACCTACATATTACATTGCTCTTTACCTTCTTTCTTTCTGCCCTCCTCTTTTAGCTATGTGACAGTACATGGACGTACCAAAATTAGTTAACTGTTCCTCTATTGTTGGATTCTTGGTTTCTAATTGACAACAAGGTTTCAGTGAGATCTTTGCATCTAGAGCTCACAGTGTGCAGGAGGTTATGCTAGGCACTTGATGTATGTACTTCATTTAATCCTCTACCAGCCCATGGACATTCAGCTGGGAAATGACTTACTCTGCCTCTAACTTGTCTAACATAGAATGCCTTTTAAGGACTAA
>NW_016107441.1:3886670-3888907 GCF_001604975.1 Cebus imitator | reverse complement strand
GTAGAGACGGGGTTTCACCATGTTGACCAGGATGGTCTCAATCTCTTGACCTCGTGATCCACCTGCCTCGGCCTCCCAAAGTGCTGGGATTACAGGCTTGAGCCACCACGCCCGGCCTTCCTCTGATTTTTTTTTCATTTATTTATTTATTTTAGGGACCTGGTCTTGCTACGTTGCCCAGGCTGGAGTGCAGTGTCTATTCACAGGTGGGATCACACTACTGATCAGCATGCAGCATGGAAGTTTTGACCTGCTCCGTTTCTCACCTGGGCTGGTTCACCCCTCCTTAGGCAACCTGGTGGTCCCCCACTCCCGGGAGGTCACCATATTGATGCCGAACTTAGTGCAGACACCTGATCGGTGGAGCGCACTACAGCTCAGAACTCCTGGGCTCAAGCGATCCTCCCACCTCAGCCTCCAGAGTAACTGGGACTACAGGCACAGGCCACCGCACCCAGCTGATTTTTTTTTTTACAAAGCACATTACAGAGCCACACTTAACTGTGAAGAGACAGGAAAGTTCATCCTACCACGTACCCAGAGTGGGGAGAACTGGAATATTTGATGAACAATACTAATGACCACCAAAAGCGGTGTCCTTTGCTAATGATTTAGAAGAAAGAGTCCACTTTTTTTTTTTTTTTGAGACAGGGTCTAGTTTTCTTGCCAGGTCACCAGGCTGGAGTGCAGTGGCACAATCTTAGCTCACTGCAACCTCCGCCTCCTGGGTTCAAGCGATTCTCCTGCCTAGCCTCCCACGTAGCTGGGACTACAGGCATGCACCGTCATGCCCAGCTAATTTTTGTATTTTTAGTAGAGACAGGGTTTCACCATGTTGGTCAGGATGGTCTCGATCTCCTGACCTCATGATCGTCCACCTTGGCCTCCCAAAGTGCTGGGATTATAGGCATGAACCTCCATGCCCAGACAAGAGTCCACCACTTCTAACCACATCTTGGAACAATTAAGTCCAGGCCAGATGTGGCTTAACATTCTGTCCTGGAGGAAACTCTTGCATCTAAAACCCCTCTTGCCCACATCCTGAAGCCCAGCTGGCCCTGAATCATGGGACCCCAGGAGATGGGAAGAACAGAGGAGAGTGGGGCCGGGGAGATGGCTGGTGGATTCCACCAGTGGCCGTGGGCAGAGCTCTTAATTCTGAATTGTATTAGCCCACAAAGTAACGATGCATCTGTGCCATTGGGTAGTGGAAAGACAATCTGACTCCTGTGTGACCTTGGACAAGTCATCTGGAAAGATCCTAAATGAGTGAATGGATATACCAGACAGAATATGAACTACTAAAAAGAAATGATCCAGAATTTATATTTATAAAGATACACCTCAAAAACATGTTGAAAGAAAAAGAAACAAGTGGCAAATGATATGAGCAGTTTGATACCACGTGTGCAATTTTACATGCACTGAACAGTAGTACTCATATTGTTCTTTGATTGCATATGCTATGTATGATAGTCAGTGTGGGGCCTTTAGGGGGAGAATCAAGGAGGAGCTGGGACAGAGAATGGGGGACAAAATGGGCTTCAACTCTGTTTGTAACTAAAAAATATAACGTAAGTTTCAGCAGATATAATAAACTTTTATTTTTTTTTTTTGAGACAGGATCTTACTCTGTTACCTAGGCTGGAGTGCAGTGGCACAATCTCAGCTCACTGCAACCTCCATTTCCTAGGTTCAAGTGATTTTCCTGTCTTAGCTTCCCAAGTAGCTGGAATTACAGGCCTGCACCACCATGCCTGGCTTATTTTGTATTTTTCACCATGTTGGCCAGGCTGGTCTCGAACTCCTGACCTTAGGTGATTCACCCGCCTCAGCCTCCCATATATAATAAACTTTTAACAGTTGTCAATTCTGAGTAGTGTGATTTGGATGTATGCAGTATTATTCTTTGTTTTTTATATATTTGGAATGAAAACAGAGAAATCTCACTTGAAGTCCCTAGGTCTCAGTTTCCCCATCTTTGCAGTAGGTGGTTGGTTCTATCAGACAGAATTCTATGGATAAAAATAACAAATAGGCTAGGCATAGTGGCTGATGCCTGTAATCTCAGCATTTTAGGAGGCCAAGGTGGGCAGATCACCTGAGGGCCGGAGTTCAAGACCAGCCTGGCCAACATGGTGAAACCGCATCTCTACTAAAAATACAAAATTAGGGGCCGGGTGCGGTGGCTCAAGCCTGTAATCCCAGCACTTTGGGAGGCCGAGGCGGGTGGATCA
>NW_016107441.1:3879459-3884500 GCF_001604975.1 Cebus imitator | reverse complement strand
AAAAATTAGCCGGGTGTGGGGACACACGCCTGTAATCACAGCTACTCAAAAGGCTGAGGCAGGAGAGTCGCTTGAACCCAGGAGGCAGAGGTTGCAGTGAGACGAGGTAGCACCACTGCACTCCAGCCTCAGTAACAGAGTGAGACTCTGTCTCAAAAATAATAATAATTAAGTAAATAGACCAGGCATGGTGGCTCACGCCTGTAATTTTAGCACTTTGGGAGGCTGAGGTGGGCAGATCACTTGAGGTCAGGAGTTCGAGACCAGCCTGGCCAACATGGTGAAACTTCATCTCTACTGAAAATACAAAAAAAACAAGCCAGACATGGTGGTGTATGCCTGTAATCCCAGCTACTCGGGAGGTTGAGGCACAAGAATCACTTGAACCCAGGAGGCAGAGGTTGTGGTGAGCCAACATGGTGGCACTACACTATAGCTTGGATGATAAAGCAAGACCATGCCTCAGAAAAAATATATATATAATAAATAAAATGAGGTGGCTGGACAAGTATGGTAGGTTGTTATTGGACAAGAAGACTTCAGAGACCAATGAAATTTCAGGGAAAAAAGAAATTGGGAACTGATATAGAGAAGTCTATCTCATCTTATCTTATTTTATTATTTATTTATGTATTTATTTTTGAGATGGAGTCTTGCTCTTGTTGCCCAGGCTGGAGTGCAATGGCACGATCTTGGCTCACTGCAACCTCCGCCTCCTGGGTTCAAGTGATTCTTCTGCCTCAGCCTCCTGAGTAGCTGGGATTACAGGCATGCACCACCATGCCTGGCCAATTTTTATATTTTTAGTAGAGACGGGGCTTCTCCATGTTGGTCAGGTTGCTCTCGAACTCTCAACCTCAGGTCATCTGCCTGCCTCGGCCTCCCAAAGTGCTGGGATTACAGGTATGAACCACCATGCCTGGCCATTTTATTTTATTCTATTCTATTTTATTTTTTGAGATGGAGTCTCACTCTATTACCCAGGCTGGAATGCAGTGGCACAATCTCAGCTCACTGCAACCTCCGCCTCCTGGGTTCAGGCAATTCTCCTGCCTCAGCCTCCTGAGTAGCTGGGATTACAGGCACGCACCACCATGCCCAGCTCTTTTTTTTTTTTTTTTTTTTTTTTTTGAGATGGACTCTCTCTGTGTCACCCAGGATGGAGTGCGATGGTGCAATCTTGGCTCACTGCAACCTCTGACTCCCGGGTTCAAGCAATTCTCCTCCCTCAGCCTCCCAAGTAACTGAGATTACAGGCACGCACCACCATGCCCAGCTAATTTTTTTTTTTGTATTTTAGTAGAGACGGGGTTTCACTGTGTTGCCCAGGCTAGTCTCTAACTCCTGACTTCAGGTGATCTGCTTGCCTCACCCTCTCAAAGTGCTGGGATTACAGGCATGAGCCACCAAACCCGGCCAACTGTGTCTGGTTTTATTTATTTTTATTTTTTTTGAGACAGAGTCTCACTTTGTCACTCAGTTGGAGTGCAGTGGCACAATCGCGGCTCACTGCTACCTCCACCTCCCAGGTTCAGGCAATTCTCCTGCCTCAGCCTCCTGAGTAACTGGGATTATAGGCATGAGTCACCACACCGGGCCAATTTTTTGTATTGTTTAGTAGAGACAGGGTTTCACCACATTGGCCAGGCTGGTCTCGAACTCCTGACCTCAGGTGAGACAAGAGTCTTGCTCTGTCACCTAGCCTGGAGTGCAGTGTCACAATCTTGGCTCACTGCCACTTCCGTCTCCCAGGTTCAAGTGATTCTCCCGTCTCAGCCCCTGGAGTAGCTGGGATTCCAGACATGTGCCACCATGTCTCACTAATTTTTGTATTTTTAGTAAAGGAGGGGTTTCACCATATTGGCCAGGCTAGTCTCACAGGCCTGACCTCAGGTGATCAGCCTGCCTCGGCCTCCCACAGTGTTGGGATTACAGGCGTGAGCCACCATTCCCAGCCTCTAGCTTATTCTTAAAGACAAAAATCCCTAATGTGGCTTCCTGGTTCTCAGGTGCCAGCTCATCTTTCTCTATTGACCTCATTGCTGGCCCTCCTGGCCACATGGCAGGCTTTGTACATGCCACTCTCCCTCTTTAGGACACTCTTCCCCAGGTGAACTCCTATTCATCCTTTTCATCTTGGGGACAGCAACTCTTTTTTGGAGAGGCCTTCTCCGACCACCTCCAGTTTAAATGAAGCTCCCCCAAACAGACACTGAGGTAACCTACTGTAGTAGGCTGAGAAATAGCCGCTATAGTTATCAGGTCCTAATTCCTGGAACCTTTCTTTGGATAAAGAGTAACATTTGTGGATGTGAGGAATGACTTTGGGATGGGGAGGTTATCCTGGGTTATCAGGGTGGGCCCTCAATGCAGCCACATGCATCCTTCTAAGCGGGAGGCAGAGGGAGATGTGACACACACAGAGGAGAAGACAATTTGAACACAAAGCTGAAAGATTTGAGGATGTGCTGGCTTTGAAGATTGCAGCGATGTGACTACAAACCAAGGAATGCCAGTAGCCACCAGAAGCTGAGGAGGCAAGGAGCCCATTCTCCCCTAGAGCCTCTGGAGAGAGGGAAGCTCTGCTAACACCCTAATTTTGGCCCAGTGGCCGGATGTGGTGGTTCATGCCTATAATCCCAGTGCTTTGGGAGGCTAAATTGGGCAGATTGCCTCAGGCCAGAAGTTCGAGACCAGCCTGGCCAACATGGTGAAACCCCATCTCTACTAATATACAAAAATTAGCTGGGCATGGTGGCAAGTGCCTATAATCCCAGCTACTTGGGAGGCTGAGGTGGGAGAACCACTTGAACCAGGGAGGCAGAGGTTACAGTGAGCCAAGATTGTGCCCTGCGCTCCGGCCTGGGCCACAGAGCAAGACTCCCTCTCAAAAAAGAAATTTTTTTTTTTTTTTTTTTTATCTCTGTTTATTATAGTATTTTTTTTTTTTTTTTTGCCCAGTGATAACTGATTTTGACTTTAGGACTCCAGAATTGTAAGAAAATAAATTTCTCTGACTGGGCTCAGTGGCTCACATCTGTCATCCCAGAGCTTTGGGAGGCCGAGGGAGGATGGCTTGAGGCTAAGGGTTGCAGACCAGCCTTGGCAACACAGGGAGACCCCATCTCTATAAAAAATTACAAAATTAGCCAGGTGTCACGGGACACAACTGTAGTTGCAGCTACTCTGGAGGTTGAGGTGAGGGGAATGATTGAGCCCAGGAGGTCAGGGCTGCAGTAGGTCGTGATGGTGCTATTGCACTCCAGCCTGGGAACAGAGTGAGACCTTGTCTTCTTTTTTTTTTTTTCCACAAAGATGGGGTTTCACAATGTTGGCCAGGCTGGTCTTGAACTCCTGACCTCAAGGGATCCACCCACCTTAGCTTCCCAAAGTGCTGTGATTACAGGTGTGAGCCATGACATCTGGTCTCAGCTAATTTTTGTCTTTTTTTCTACAGACAGGGTCTCATCATGTTGCCCAAGCTGGTTTCAAACTCCTGGGCTCAAGTGATTCACCTGCCTTGGCCTCCCAAAGTGCTAGGATTATAGGCGTGAGGCACTGTGCCCAGCCTCTCATACCATTTTAAAATGTAAGGCCTCATAATGTGTTATAATATTTGTAATGGTATGTTTATCTCTTTAAGGTCTGCTTCTTCTGCTAGGCTGAAATTTCTATGAGGACAGGGCCTGTGTCTGTTTTGTACACATCCTGGGGCCCAATACAGAGTAGGTGCTCAATAAGTATTTGTCGATGAATGAAAGAGTGAGTGAGTGAGTGAGTAAATGAACAAGGGCCTTCTCTCAGTGATGTCTCAAGCTCCTCTTAGGAAAAAGTTCACACTTGGCTCCCTTCTTTTCCCTAGCTTAGCTCTGAGCTCGAAGTGAGTATTTATGAAATCCTGATTAAGTGATAAGGAATATAAATAATTGAGAATATCTGTTTTTTCTCTCTTCTAGGCTCCGGTCTGCCCTGTGCCCTGGAAATAGGAGGTACTGAATAAAGATTTGTTAAGTGAATAGTGTAGAGTCTGGTCCTCCGACAAGGGACAAGGAGGTATGGGGATGGCATTTCAGCCTAGCACATGAGGCCCTGAGAATCCAATAAACACTGACTCCCCGACCAGCCCTCAGATTTTAAGAGCATGCAGAAGCCAGCTCTGAGCTCAACCAGGCTGTGCATGTTTCAAATTCCTGGGAGCCAAGGCTCAGAGAGAAAGAGGGACTTGCTTGAGGTCACCCAGGATGTTGGCAGAACCAGGATGAGGCTGCGCAGGTCCCAATTCCATCCTTTCCCCTGTTGAGTGTTCTCCCCAGCACCCCCTGCTGCCTTCCAGGTAAGAAGAGACAGGAAAAGGAGGCCTGGATGCCTAGAGATTTTCCACTTCTAGCAAGAACATTGTCAAGCAAGAGTTCAACCTACCCATTTCACAGATGCAGTAACTGAGGTGTTGTGAGGCTGCAGGCCTCGCCTCACAGAGAGTTTGTAAAGACTAGAAGCCCAGCCCAGGTGACCCCCGTGTGAAGCTTTTCCTATATTTATGTACTGTTTCTCTACTATTTCTTGACCAGCCTAGAGTGAATCTCACCTCCTCAAATGATATGGTATGAATGTTTGTCCCTGCCAAATCTCATATTGAAATATGATTTCCATTGCCGGAGGTGAGGCCTGGCAGAAAGCGATTGGATCATGGAGGCAGACTCCTCATGAATGGATTAGCACCATCCTCTTAGTTCATGTAAGATCTGGTTGTTTCAAAGAGCCTGGGACGTCCCCCTTCTCTCTCATGCTCCCACTCTTGCCCCATGATGCACCCGCTCCCCTTTGCCTTTCACCATGATTTAAGCTTTCTGAGGCCTCACCAGAAGGAGTTGCTGGCATTACGCTTCTTGTACAGTCTGCAGAATTGTAAGCCAATTAAAACTCGTTTTAAGGCCGGGCGCGGTGGCTCAAGCCTGTAATCCCAGCACTGTGGGAGGCCGAGGCGGGTGGATCACGAGGTCAAGAGATCGAGACCATCCTGGTCAACATGGTGAAACCCCGT
>NW_016107441.1:3858363-3878932 GCF_001604975.1 Cebus imitator | reverse complement strand
ACAGCGAGACTTTGTCTCAAAAAAGAAAAAAGGAAACAAAAAAACCCACAGAAAATTGGTACCAGAGGCGGGGCGTGGTGGCTCATGCCTATAATCCCAGCTACTTGTGGGGCTGAGACAGGAGAATCACTTGAACCCAGGAGGTGTAGGTTTTAGAGAGCCGAGATCATGCCATTGCACTACAGCCTGGGTGACAAGAGTGAAACTTCATGTCAAAAGAGAAAAAATACATACAGAGAGAGAAAGTTGGTCCCAGGAGAGGGTTGTTCTATAAAGATACCTGAACATGTGGAAGTGACTTTGGAACTGGGCAACAGGCTGAAGTTGAAAGAATTTGAAGGGGTCAGAAGAAGGCAGTAAGATGAGAAGACAAATGATTGTGACCAAAATTCTGATAGCAATATGGACAGTGAAGGCCGGGCTGACAAGGTCTAAGATAGAAATGATGAAGTTATTAGGAACCAGAGTAAAGGTCACCCATTTATGACCTAGCAAAGAACTTGGCTGCGTTGTGTCCATGGCTGAGGGCTCGTTGAAAGTTTGAACTGAAGAGTGATGACCTCTAGTATCTGGTGGAAGAAATTGCTAAGGAGAAAAGCATTCAAGAGGTGGTCTGGCTGCTTCTAATAACCTAAATGAGACATGGGAGCAAATAAATAACTAAAGTTGAAATTTATATTTAAAAGAGAAGCAGAGCATAAAAGTTTGGAAAATTTGCAGCCTGGCCCAGTGGTGGAGAAAGAATCCAAGTAGGCTGTGGAATAACCACTTGCCACAGTGATTAACATGACTAAAAGGCAGCCAGGTGTCAATATCCAAGACAGTGGGAAAGAGGCCTCAAAATCATTTCAGAAGCCTTTTGGAAAGCCCCTCCCATCACAGGTCCTTAGGCCTTGGAGGAAAGAATGATTTTGTGGGCCAGGCTCAGGGCACCAATGCCCTGCACCACCTCCAGAGGCTACTCCCCTCATCCTCACTGCTCCAGTTACAGCCATGGCTCAAAGGGCCCTAGGTACAGCTTGGGCTGCCACTTCAGAAGGCACAAGGCATAGGCCGGGCGCGGTGGCTCACGCTTGTAATCCCAGCACTTTGGGAGGCTGAGGCGGGTGGATCACGAGGTCAAGAGATCGAGACCATCCTGGTCAACACGGTGAAACCCCGTCTCTACTAAAACTACAAAAAAACATTAGCTGGGCATGGTGGTGTGTGCCTGTAATCCCAGCTACTCAGGAGGCTGAAGCAGGAGAACTGCTTGAACCCAGGAGGTGGAGGTTGCGGTGAGCCGAGATCGCGCCATTGCACTCCAGCCTGGGTAACAAGAGCGAAACTCCGTCTCCAAAAAAAAAAAAAAAAAAAAAAAAAGAAGGCACAAGGCATAAGTCTTGGTGGCTTCTACATGCTGTTAAGCCCGCAGGTGCACAGAATACAAGAGTGAAGGAGGCTTGGCAGCTTCCTCCTAGATTTCAGAAGATGTATAGAAAAGCTAGGGTACCCAGGCAGAAGCCTGCTGCAGGGGTAGAGCCCCACAGAGAAACTACTTGGGCAATGCTGAGGGGAAATGTGGGGTTGGAGCCCCCACACAGAATCCCCAACAGGGCACTGCCTAGTGGAGCGGCAGGGAGGGGGACACCACCTCCAGACCCCAGAATTGTAGACCCACTGGTAGCTTGCAACCTCAGCATGGAAAACCCATAGGCATTCAACTTCAACCCACAAGAACAACCACATGGGCTACGTCCAGGAAAGCCACAGGGTGGGGCTGCCCAAGGCTTTAGAATCCAATCCCTTACACTACTGTCTGGGACATGGAGTCAAAGATTACTTTGGAGCTTTCAGATTTAATGCCCACCCTGCTGGGTTTCAGACTTGCATGGGGCCTATTACCTCTTTCTTTTGGTGAATTTTTCCCTCTTGGAACAAGAATGTTTACCCAATGCCTGTACCATCTCATAGGTGGAAGGAACTTGACCTTGAGTCTCAGATGAGACTTTGGACTTTAGAGTCCGGGACTTTTGAGTTAAGGCTGGAACAAGTTAAGACTTTGAGGTGCTTTTACAAAGGCATGGTCATATTTTGAAATGTGAGAAGGACATGAGATATGGGGGGCCAGAAGTGGAATTATATGAATATTTGTCCCTTCCAAATCTCATGTTGAAATGTGATTCCCAATGTTGGAGGTGGGGCCTGGTGGGAAGTAATTAGATCATGAGGGCTGATACCTCATGAATGGCTTAGCATCATCCCTTTGGTAAGGAGTGAATTCTCACTCAGTTAGTTCGTGCAAGATTGTTTAAAACAGTCTGGGGCCAGGGGTGGTGGCTCACACCTGTAATTCCAGAACTTTGGGAGGCCAAGGCAGACAGATCATTCGAGGTCAGGAGTTCAGGACCAGCCTGCCCAACATGGTGAAACCCTGTCTCTACTAAAAAAACACAAAAAATTAGCCAGGCGTGGTGGTGTGCACTTGTAGTTCTAGCTACTCAGGAGGCTGAGGCATGAGAATCGCTTAAACCCAGGAGGTGGAGGTTGCAGTGAGCTGAGATTGCACCACTGCACTCCAGCCTGGGCAACAGATTGAGACTCTGTCTCAAAAATAAATAGAGTCTGGGACCTCCCCCTTTTCACTCTCTCTCCTACTCTCACCATGGGAGGCACCTGCTTCCCCTTCCCCTTTCACCATGATTGTAAGCTTCCTGAGGCTTCACCAGAAGCAGATGCCAGCACTATGCTTCTTTTATAACCCACAGAACTGTGAGCCAATTAAACTTGCTTTTTGTTTTTTTGAGACAGTCTTGCTCTGTTGCCGAGACTGGATTGCAGTAGTGTGATCATGGCTTTCTGCAACCTGCTCAATCATTTCTCTTGCTTCAGCCTCCTGAGTAGCGGAGACTACAGGTGCCTGCCACCACCTGGCTTATTTTAATATTTTTAGCAGAGATGGAGTTTCACCATGTTGGCCAGGCTGTCTCAACCTCCTGGCCTCAAGTGATCTGCCCGCCTCTGCCTCCCAAAGTCCTGGGTTACAGGCCTGAGCCACCATGCCCAGCCTATTTTTTAAATAAGTTAGCCAGCCTCAGGTATTTCTTTCTTTCTTTTTTTTGAGTGGCTCTGAAAAGAGCCTTTGGATTGTCAGTAGCTGGGAGGGGCTCATTTGGAGCTGGTGTATTTGGTGACGGCTTTGGTGCCTTCGGACACTGCGTGCTTGGCCAGCTCCCCAGGCAGCAACAGGCGCACAGCCGTCTGGATCTCTCTGGAGGTGATGGTCGAGCTCTTGTTGTAATGTGCCAGGCGGGAAGCCTCGCCCGCGATGCGCTTGAAGATGTCGTTGACGAAGGAGTTCATGATGCCCATGGCCTTGGAGGAGATGCCGGTGTCGGGGTGGACCTGCTTCAGCACCTTGTACACGTAGATGGAGTAGCTCTCCTTGGGGCTGCGCTTGCGCTTCTTGCTGTCCTTCTTCTGCGCCTTGGTCACCGCCTTCTTGGAGCCCTTTTTTGGGGCCGGAGCGGACTTAACCGGGTCAGGCATGGCGGAGGACAGTGAAAGAGCACTCGAGAAACAAAGAATGAGGACGAGCTCAAAGAATCGCCTCAGGCATTTCTTTATAGCAGTGCAAAAATAGCCTAACACACCAGATTTAGGATTTATTGTTTACACTTTCTTCACATGTGGGCGGTTCAAGGTGCCTGAGAAATCTGCTTGGCTGATCATGCTGGTCCTTCAGATAAAGAAACAGGAATTTCAGAGCATCCCAGAGTCTAGTCCAGGGTCACTGATCAACCACCATCCCGGCCATTGTGCAGCTACCTGCAGTTTAGTTAAGGCCTCCAGCAGGGCAGGCAGAGGAGGTGAGACACAGCCCAGGAACAAGGGATTGATGCAGTTTAGGGAGCCCAAGGTCAGGGACGCTTTCTTCCACATTGTGTAGCCAGAACCTTGGACTCACTTAGCAGTTCTCAAAATTTTTAGTCTTGGAACCTCTTTATACTCTCAAAATTATTGAGGACCCCAAAAAGTTTTTGTTCATATGGATTACATCTATCAACATTGACTGTATTAGAAATTAAAGCTGAGGGCCAGGAGCGGTGGCTCATGCCTGTAATCCCAGTACTTTGAAAGGCCGAGACGAGTGGACCACTTGAGGTCAGGAGTTTAAGACCACCTGGCCAACATTGTGAAATCCTGTCTCTACTAAAAATACAAAAGTTAGGCTGGGTGCGGTGGCTCACGTCTGTAATCCCAGCACTTTGGGAGACCGAGGCGGGCGGATCACAAGGTCAGGAGTTTGAGACCAGCCTGACCAACATGGTGAAACTCTACTGAGTTTCACCTGACTAACATGGTGAGTCTCTACTAAAAATACAAAAATTAGCCGGGTGTGGTGTCACACACCTGTAATCCCAGCTACTTGGGAGACTGAGGCGGAAGAATCACTTGAACCCAGGAGGCAGAGGTTGCAGTGAGCCCAGAGTGTGCCATTGCACTCCAGCCTGGGCGACAGAATGAGACTCCATCTCAAAAAACAAAAACAAAAGTTAGCTGGGAATTGTGGTACATACCTGTAATCCCAGATACTCGGGAGGCTGAGGCAGGAGAATTGCCTGAACCCAGGAAGTGGATGTTGCAGCCAAGTGCTCAGCCTCTCTGGGCCTCAAATATCTAATCTGGAAAATGTGTAATAGGATATTTACATTACAGGGTCCTTAGGAGAATTGAATATTGGGATCTTGAGCCAAGATCGCACCACTGCACTCCCGCCTGGGCAACAGTGCGAGGCTGTGTCTCAAAAAACAAACAAACAAAAAAACCCAATTGAGAAATTTCATAAATATTAATTAATGTAAAAGTAACAACAGACATTACACATGAACATAAACCATCTATTTTATGAAAAATAACCATATTTTCAAAAACAAAAAAATTAGTGTGAAGGTATCTTTGTTTTACATTATTCCAGATTTCTTTAATGTCCGTCTGTATAGCAGGCAGCTGGAATCTCCTATCTGCTTCTGTTTTCATCCTGTTGCAATATCACATGACGGAAAACACCACATGCTCAAGAGAAAATGAGAGTGAAAAAGGCAAATAACATCTTAGAATTACTATAAAAATAATTTTGACCTCATGGATCCCCTGAAAGAGTCTTGGGGATCCTCAGGGACCTCCTTACTGTTCTTTGAGAGACACTGGTCTACACTACTGACTTAATCTTCGCAATGAGCCTGTGGGGCGGATTCTGTTGTTCCCTTTTTTTTATAGGAGAGCAAACAGGCTGTGAGGTTTGCTCAAAGGCACACAGCCAGTGAGTGGCAGTCAGGACTGGAACCCGACGGTCAACTCTGGCTTCTGTGCTCTTAATATCAACAGCAACACTGTACTCCAGCCCCTAGCTGACGGAGAGAGACTGACCCTGTAGGAAGGACAGGATTGGGAAGGAGTCGGGGCTCTGGGGAGCCGTTAAGTGGGAAGGAAGCTACAGTGTGGTTTAAGGAATAGTCTGCCTGGACCCATATCCTGGCTCTGCCCATAGATGCTGTGTGACCTGGTGTAAAGTGCTCAACCCCTCTGGGCCTCAAATACATCATCTGGAAAATGTGTAATAGGATATTTACATTATAGGGTCCGTAGGAAAATTAAATATTAATTCACATAAATTATTATTTTTTGTTTGTTTTTTGAGACAGGGTTTCACTCTGTCATCCAGGCTGGAGTGCAGTGGTGTGATCTTGGCTCACTACAACTTCTGCCTCCCAAGCTCAAGTGATTCTCCCACCTCAGCCCCCTGAGTTGCTTTGACTCTAGGCACATACCACCACGCTGAGCTAATTTTTTTTTTTTTTTTTTTTTTCTTTTTTTGTAGAAATGGGGTTTCACCTTGTTGCCAAGGCTGATCTTGAACTCCTTGGCCTCCCAAAGTGTTGAGATTATAGGCGTTAGCCACCATGCCCCGCCTAATTCATGTAAATTCTAACAGTGCCCAATACATGTTGTATCTAGTATATGTCTTTTTCTTTATTATTGTACTTTAGGTTCTGCAGTACATGTGCAGATCATGCAGGGTTGTTGTATAGGTACTTGCACGGCATTTTTTTGTTTGTTTTTACAGAGTCTGTCTCTGATGCCCAGGCTGGAATGCAGTGGTGAGATCTTGGCTCACTGCAACTTCCGCCCCCTAGGTTCAAGTGATTCTCATGCCTCAGTCTTCCAAGAAACTGGGATCACAGGTGTGCGCCACCACCCCCGGCTAATTTTTGTACATTTAGTAGAGACGAGATTTCACCATGTTGGCCAGGTTGTTCTCGAACTCCTGATCTCATGTGATCCTCCTGCCTCGGCCTCCCAAAGTGTTGGGATTATAGACGTGAGCCTGTATATGTGAGCGCCCGGCCATGTATGTCTTTTAGTTGGTATAAATTTGTGGCCAGGGCCATGGACTTGGTTTCCTTGAAGTTGGAGAGAGGCGGGGCACCTTCGGCATGGGTCCAGAAGGCAGGGCCCATGGGAGGGAGAAGATGGGTGACCTGGAGGAGGAGGGGCTGCAAGGCTGAGAACATGCTGCCGTCAGGTCGTGGGTACAGGCTGTGACTCTACTCCATGGATTCCAGGCATCCAAGCCAGCAGTGAAAAATGATGTGGCAAGACAGCCAGTCCCAGGTGACAGAGGCCACAGCCCTTTCTCACTGAGGAGGAGTCCAGGCTTCCCTGTCCATCCCTGAAAAGCCACCAGACCACTTGTCTTTCCTGACCCAGTTCAAGAGTGAAGCCACAAGTTCTAGCTCTCTTTTTCTGCTGTCAGCTCAGTTCTACAAAAATACATCTAGCTTTGTTCACAAAGTGCAGAGAAAAAAAAAAAGAAAAAGAAAGAAAATATATGTAGAACCACATTGCCAGGCTGGGCGCAGTGGCTCATGCCTGTAATCCCAGCACTTTGGGAGGCTGAGGTGGGCAGATCGCTTGAGGTCAGGAGTTCGAGACCAGCCTGGCCAACATGGCAAAACCCTGTCTCTACTGAAAATACAAAAAAATTAGCTGGGTGTGGTGGTGGGCGCCTGTAATCCCAGCTACTCTTGAGAGAGAGGCTGAGGCAGGAGAATCACTTGAACCTGGGAGGCAGAGGTTTCGGTGAGCTGAGATCACGCTATTGTGCTCCAGCCTGGGTGACAGAATGAGACCCTGTCTCAAAAAACCAAAACAGAAAAACCACATTGCCAAAGGCTCCTGGGAGCCTCTTGCTAAACTGCCTCTTTTTCCTTTTGGTAAGTAAATGGAGTCCAGGGTGGGAACTGCCCACATTATCCAGCAAGTTGAGGACAGATGCCCTGGTAGCCTGGCATCTGATTCAGGTTGCATCGACTGTGCCATGTCACCTTCTTTACTCAGCGGGGACTCTCAACCATCTGCTTTTGAGGGCAGCACCACTGGAGCCTGACCACCTAGTGCAAATCTCAGCTCTGCTTCTTGCTTAAACTCTCTGTGCCTCAGTTTCTTTTTCTTTTTTTTCTTTTTTTTTTTTGAGTCAGAGCTTCGTTCTTGTTGCCCAGACTGGAGTGCAATGGTGCGATCTTGGCTCACGACAACCTCCGCCTCCCAGGTTTAAGAGATTCTCCTGCCTCAGCCTCCCGAGTAGCTGGGATTACAGGCATGCGTCATCACACCAGGCTAATTTTGTATTTTAATAGAGAAGGGGTTTCTCCATGTTGATCAGGCTGGTCTCGAACTCCCGACCTCAGGTAATCTGCCCACCTTGGCCTCCCAGAGTGCTGGGATAACAGACGTGAGCCACCGCATCTGGCCTTCAGTTTCTTTATCTATAGAATGGGAATAGTAATTTAACCTTCTTCACTGGGATACGTGTGGATTAAAGTGGGTGGATCCATGCAAAGAACTTAGAACACTGCCTAGCATAGCGTAAGCACTTAACACCAGTAGTGAACATGGTCACCATCATCATCATCAAGGTTTCGAACACCATTTGGGGATATTATTTTTGGAGCACCCACCCTGCTTTGCGTGAGGGCTTCGGGAGGGATGGGTAAAGGCAGTGCTGAATTCTGGTCTCTGTGTGGAAACTAACTCATTGCTTGATCTTGGGCACATTGCTTGCCTTCTCTGGGCCTTTAAGTCTCCAGCTGGAACAACGAGGATTTAAAAAAATTTTTTTAAATTTTGAGACAGGGTCTCAGTCTGTCACCCAGGCTGGAGTGCAGTGGTGTGATCTCTGCTCTCTGCAACTTCTACCTCCTGGGCTCAAGCAATCCTCCCACTTCGGCCTCCCTAGCAGCTAGGACTACAGGTGGGAGCCATCACACCCAGCTAATATTATTTTATTTTATTTTTTGTAGAAATTGATTAAAAAAAAATATTTTTTTGAGATGGAGTCTTGCTCGTGTCACCCAGGCTGTAGTGCAATGCACGATCTCGGCTCACCACAACCTTTGCCTCCCAGGTTCAAGTGATTCTCCTGCAAAAATTAGCCTCCCGAGTAGGTGGGATTACAGGTGCTCACCACCATGCCCATCTAAATTTGTATTTTTAATAGAGACAAGGTTTCTTCATGTTGATCAGGTTGGTCTCAAACTCCCAACCTCAGGTAATCCTCCTGCCTTGACCTCCCAAAGTGTTGGAATTACAGGCACGAGCCACTGTGCCCAGCCGGAAATGGATTTTTGCAATGGGGAGCTCTTTAGCATAGCAAAGCCATGAGCTACTGGTGACCTGACAGTGACAGCATGGAGAAATCTTAAAAGCATTATGCCGAGTGGAAGAAGCCTTCCCCCAGAGGGCACGCGCTGTTTGATTTCATTTATGATATCCTAGAAAAGGGAAATCTACACTACAGGAACAGGAAACAGTTCAGTGGTTGCCTGGGGCTGGGTGTGGGGGCAGAGATTAATCGAAAAGGGGCATGAAGGAACCTTCCGGACAACGGAAATGTTCCAGACTTCACTGTAGCAGTGCTTACATGGTGGAATAATTTTTCAAAGCTCATTGAACTATGCTCTTTTCTGGGTGCATTTTATTGTACGTAAATTATACTGCAATACAGTTGGTTTAAAAGAATGATGATTCACCCATACAAGGAAAGCTCTGAATTTGTCAAAAGGTGTGGACTACATCTCTAGGCACTAATATGAAAAGATGTCCCTTTTTTTTTTTTGTAAAATTAAAAGGAAAATACATCATTACGTTGTTAAATGAAAAGCAAAGGCAAGCTGTGTAAAGACACGGGTGGCACTGCTGTTTATCAAGAGCTCACTGAGCTGGGTGTAGGCTCACAAAGTGCCTGGCATGTGTAATTTTGTTTACTCTCTACAATATCCATGCGAGGTTTTACAGAGGAGAAAACTGTGGCTCAGACAGATTAAGAAATGTGTCTGGGTTTGAAGCAAGGAGCCACATGACAGGGATCTGGGACACACTTGGAGCCACCACCCTGTGCTCTATATGATTCCAATTCCTTAATTAATTGACCATGTTAATCTATGCATAGAAAGAAATCCAGAGAGATGACCCCAAACCAGGCTGGGGGATTATGTCTGGAAGGCCATTTTATAGGCACTTTCACTTTCCATACTATCTGTTTTTGTTACGTTCTAATTAATTTTAACATGCCTAAATTGCTTTTGTAATCACAGAAAGCAATACAGATTAAAAAAAAAAAAAAAAGTACTGAAAAAAGTCCCTGTCCTGTATCTCTTTTGCCCAGGGGCTGGGCACCCTCTTTTTACAGCTTCCTCTCCCAAACAGGGATACGTGCCTGTCCGAAGCCCCAAGTCCCACTGATAAAGGCCTGAGCCAAGTCCCTTATCAGGCCTGAGCAGCCCCTGCAGTCCCATCCATCTGGTCCCCCAAGGGAGGGTGGGCCCTGTCCCAGGAATCAGCAGGCTCCAGGGCCCCAGAGATAAGAGGAGCTGCAGGTGATGGGTGGGAGGCAGTGAGGACCAGGGGGTCAGGGTCTGTGGCAGAGAGATTTATGGACCTGGCTGTGTCTGCTGTGTGGCCCTAGGCACATGTCAGCCCCTCTCTGGTCCTCAGGTTCTTCTGGGGTTTCTTGGTTCCAGCCTGGTCCTCTTTCAGGAGGTAACCTGGGGATTCCCCAGGGTCTGGGGAGGCAGCAGGATGAATGAGATGTCCTCGGTCCCCAGGCCCAACCCCGAAGTGGATGTGTGGAGACCTAAACACATCCTCTTGGCCCTGAACATATTCACACATGCCTGCCTGGGCATGCACAGGTCTGCAGGCCTCAAGACCAAGCTGGGCCACCCCTGGTCAGGCCAAGGCTATTTACATGTCCAAAGGTTAGATGCCACCTGCCAGGAGGGCCTCACCTGGCAAGAGTCTACAGCTGTGTCCCCAGGACACAGATAACATGTGCCTGGGGGCGGGACTGGCAGCCCCAGGAGAGAGTGGGGCAAGAACACCCAGGTTGCCCTCTTTGGGAAAACCCTTGCCAGCCTCATTGCTGTGGGCTCTACCTGGCGCCTCTGGGCCCTGCCTGGGGTGCTTCTACTTCCCTTGTGGATATAAGAGTACCTCCCCACCCCCTATGCCAGTTAGCTTCGTTTTCCTGAGCTTATCCTGGCTCCGTGCTGCCCACTATGCCACGTTTTTTATGCCAATGGGTGCGTCCACCTCCCTGAGCCTCAGTTTCCTCATCGGTAAAATGGGGACAATGGTAGCTTCTACCTGATAGGGACAGTGAAGAATGAATGAACTGAGGTGTGGCATGGTGTCACTCTCCCCACTCTCTGGCAGTGGACCAGCCCTTCCCCATCCACATTGCCCCACAGGATGAATCATGCACAATTCTCTCATCAATGAAAGCAAAGAAGTAACTTAGGGGGCTCCTAGTCTGATTGTGATGATGGGGCTTGCACAGTAAAACCTTTAAAAGTGGCACAGTTGGCCAGGCGCGGTGGCTTATGCCTGTAATCCCAGCACTTTCAGAGGCCCAGGCGGATCACGAGGCCAGGAGTTCAAGACCAGCCTGGTCAACATGGTGAAACCCCGTCTCTACTAAAAATACAAAAATTAACTGGGTGTATTGGTGCATTCCTGTAATTCCAGCTACTCCACAGGCTGAGGCAGGAGAATTGCCTGAACTGGGCCCCAGGAGGCGGAGGTTGCAGTCAGCCAAAATCACGCCACTGCACTCCAGCCTGGGCTACAGAGGAAGCCTCTGCCCCCTCCCCCCCCAAAAAAGGGGCACAGTAAAAGCTTAAAAAGTGGCAAGGTGGGCTGGGCACGGTGGCTCATGCCTGTAATCCAAGCACTTTGGAGGCCAAGGTGAGAGCAGATCACTTGAGGTCAGGAGTTTGAGACCAGCCTGACCAACATGGTGAAATCCTGTCTCTACTAAAAATTACAAAAATTAGCTGGGCATGGTGGTGTGTGCCTATAATCCCAGCTACTCAGGAGGCTGAGGTGCAAGAATCGTTTGAACCCGGGGGATGGAGCTTGCAGTGAGCAGAGATCACACCACTGCACTCCAGCCTGGGCAACAGAGTGAGACTCTGTCTCAAAAATTAATTAATTAAAAAATATATGTATAATCAGAATTCTAAAAACATACAAACACAAAATTACTCCCCTTTTCTCTAAACGTATACGGCAACTCAGGTACATTGGCACAGGAAAGTTTTAGAGGTATTCATATCACATGTTTAACTTAATTCATGTCATTTTCCAGCTGTGTGGACCTTAGGGAGCCACACCTCTCAGCCTCAGCCTCCTCCTTTGTAAATTGGTAATAACAACTCTCACATAGGGTTGTGACGAGAATATAACTAGTTCTTGTAAATCATTTGGCACATAAATACTTAGGGAAAGAATTCAGGAATACAATTTCATCTAAACAAATTATTTTCAGGAATAAATTTTCAGCCAAGCTTAAAGACTGGCTCTTCTGCCCGTCTTTGCTGCCACCTAGTGGTAACAGGTAGGAAAGGCTTTCTTTCTTTTCTTCGTTTATGACACAATTTATTGAAGGCCTACGATGTATCCCGCACACGCAAGGCCTGTGCCTTCTCAGTCTTCTTATCTGAAGAATGGGGGTGATAACTGAACTTGCCCCATAAGCTTGTGAGGATAAAATACTATAATGCGGCCAGGTGCGGTGGCTCACGCCTGTAATCCCAGCACTTTGGGAAGTTGAGGCCAGTGGATCAACTGAGGTCAACAATTCAAGACCGGCCTGGCCAACAAGGTGAAACCCCATCTCTACCAAAAATACAAAAATGAGCTAGGTGTGGTGGTGGGCGCCTTTAATTCTAGCTACTAGGGAGGCTAAGACGGGAGAATCGCTTGAACCCGGGAGGCAGAGGTTGAGAGATCACGCCACTACACTCCAGCCTAGGCAACAAGAGTGAAACTCTGTCTCAAAAAAAAAAAAAAAAAAAGGCGATTATGCATGTAAAGCATTTAACATTAGTTCTAACACAAAAAATATGCACTAGAAATGGTAATTATTAGTATTTACACATATATAATCTATTTTAGGAAATCAGTATTATACCCATTTTTCTGTGTGAGAAATTTGAGGCTCAGAGAAATCAAAGTAACTTGCCTAAGGTTACTCAGCTAATTAGAGGAGGGTCTGAGATTAGAACCTAGGTCTGGGCAACATAGCCAGACCCTGCCTTTACACACACACACACAGAGATAGCTGTATGTGCTGGTGCACATCCGCAGTCCCAGCTACTTGGGAGGCTGAGGTAAGAGGACTGCTCCAGCTCAGGAGGTCGAGGCTCCTATAAGCCAAGATTTTGTCACTGCACTTCAACCTGGGCACAGAGCAAGATCTTATCTCAAAACAAACAAACAAAAAGGAATCTAGGTTTGTCCTGGGGCTGCCTCGCCACCCTTAATATACCATCTGACATGATCTTCTGAAAAGGAGGTAGTTTTTAGATTCCACACACAAGAACATTTCAAAATACCCAGATGTATTGGTTATCTAGTGCTGCATAATGAATTCCCCCAAAACCTAGCAAGCACAGTGGTTCCTTCACTGCAGGATATCTCACAAGTGCTATTCAGGGTGTTGGCTGCACAGGGTGGGGTCAGGACACACTTGTTACGAGTAAATGCCTCCTGAAATTTTACATGCTGGGCTGTAGTAGCCTTAAGGTTCAGCTGGGGAACCACCTGCTTCCAGGCTTACCTGGCTGTTGGCAGGACTCAGTTCCTTCAGGGCTGTTGGACTGAGGCCCTCTGTACCCCGAGCTGTTAGTCAGAGGCCACCAGCTCTTTACTACATCATTGGCTGCCTTTTCTTTCTTTCTTTTATTTTTCTTTTTTATAGACGGGGTTTCACCATGTTGGTCAGACTGGTCTTGAACTCCCGACCTCAGGTGATCTGCCCGCCTTGGCCTCTAAAGTGCTTGGATTACAGGTGTGAGCCACCATGCCTGGCCCTTTCTTTTTTTTAGATGGAGTTTCGCCCTTGTTGCCCAGGCTAGAGTTCAGTGGCGCAATTTCAGGTCACTGCAACTTCCGCCTCCCACGTTCAAGTGATTCTCCTGCCTCAGCTTCCCGAGTAGCTGGGATTACAGGCACCCGCCACCATGCCCAGCTAATTTTTGTATTTTTTCTTTTTTTTGAGATGGAGTTTTGATCTTGTTGCCCAGGCTGGAGTGCAGTGGTGCCTGCCATCTTGGCTCACGGAAACCTCCCACTTCCCAGGTTCAAGAGTTTCTCCTGCCTCAGCCTCCTAAGTAGCTGGGATGACAGGCATGCGCCACCATGCCCGGCTAATTTTGTGTTTTTAGTAGAGATGGGGTTTTGCCATGTTCTCCAGGCTGGTCTCGAACTCCTGACCTCGTGATGCACTTGCCTCAGCCTCCCAAAGTATGGGATTTCAGGCATGAGCCACCATGCCTGGCCTGGGTGCCTTTTCAATGTGGCAGTTTTTTTCATCAAAGTGTGCAAGCCAAGAAGAGCAAGAGTCAGCTGGCAAGATGGAAATCATAGTGATTGCTAATCTGATCGCTTAAGATTATTGTGACATTCTATTTCTCAGAAGCAAGTCACCAGATCCAGCCACTCTTGAGGGGAGGGGATCACACAAAGGATTGAGTATCAGGAGGAGGGGACTGCAGGGGAGGCCATTCTAGAGCCTTCCTGTCACACTGGAGTTGCCTGTCAACTTTTGTTTTGTTTTTTAGCCTTGAAAAGTGTCATGGTTCCTGAAGCCTGTCAACTTTTATTTTCACCAAATATTTATTCATTTATTTATTGAGACAGAGTCAAACTCTGTCACCCAGGCTGGAGTGGAGTGGTGCGATCTCATCTCGGCTCACTGCAACCTCTGCCTCCCAGGTTCAAGTCATTCTCCTGCTTCAGCTTCTCAGGTAGCTGGGATTACAGGCGCCTGCCACCATGCCTGACTAATTTTTATATATTTAGTAGAGATGGGGTTTCACCATGTTGGCCAGGCTGGTCTCCTAACCTCAGGTGATCTGCCGGCCTCTGCCTCCCAAAGTGCTAGGATTATGGCATTGTAATCAAGCGAGTTGTAAGAAAAGTGCCACACTCTGAGATTGAATCAGGAGTCCTTTATTGCCAGTGACCAAGAGACGGCTAATACTCAAAATTCTCTCGGTCCCAAGAAAGCGCTCGATTCCTTTTTATACCTTCTTAGAGAACGGGAAGGGGAGCCTAGCTGAAGCAGAATTTACAGAAGCAGAACAAGCAAGTTAGATAAGGAGGCTGGTAACCAGGAGGCAGGAGGGTCCCATGATTGTTGATTACTAAGGAGGGTACACACAAGCAGTTTCCATGATTGCTGGTTAACAAGGGGTGGGGGGTATTCGGTACTTGTCATGCAATCAATCAAGGGGGGTATTCACAATAGCAAGTGGGCTTGCTAAGCAGGATATGGTTACAACGGTTATATGTTTCTGTAGCTCTAAGTACAACATGACCCAGCACAGGAACATGACCCAGATATGCACTCAAGGGAGAAATGGTGGGAGGGGTGAGGCAGAGGTAAAGATGGAGTCTGTCTGACTCTCATGCAAGATAGAATGTGTCTGACTCTCAGCAAGAAGTCTGTCTGGCTAATACAGAGTAGGTTAGCACAATGAGCATGAGCCACTGAACCCGGCAACCAAAGGACATTTAGAAAACCAACTCCTGGCCAGGCGTAGTGGGCCACGCCTGTAATCCCAGCACTTTGAGAGGCTGAGGCCAGAGGATTGCTTGAAGCCAGGAGTTTGAGACCAGTCTGGGCAACATAGGGAGACCTCATCTCAATTCAAAAACTCTAGGCGCGGTGGCTCACGCCTGTAATCCCAGCACTTTGGGAGGCCGAGGCGGGTGGATCACAAGGTCAAGAGATCGAGACCATCCTGGTCAACATGGTGAAACCCCGTCTCTACTAAAGATACAAAAAATTACCTGGGCATGGTGGCGCGTGCCTGTAATCCCAGCTACTCAGGAGGCTGAGGCAGGAGAATTGCCTGAACCCAGGAGGCGGAGGTTGCGGTGAGCCGATATCGCACCATTGCACTCCAGTCTGGGTAACAAGAGCGAAACTCCGTCTCAAAAAAAAAAAAAAAAAATTAACTCCCAGCCCTGGTTACCATCACTTCATAAAAGAAATGGACATTTTAACAACTAGATACAAAGAGAAAAATTTCAGAATAAAGGCTAGTCCCTTGTGGTTGAGTTAAATGTAGCTCCCTGAGAAGCTTCCACATTGGTCTGAGATTTCTCACCCTGCAGCGTTCTGGTGCCTGGACTAGCCCTGGGAACCTCAGGGGCTGCACACCCACCAGGGAAAAGAGAGAGAAGGATATGGGTGGGGCCTGCCTGAGACCAGGGGGTGTCCAGCACCCCCCAAAAACTGCTGGCTGAATGAATACTAAATGAACAACCTCATGTGGAATTGTCTCATTTATCTTCAGCTTCTAGAGGAAGAAACCTGGCCCTGTAAGGCTAAGTGGTGGGTCTCAAAGTTTTAGGGATGGGAAGGAGATTGATATTTTCAGGGTGCTTTGCTGGTCACAACAGCCCCAGTGCCATTTTAGCCCTCAGCAAACAAGTCCTGAGAGGGCAAGCAACCTGCCAAGGCGGACTCGTGTCCTGTGGGAAAAGGGACTTGGGGTGGCTCAGGAAAGCAGTCTGGAGTGGCCGAGCCTGGCACAGTGTGGGAGGAGTGCCATTCAATCCTCCTGCAGGAAGCGCTTCCCCAAGCACAGGGGAGGGGAGCTGAGCACAGCTTAAGGAGTTTGCAAGCTCACCGGGCTGGGATGAGGTCCATCTAAGGTTTAAGAGCCCGGTCACCTGAGTCTGAAGACCAGCTCTTTATCTCTGCCGCCGGGTATCCTGGGGCGCAGTTTAAAGGAGGGCTGACCAGGGTCACGTGGCTAATCTCCCCAAGAGAAGTCAACCCCAGGGGGGAAGTTACGACGCTGATGCTCCTTAGAGGTCTTCATTTCCGCAATGAGGGACCGGAGGTGACCCTGCAGCAGGCAGGAGCCAAGGTAAACTTCACCCAGGTGGCCCCTGTGAGAAGGAAGGCAGTGAGGCCCTGCAGCAAACGGCCAAGGCCGTCTTAGAGGCAAAGCTGCTCCCCATTCCTCTTTGCTGCTGGTCAAACCTGCCCCATTCTCCCAGTTCCTCCTTAGCCCGGGCCTTCAGGAGCCCTGTGATGGAAAAGATGTGCTTTCGTTTTTTGTCTTTTCTTCTCTTTCTTTCTCCCTTTTTTTTTTTTTGAGTCGGAGTCTTGCTCTGTCACCCAGGCTGGAGTGCAATGGTGCGATCTCGGCTCACCGCAACCTCCGCCTCCTGGGTTCAGGCAATTCTCCTGCCTCAGCCTCCTGAGTAGCTGGGATTACAGGCAGGCACCACCATGCCCAGCTAATTTTTTGTACTTCCAGTAGAGACGGGGTTTCACCGTGTTGACCAGGATGGTCTCGATCTCTAGACCTCGTGATCCACCCGCCTCGGCCTCCCAAAGTGCTGGGATTACAGGCTTGAGCCACCGCGCCCGGCAACTTTTGTATTTTTAATACAGACAGAGTTTCGCCATATTGGCCTTGCCGGTCTCGAACTCATGATCTCGTGATCCGCCTGCGTCGGACTCCCAAAGTGCTGGGATTACAGGCGTGAGCCACCGCGCCTGGCCGCTATTAACTCTTTAGAGGAGGCTTAGCGAGATTGAGAGGCCTGCCTAGGCTTGTTAGCTGGAGTGTAGATGGACCCACAGCCAATACACCTCAGCAAAGCCCTCCACTGCCTGCAAAACTCTGGACAGATGTCTGCAATTCTGAGATCGATTGGGAGTTGGGGTCCGGCTTTTCTTTCCTTCTTATTTTTTTGAGATGGAGTTTCACTCTGGTTGCCCAGGCTGGAGTACAGTGGCGCGATCTTGGTTCACTGTAGCCTCCACCTTCCTGGCTCAAGGGATTCTCCTGCTTCAGTCCCCCGAGTAGCTGGGATTATGGATGCCCACCACCACCCCCGGCTAACTTTTTGTATTTTTAGTAGAGGTGGTGTTTCGCCATGTTGGCCAGGCTTGTCTCAAACTCCTGGCCTCAGGTGATCCACCCTCCTCAGCCTCCCAAAGTGCGGCAATTACAGGTGTGAGCCACCGCGCCCAGCCTGGGGTCCGGCTTTTCAAATCTCAGTGGGTGGGTTGGGTTTTTTTGGCCCTTTGGTGTGCTATGGGTTGAGGATGTGGGCACTCAACTCAGCCTGATTTGGGATCCTGGCAGTGCTACATTCTGGCTTTGGGGCAATGGGCAGGTCATTCAGCTTTTTTCAGGCCCAGTTTCCTCATCTGCAAAATGAGAGTTGTACTGGTACCTGCCTTATAGGGCCCTGTGAGAGAAATGCGTGGAGGCACTTAGCACTGAGCCTGGCTCCTAGCAAAAGCTATGCAATTACAAATACGTAATTGCTGCCCTTAATTATTCTTACAGCCTATAAAACAGCTTTGTGTGCATTATTTGATTTGATTCTCACAATAGCATTGAGAGGATGTGCAAGGGCGAATTAATCTCTGTTCTTCTACAGAAAGTGGCCAAAGTTCAGAGAGGATGAGAGGCCTGGTCTAAGTCATAGGGCCATGACCTCAAGTTCAGGGAGGCTGGTTCCTCTCACCACTGCATTCTCGAGAATGCTGTCCAAGGGAAATAGAAAAGCAATCACAAATGTATTTAAAATATTTGAATAACCACATCAGGAAACATAAAAGCAAATAGGTGAAAGTAATCTTAATAAGATATTTAATCTACTATATAAAAATATTACATTTTAACATGTAATCAACATAAAATCATTACTGAGATATTTTACCTCCCCGTTTTGAACCAAACCTTTGCAATCTAGTTTGTATTTTGCACTTACAACACATCTCAATTGGACAATAAGTTTTCACTAGAAACACTTGATCAGTATTTATTTATTTATTTGTTTGTTTTTTGAGATGGAGTTTTGCTCTTGTTGCCCAGGCTGGAGTGCAGTGGCACGATCTTGGCTCACGGCAACCTCCGCTCCCTGGGTTCAAGTGATTCTCCTGCCTCAGCCTCCCGAGAAGCTGGGACTACAGGCATGTGCCACCATGCCTGGCTAATTTTGTATTTTTAGTAGAGATGGGGTTTCTCCATGTTAGTCAGGATGGTCTTGAACTCCTAACCTCAGGTTGTCTGCCCACTTCTGCCTCCCAAAGTGTTAGGATTACAGGTGTGAGCCACCGCACCTGGCCTCAAATTTAACTTTTATCATATAAATACTGATCAAGCCAGGCTCAGTGGCTGAGGCATGGGAATTGCTTGCACCTGGGAGATGGAGTTTGCAGTGCACATATATACACATACATATATATCACATATATCATATATATGTAGGTGATATACATATATGTATGTGTATATGATTCCTGGCATAATTGTTGATTTACAAGACCAAGTTATGGAATAACATATAAACATAACTGTATATATATTTAATATAAACATAACTGTATATATATATAAAGCGATTCTCTTGCCTCAGTCTCCTGAGTAGCTGGGACTACAGGCATGTGCCACCATGCCCAGCTAATTTTTGTATTTTTAGTAGAGATGGGGTTTCACCATGTTAGCCAAGATATTCTCCATCTCTTGACCTCACGATCCTCCCACCTTGGCCTCCCAAAGTGCTAGGATTACAGGCGTGAGCCACTGCACCCAGCCCTATATATATATTTTGAAACAGAGTCTTGCTCTGTTGCTCAGGTTGGAATGTAGTGGCGTTATCTCCGCTCACTGGAACCTCGGCCTCCTGAGTTCAAACAATTCTCATGCCTCAGCCTCCCAAGTAGTTGAGACTAGTGGCATCTGCCACCACACCCGGCTAATTTTGTATTTTTTGTAGAGATAGGGTTTTGCCATGTTGGCCGAGCTGGTCTCAAACTTCAGGCAGGTGGCCACAAGTGATCCACCTGTCTTGGCCTCCCACAGTGCTGAGATTATAGGTGTGAGCCACCATACCTAGCCTATTTTATTTTATTTAAAATTTCTGTGGGAGAAGGCCAAGGGGGGCGAATTGCTTGAGCTCAGAGTTCAAGACTAGCTTGGGCAAAACCCCATTTCTACAAAAAATACAAGAGTTAGCTGGGCGTGGTGACTCACATTTGTGGTCCCCGCTACTCAGGAGGCTGAGGTAGGAGGATCCCTTGAGCTTGGGAGGTAGAGGCTATGGTCAGCCCTGTTCACAACACTGTACTCCAAGCAAGGGAGCGGAGAGAGATTCAGTCTTTCTTTCTTTCTTTTTTTTTTTTTTGAGATGGAGTCTTACTCTATTGCCAGGCTGGAGTGCAGTAGTGCAATCTCGGCTCACTGTAATGTCCACCTCCCGGCTCAAGCGATTCCCTAGCCTCAGCCTCCTGAGCAGCTGGGACTACAGGCATGTGCCAGCACACCCAGCTAATTTTTTGTATTTTAGTAGAGATGTGGTTTCACCTTGTTGGCCAGGATGGTCTCGATCTCCTGACCTCGTGATCCACCCACCTCAGCCTCCCAAGGTGCTGGGATTACAGGCATGAGCCACCATGCCCAGCCGAGACCCTATCTTTAGAAAAGAGTTTTGAAAGAAATTTTTTAACTTCTTGCTATCACCAGCTTTGAATGTCTTTTAGTTTTGACAACTGTCTCATTCTCCATTTCCTTATTATTGGTCATCTAATAGTAAAAAAGAAAAGAAAGAAAGGAGGGAGAGAGAAAGGAAGGAAGGAGGGAGGGAAGGAGGGAGGGAGGGAAAAGAGAAAGAAGGAAGGAGGGAGGAGGGAAGGAAGGACAAGAGAGGGAGGGAAGAAGGAAAAGAAAGACAAGTAATAAAGCAATGGTAAGGAAGAAAGGGAGGGAGGGAGGGAAAAGGAAAATAAAGGAATCTTAACTTCCTCCTTTAAAAGGTTTTAAAGCTCCCTCGATGTCCACTAGGAGGAGACAAAGAAATGCAGACCAGAAAAGTCAAAATGCACTTTATTGGCGGGTGGCTCATCAATGATGCTGTGGACTTTTCCAACATCCTATCACCTTCTGCTCTCCTCCTCCTGCCAAGTCAGCTTTTTTTTTTTTTTTTT
>NW_016107441.1:3848393-3852898 GCF_001604975.1 Cebus imitator | reverse complement strand
CCTCCAGGGCTCAAGTGATTCTCCTGCCTCAGCCTTCTGAGTGGCTGGGACTACAGGCAGGCACCACCATGCCCGGCTGATTTTTGTATTTTTTGTAGAGATGGGGTTTCACCATGTTGGCCAGGCTGTTCTCGAACCCCTGATCTCAAGTGATCCGCCTGTCTCAGCTTTCCAAAGTGCCGGGATTACAGGCAAAGCCACCGCACCCAGCCAATAGTTAATTATTTCATCCATGTATTTACTCACTATGTGTTATATACTATGTCAGACCTTTTCTTCCAACAGTCCTGTGCCTGTAACAAATTTTATTGAGCTTCCAATCACACAAATCTGATTAATGCTGTTCAAACAAATTAGAGTTTCAAATCTCCTATACTAAGAACCAAGAGCTAGACGATCTATACGGGGATGGCTGCTCCATGATATCATCCAGAGCCTGGGCTCCTTCCGTTCTGCCATCTTTAGTACATGGCTTCTATTCTTGAGGTCACCTCATGGTCCAAGAAAGCTGTTGGAGCTCCAGCCATTGCATCTGAGCTCCAGTATTTTGTACAAGAAGGAGGGAAAAAGCAAAAAAGCACCATCAATCTGTCCTTTGCCTTCCTAGTCAGTTGTCTTTCAAGTACTTTCCTGAAAGTCCTAACCAATGACTTTTGCTTCGATCTTGTTGGTCTCCTCTATGTGCAAAGGAGACTGGGAAATTCAGTTTTTCAACTGGGCACATTGACAATTCTGTTCTGTTGCTAAGGTAGAAGGAGAGAATGGATCTTGGATGATGGAGGTAGACACCAGCATTTTGTTTCACCATACCCAGTGATTTTTGCCTCCCACAGCCTTGGAAAGGCCTTGTCTTCTGTGGTTTACCCAGGAGTGGCTAGGTGTCCCCATAGTCAGAGCTGAGGGCTCCGGTTCACTTCAGTGCTCTTTCCTTAATGTCTTCGTGTAGCATTCCAGATGGGGAAACCACGACCGTCAGACCCGGGCTAGAATGGTTAAAAGATGCTTGAACATTGTGAAATACAAATCCCTTTCATTTGCTGTGCAGCAGTGTAAAAGTCATAACCCTTGCATGAAGAATGAAAAGTAATGCAAAGACCATGCCCGTCGTCTCACAGAGATGCCCCCCTTGCTGTGCCTAGGTTGTGGCCCTGCTCCCATTTTAACCTTGTTCCCCTACAGCTCACTGGCATTGGCTTGGCATTCCAGGCAAAGGGTGCCAGCAATTCTTTGCATTACGTCTTGGCTCTCCAAGGCTATTCCAAACATGAATCCTGTCAGTTCTCAGCACACTTCTGGGGGAATAAGTAAGAACATCTTCAGATTTCAAAGAAGAAACCGAAACCCAGAAATGATAGTAATAATGATTATATTCATAACTGTAATTTATTGAGCACTTACTATGTGTCACTACAGGGCCAAGCCCTGTTCATTGTTCCATCCAGTGAATATTTATTGAAAGCCTACTTTTTCAGGCAAAGGGCTGGGTGCCAGGAACAGAATGGGGATAAACTAGAGCCTAACTACCGGAGCTGAGAGTTGGGGTGGGGACAGCTGGAGAGGGACACCAGGAATAAGCAGGTAAACAAATAAATGTGTGATTGCAAACTGGGCAAAGTGTGGGGGCAGTGAGTGAATGAGTGAGACCCCATTAGCGAGGTCAGGGAGGTGGCATGCAGTTGGACCTCAGAAAGTTCCACCTCCCGTTTGTTAGAAGAGGAAACCAAGGCTTTTGACGGGCAAAGCAGGTGAGTGAAAGAGCTTGGATGTCATTTTGGTTCTCCCATCATTGGCACCAGCTCTGTGCCTGGTCTGTGCAACTCCAGAGGTCCCCCTCTAACCCTGCCTGCATGCCTTGTCCGTGGTCATTGCCAAAGAGGCTGCAGCGTCAGGACTGGAGCTTGGGGCCCCTGACTGGCCGCCCAGTGCGTCTTCCCACTCTGCTGTGTTCCTTCCTCCTGATCCAGCCAGGAGATCTCCAGGGGCAGCCCAGGGATCCCAGTGGCTGCCAGGAGCCTCCCAATGTCCATGGCAGACTTCTCAAATGGTGGATATTTCTGAAGTGACCACAAATTCTAGATGTTGTCGTAAACAGCCACATCGCAATGGACCCATCTAGCCTGAATTAATAATGTACTTAAGAAGTTTAATCCCAACCAGGCCTCCTCTAATTAAGGGTTGTGTCAGAAGCAGCCCTGGCTTTCTACTAGTCCTGGGACCAGTTGTGTGTGTGTTAAAGTGGGTGGGGTGGGGTGGGGGGGTCTGTGGGGTCTTCTATCAGTCTGTGTGGCTCCACGTGGGAAACTGTCCTCCCTAGGAGACCTGTGTTCCTAGGAGTTATCGTAGTTGAGACCCCCCATTTAGCTGCATCATCAGCCATTTAACTCATCATCAAGCCTGGGCCTTACTTAGTCAGGAGCCCCATTGAGTGAGAACCAAGTTCCTGGACAAGAAGAAGAGACGTACGTGTGTGTGTGTGTGTGTGTGTGTGTGTGTGTGTTAAGACAGGGTCTCACTCTGTCACCCAGGTTGGAATGCAGTGGCACGATCACGGCTCACTACAGCCTCAACTTCCTGGGCTCAAACAATCCACCTGCCTCAGCCGCCTGAGGCTACAGGTGAGTACCACCACGTCTAGCTAATTTTTAAAGTTTTTTGAAGAAATGGAGGACTCTCTATGTTGCCTAGGCTGATCTTGAACTCCTGGGCTCAATGTGATCTTCCCCTCTTGGCCTCCTAAAGTGCTGGTATTACAGGCTTGAGCCACTGCGCCCAGCCTCAATTTTTTTATTTTTAATGTTTTTTTTTTTAATTGTGAAAATTTTCAAATGTACATGAAAGTACAGAGTGCAACTGACATCCAGGTATACATTACTCAGTTTCAATAAGCATCGATGTTTTGCCACGCTTACTTCATCTAACCTTACCCATCTTTAATATTTTTTTAGGGGAGCGTATTATAAAGCAAATCTCAGACAAGGTGTCTGTCACCTCCTGAGTCATCAGTATACATTTCAAAAAACAGATAAGCAAGTTCTTGCATAATCTAGTCACAAAGTAATTATTACACTTACCAAAATTAAAAGTTCCTTAATGTCACCTAATACTCAAGTCAAATTAAAATTTTCCCAATGCCAAAAAAAAATCTGTCTTTACAGTTGGCTTGTAGCAATGAAGGTCCAAACCAAGTCTGCTCTTTGCATTGATTTGTTATTTGTTTTAAATATTTTTAAAAGTGTTTAAAAATTTACCACAGTTTCCCATCACCTCATTTTCATGACATTGACTTGAACTTACAAAATTTTAATAAATATTTATTCAGTGCTTGCTTGCTCTATGCAAGGCATTGTGCTAAGAGTTTTGCTATTTTATTTTATTTTGAGACAGAGTTTCGCTCTTGTTGCCTAGGCTGGAGTGCAGTGGTGTGATCTCAGCTCACTGCAACCTCCACCTCCAGGGCTCAAGTGATTCTCCTGCCTCAGCCTCCCGAGTAGCTGGGATTACAGGTGCCCACCACGAGGGTTGGCTAATTTTTGTATTGTTAGTAGAGATGGGGTTTCACCATGTTGGTTAGGCTGGTCTCCTGACCACAGGTGATCTGCCCACCTCCGCCTCCCAAATTGCTAGGATTACCGGCATAAGTCACCGTGACTGGCTGAGCCACTGCACCTGGTAACCAAAGAATATTTAGAAAATCAACTCCCAGCCAGGTGGAGTGGCCTACATTTGTAATCTCAGCACTTTGGGTGGCCGAGGCTGGAGGATTGCTTGAGCCTGTGAGTGCTAGGCCAGTCTGGGAAACATAGGGAGACTGTCTCAATTCAAAAAGTAAATAAATAAGAAAAAAGAAAATTAACTCCCAGCCCTGGTTACTGTCATTTGTGTTAGAGTCTCTTGGGACAGATAATATTTTCTCTTTTTTTAAAATAATTTTCTTTTTTAAGAGTCTTGCTACATTGCCCAGGCTGGAGTGCAGTGGCTATTCACAGGCGCGATCCCACTACCGATCAGCACGGGAGTTTTGACCTGCTCTGTTTCTGACCTGGGCCGGTTCACCCCTCCTTAGGCAACCTGGTGGTCCCCTGCTCCTGGGAGGTCACCATATTGATGCTGAACTTAGTACGGACACCGGATCCGCACAGCACACTACAGCCCAGAACTCCTGGGCTCAAGCGATCCTCCCGCCTCAGCCTCCCGAGTATCTGGGACTACAGGCATGTGCCACCTCACTCAGCGATTCTCTCCTTTTTTATTTTAGTAGTGGAAGTGATGAAAACCAGAGAGACAAGTAACTCACCCAAAGTCACACAGCAAGTGAGTAGCAGAATTGAGTCTTTTTTTTTTTTTTTTGAGACGGAGTTTCGCTCTTGTTACCCAGGCTGGAGTGCAATGGCACAGTCTCGGCTCACCGCAACCTCCGCCTCCTGGGTTCAGGCAATTCTCCTGCCTCAGCGTCCTGAGTAGCTGGGATTACAGGCATGTACCACCATGCCCAGGTAATTTTTTGT
>NW_016107441.1:3839770-3848372 GCF_001604975.1 Cebus imitator | reverse complement strand
TCCCAAAGTGCTGGGATTACAGGTGTGAGCCACCGCGCCCGGCTTAATTTTTGTTTTTTAGTAGAGACGGGGTTTCACCATGTTGACCAGGATGGTCTCGATCTCTTGACCTCGTGATCCACCCGCCTCGGCCTCCCAAAGTGCTGGGATTACAGGCTTGAGTTTTAAATAAAGCACTGTTGGTTCCAAAATCATTCCTTTCCTTGCTTCCCGTGATACCCCCTTAGAAACAGAGAGAGAGACAGCTTCTTTTCTTAGGAGTCGTTGGGGAGGGCACTTTGTGGAGAAAGACTCATGAAAGGGCTCCTCTAGGGCCAAGATGCCTCAGTTGCTGAAAGAACATGTGAAAGCTTGTGCCTTGTGATTCTCTGGAATAAATTCTGCTTCCCAAGACCACATGAAATGGGGCTTCAACAAGTAAGAAAGAGATGGAAAATGTGAAACACTGAACTTATTTTATTCTAAAGTAACCAGCTGATATGGTTTGGCTGTGTCCCCACCCAAATCTCGTCTTGAAATGTAGCTCCCACAATTCTCACATGTCGTGGGAGGGATCCAGTGGGAGGCAATTGAATCATGGGAGCGGGTCTTTCCTGTGCTGTTCCCGTAATTGTAACTAAATCTCACAAGATCTGATGGTTTTATAAAGGGGAGTTTCCCTGAACAAGTTCTGTTATTCTCTCTTGTCTGCTGCCACATAAGATGTGCCTTTTGCTTTCTGCATGATTGTGAGGTCTCCCCAGCCACATGGAACTGTGAGCCCATTAAACCTCTTTTTCTTTATAAATTATACAGTCTCAGTATGTCTTTATAAGCAGCATGAAGATGGACTAATACACCAGCTATCTGTCTATATCTGTTTGCTTTATCTAGGGTTGCATGTAAGCTGGGAGTTGCACAATGGGACAGAACATGAAATGTTTTTTTCTTTTAGAGACAGGGTCTCGCTATGTTGCCCAGGCTGGAATGTAGTGGCTATTCACAGGCACGATCCCATTACTGATCAGCATGGGAGTTTTGACCTGCTCATTTCCAACCTGGGCCGGTTCACCCCTCCTTAGGCAACCTGGTGGTCCCCTGCTCCAGGGAGGTCACCATATTGATGCCGAACCTAGTGCGGACATCTGATTAGCATAGGGCACTACAGCCCAGAACTCCTGGGCTCAAGCGATCCTCCAGCCTCAGCCTCCCAAGTAGCTGGGACTACAGGCACGCGTCAGTGCACACAGCAGAGCATGAAACTTTATAACAAAATTTACTCTGTGGATTAGCCAAAATCTTTGAGTTGTGAGGAACATAAACCCAACTCTAATGGGCTTAAGCAAAAATTATGTATTGGCTCAGTGAACTGACAGGTGGAGGGGGATCTAACTTCAGGCCCAGGTGATTCCACAGGCCTGGTGATGTCATTCACTGGGATTCTTTTTCACCTGCACTCTGCTTTCCTCTGTGTTGGCTTCATTCTCTGACACACACTCTCCAGCAAGGTCATGGTGGCCACCAGGAGTTCTAGAGGTGAATTCACACTTTGCAAACTCAGTTGAAAAAGAGAGCATTTTTTTCTCAATACATCTAGGAAAAATCCTGGATTCTATTTTCACTGTTCAGGCCTGCATCACATGCCCTGCCTTGGAACTTCATTCGGCCAGATGAATTGTGGTGGGGGAGGGCTGGTTCACAGAAGGACATGGGGAAGCTGCTATGGAGGAGAGGGAAACAGGTGCCCATCAGACGAAACTGCACATTTCTGTGTTATTTCAGGATTGTGTTTTGCTGCATTCAACAGAAAACCCAAAACAATGCTTTTAAAAAGAGGTTTTACAGGCCGGGCATGGTGGCTCAAGCCTGTAATCCCAGCACTTTGGGAGGCTGAGGCGGGTGAATCATGAGGTCTGGAATTCAAGACCAGACTGGCCAACATGGTGAAACTCTGTCTCTACTAAAAAATACAAAAATTAGCTGGGCATGGTGGCTTGTGCCTGTAATCCCAGCTACTTGGGAGGCTGAGGTAGGAGAATTGCTTGAACCGGGCCGGGGTGGCAGAGGTTGCAGTGAGCTGAGATGGTGCCACTGCACTCCAGCCTGGGCTACAGAGCAAGACTCCATCTCAAATAAATAAATAAATAAATAAAATTAAAAAAAGTTGTTTTTCCTTTTTCCGAGGTGGAGTTTCACTCTTGTTGCCCAGGCTTGGCTCACCGAAACCTCTGCCTTCTGGGTTCAAGCAGTTCTCCTGTCTCAGCCTCCCAAGTAGCTAGGATTACAGGCATGCACCACCACGCCCGCCTAATTTTGTATTTCTAGTAGAGATGGGGTTTCTCCATGTTGGTCAGCCTGGTCTTGAACTCCCGACCTCAGATGATCTGCCTGCCTCAGCCTCCCAAAGTGCTAGGATTACAGACGTGAGCCACCATGCCCAGCCTTTTGGTTTTGTACAAAACGAAAAACTGAAGGTAGGTGGTTGTGGTGGTGGATTAGCAGGTAAAGGATGGCAAGATTGAGGTCATTGTCATGCTCTTAGCCTTTTTGATGTGATCTCAAGATGCTGTCACATCCTTACTCCAAGCAAGAGTCAAAAAAAGACAGAAGGAGGAAAGGAAAATACATTTTTCATAAAAACTCGAGATTTCCACTCATGCTTCATTGGTCATTTCTACCTGTAAGTTATGGGATAAAGGAAAATAATATTTTAGCTGCGGCCTTTGCTGTTCCTGCTGGAACTGATGTTCTGTAAGTAAAGAGGAAAGAAAGAATAAATATTTGGTCAGTGACTAGCAGTCCACTCTGCTGCTTCTGGCACTGCCCACTGTGCAGTGTCATTTTGGGACAGATACTTGGACTCCTAGTGCTGGGTTCCAAGAGGGACCATCCCAAGAGGTCTAGGCAGAAGCTACATGGTTTCTTTTTTTTTTTTTTTCATGGGGAAATATGGGATGAATTCCATCCCATAGATCTCACATGATGGCATTCATTATCTAAACATTGCTTGATTACAGTTTTTTTTTTTTTAAGAGATAGGATCTTGTTCTATTGTCCAGGCTGGAGTGCAGTGGCATGATCATAGCTCACTGCAGCCTCCAATTCCCGGGCGTAGGCAATCCCCCTGCTTCAAGCTCCTGAGTAGCTAGAACCACAGGCATGTGCCACCACACCCAGCTAATTTTTAAATTTTTTGTAGAGACAGGGTCTTGCTATGTTGTCCAGGCTGGTCTTGAACTTCTGGCCTCAATTGATACCCCCACCTTGGCCTCCCAAAGTTCTGGGTTTATAGATGTGAGCCACTATGCCCAGCCTTATAAGGCTTCTTATAACCCATCTTGGAATTCCTAGAATGTCACTGTGCCACATTCTACAGGTTAAAGAAGTCATTAAGGCCAGGGCAGATTCTAGGGAAGAAGGGGAGTTAGACACCCCCATCAACGATGGATGTAACTAAGACTTGGCTGCCATCTTTAATCCACCACACACTCCCCGACCCTCCTCCTTCATTGCTTCATCATCACCATCACCACTCCAGCTAGCATTAATTGAGCAACATCTATAACCCAGACACCAAGGCAAGCTGTTTACATAACACCCTTCCAAACATATATTAGCATTTCCCCATTTTACACAGGAGGAAGCCAAGGCTCAGGGAAGTTAAGGGGGTTTCCCAAGGTCAATGCACCTAGCAAACAGCAGAACCAGGACTTGAACCCAGTTCTGTCTGGAATTTGTCAGATTCCAAAGCTGGACTTTTTACCATTAGGCAGATCCTGGCTGCCTGACTTAACTCCCTGTGACTACGCTGGAGGCTCTATAAAAGCCAGTGGCAAACCTGCAGTACAGATCTCCCTGTTGACCACAAGGAACTCCCTGCTAATCCAGCTCCCGGTGCTTCTTAGCTGGTGGAGAATGTAGGCATTCTGAAGACAGTCATCACCTAACCGCTGCTAACTATGGCACTTTACCTGAGTCTTTTTTTAATTTCTTTGAGATGGAGTCTCACTCTGTTGCCAGGCTGGAGTGCAGTGGTGCAATCTCTGCTCACTGCAACCTCCGTCTCTTGGGTTCAAATGATTGTCATGCCTCAGCTTCCCGAGTAGCTGGGATTATAGGCGCATGCTACCATGCCAAGCTAATTCTTATATTTTTAGTAGAAATGGGGTTTCACCATGTTGGCCAGGATGGTCTTGATCTCCTGACCTTGTGATCCACCCTCTTCGGCCTCCCAAAGTGTTGGGATTACAGGCATGAGCCACAGCACCTGGATACATTATTCTTTAGGGGCATTATGCTCTGAGGGATGCAATGGGACTTGCTTTCTGCCCACCTCCCTCTGCTTATTCATCTAACATATTTACTGAGCACCGACTATGTACCAGGCACCTGTGCTAAGTGCTTGTTTGTCATAACTCAGAGCAGACCTGTGAGGTCTCAATTATCGTTGCCCTCATTTCACAGATAAGACAGAGAGAGAGGGAACTTACCCATGGCAGAGTTGTAATTTGAACTCAAGCAGTGACTCCAGAGCCTGTTATTCTGATCAAAGAGCTGACAGTCGAGGGAGAAAGGTGGAGATATAAAACACAATTGTGTCGCCAAGCACGGTGGCTCATGCCTGTAATCCCAGCACTTTGGGAGGCCGAGGCGGGTGATCACCTGAGGTTGAGCGTTCGAGACCAGCCTGACCAACATGGAGAAACTCTGTCTCTACTAAAAAGTACAAAATTAGCTGGGCGTGGTGGCGCATGCCTGTAATCCCAGCTACTTGGGAGGCTGAGGCAGGAGATTCACTTGAACCTAGGAGGTGGAGGCTGTGTTGAGCTGAGACCGCGCCATTGCACTCCAGCCTGGGCAACAAGAGTGAAACTCTGTCTCAAAAATAAATAAATAAAATAAAGCACTATTACGAAGGAAATATATTCATCAAGAGAGGGGTGGTTAAGTCATTGTGAATATGGCCCCACTCTGGTATGCAGTGCAGTGCTTAAACAGAACATGGTGGGTATTGGTGTAGATAGGTCTCGTATGCATGCCATGAGGGAAAAAGCAAGGATGATACCAGCTCTGCAGAATAAAATTCCACAAACAGTATCCCAGCTTTTTCATGTACTAGGTATATATTTGTAAATGCACTGAAATGTGTCTGGAAGATAGCACATTAAACAGTGGGGCAGGTTGTCAAGGGGACCTGGTGTTCAATTGCAATGTTTTCAGTTTTTACAATGAAAATGTGTGCAGAATTTTAAAAGAACCATCACCATGACATGGTCTATATGCTAAGAAAGAAGGGGAAGCCTAGAGTGCTGTGGGTGCCCAATCCAGTTGGAGGAAGTGGAAATTAGGGAAGGCTTCCAGGAGGAAGGGACTCTGAGCTGGATTTTGAAGTATGAGTAGGTGGTAACCAGATAGAGATCAGGATAAAAATGTTCTAAGCAGTGGGAACAGTGTGTGTAAAGGCCCAGAAGGGTGATTGCACATGGTGTCAGGGAGCACAAACCTCGCTCTTTCTAAAGTGTACCCCTGGGGGTATGAGTTTAAACTGCAGATTTCTGCACCTTGCTCCAGAATCCATGGTGGGCCTGGGGATTAGCATTTTGACAGATTCCTTAGGCACACTGACTTTTGAGATCCCTGCCACGAGCTGAAAACGCACCTGGAGATCATTTAGTTGAATTCTACCAGTAGGAGGAGACTGGGACCCAGAGAGAAGCAGGGACTTGCCAAAGCCTACAAGGCAGTCAGTGGCTGAAATGGGGCACCCTGAACCACCCTAGCCCAGCCTTCATTTCCTAAACACACTCCCTGTATCAAAGTTCCTACTGTGGCGCACTCACAGTTCCACTGAGATCACAGGGTGGGGGAGTGGTTTTCACAGTTTTGAGTCACTGTTGTCACCTTGCATAGCGGTTCAGTCTGAGTTCCTGAGTAGTTAATAGAAATAATAAAAATTGCTGTCATTTATTTATTAAGGACATTTGATGAGCCTGGCACTTAGTTGCTGTCCACGGTTTATCTTATTTGGCATTCCTGAAAATCATGTAAAGTAGGTAGCACAGTAGTGGTATTTCTGCCTCACACAATTGGAGGAGTTGAAGCTCAGGGCGGTCATGGCACTTGTCTGAGGTCATAGGGCTGCAAGAGGCAGAGCTGTGATTTCCACCCAGGCTTTGCTCCTCTGCGCTGGGTGGCTTCCCGAATGTTGGCCAGGGGAGGAAGCATCACTATGCTGCATCACATTTTTACCACCTAAATGTGATGAATAAACCAAAAATTCTTTCCAAGGAAACATAAAGGTGAATGATAAAATGTGATGACATGCAAAAAACTCAGGATGTGGGTCAGAAGATTGAAGAGCTCACCCTAGCTTTCTTACTAACTGGCTGTGTGACCTTAGGTGAGTTCTTCTCCTTCTCTGAGCCTCAGCTTTCTTGGAAAGGATTTCTAAACCTGGATAAGCTTAAGAATCACTGGCAGAGCTGGTTAGAAAACATTCCATGCAGTGACAAAGATAAATCTCTAAAACATGTTGCTGAAGCAGGGCATGGTGGTTAACACCTGTAATCCCAGCACTTCGGGAGGCTGAGGCAGGCAGATCAGCTGAGGTCAGGAGTTTGAGACCAGCCTGGCCAACATGGTGAAACTCTACTAAAAATACAAAAGTAAGCTGGGCATAGCGGGGCACAGGTAGTCCCAACTACTTGCTTGGTGGCTGAGACAGGAGAATCGCGTGACCCGGGTGGCGGAGGTTACAGTGAGCCAAGATGGAGCACTGCACTCCAGCCTGGGTGTCAGAGTGAGACTCCATCTCAACAACAACAGCAAACATGATGCTGAATGACAGAGGTAGACACAATAAGCACATGCATCACTATTCCATTCACATAAAGTCCCTAAACAGTTTGGCAAAACCAAAATAGTGTTACAATTCAGAATAGTGGTGACTTTTTGGGGAGGAAGGAGAGTGATAGGATTGGGAAGGGGGTAAAAGTTTTGAAATGTGAACAGTGTCCTGTTTCTTGACCCAGGTGCTGGACACACGAATATGTTCACTTTATGGAATCTACTTGAATTGTATACTTACTTTTTGGTATGTGTATTATACTTCACAATAAAAAAAGCCTTTAGAATCTCAACAGATTCCTGAATTTCACACCAGAAGTCGCCCACACATGTGTGTTTTTAGCCAATTCCCCACATGATTCTCATAGAACCACTTAGGGTGGTTTTGGGGATAAAATGTTTAATATTATAACCTTTGCTATGACTGTTCTAAAAAACGTTTTCCAAGTTCTGCACACTTTTTCCACTAGGGGGCGCGGGCCCAATTAAACGCTATTGAATACTTGGGAACTAAGTGGTTTTGGCAGGTACATTTGTATTGGGTAAATAGGGCAAGCACCATTTAAGGAGAAATGAAAAAACTGACTGCTAGAGTGCTCTAGATAGACGGCCATTTGGAGTTCCATATAACCCTTTAGTGTACACATGGGGAAATTGAGGCCTGGAGGAAAGGGAGATTTACTGATGGTCACACAGGGCTGAGCCACACTTGAACTAGGTCTCAAACTTAAACTTGGAATCTAGTGCTCCTCATTCCTTTCATGAATTCGATGATTGATTCTCTTTCTCATTGGAGAGACTGGAGCCGTGTGGTCTAGACCAGAGCTTCACTTCCTTTTTTTGCACAGGCTTCAGCTGGCTGTCTTGTTACAGTTCAGATTCTGATCCAGAAAGTCTGAGGCAAGTCCTGAGATTCTGCCTTTCCAGTAAGTTCCTGGAGTGTTGGCAATGCTTTGGCCCACAGACTACACAGTGCCTGGAGAGGGTATGGTGACAATCGTGCTGGGCTGGGAGCCTGGATATCTGAATTTTTCTTTTAAAATCAGGCATCATTTAAAATCAGGCATCACTACTACAGCAAAATTGACCTTTTTTATGTTTCCATAAATGTGACTCTGCAAATGCTGATGAATGCAGAAGTCCTGTAATCAACATCACAATCAGACACTGAATAATTTAATTACCCCCCAATTCCTGTGTCAAACCCTTCTGCCTACTCTCTTGAGTCCCCCAAATTTTGTCTTTTGCAGATGTTCTATACATGAAATCATAGAGTATGTAGTCTTTTGAGTCTTCTTTTACTTAGCATAATACATACAGTAGCCATTTTTGTCGCTGAGTAGCGTTCCATTGTATGGCTGTACCACTGTTTGTTCATCCATTCACTAGTTGAAGGGCATTTGGGTTGTTTTCAGTTCTTGGTGATTACTGATAGTCCAACTCATGGCTTCTATCTGTGATCCTACCACATTGGTGACCCAAAGTTTTGGGATTACAGATGTGAGCACTGCACCCAGCCTTGCAGGGTTTTATTGTAAGCATTTGCTTAACTTTATAAGAAATTGTGGGCCAGGGTGTGGTGGCTCACACCTGGAATCCCAGCACTTTGGGAGGCTGAGGCAGGTGGATCACAAGGTTAGAAGATCGAGGCCATCCTGGCCAACATGGTGAAACCCCATCTTTACCTAAAATACAAAAAATCAGTCGGGTGTGGTGGTATGCACCTGTAATCCCAGCTACTTGGGAGGCTGAGGCAGGAGAATTGCTTGAACCCAGG
>NW_016107441.1:3823706-3839518 GCF_001604975.1 Cebus imitator | reverse complement strand
GGAAGTGTGAGACTGTAATCCAAAGTGGCTGCACCATTTTGCATTCGCACCAGCATTTGCATCAGAGTTGTAGCTGCTTTGCATCTCCATCGGCACTTGGTATTGCTGGCTTTCTTTTCCCATTTTAGTCATTCTAATAAATGTGCAGTGATATCTCATTATTATCCTAATTTGCATTTCCCTAATGACTAATGACAAGCCTCTTTGCAAGTGCTTTTTTGCCGGTCATACATTTTATTTGGTGAAGTGTCTGTTCAAGTCTTTTGGCCATTTAAAAATTGGATTGTTTGCTTTTGTATTACTGATTTTTCCAAGTTCTTTATATATGTTAGATACAACTTATATATTAGATGTATGACTTGTAAATATTTCCCATTATGTGTTTTTCTTTTTATTTTCTTAACAAAGTCTTTTGAAGGACAGAAGTTCTTAATTTGATTTCTATAAAGTCCATCAATTTCTTTTTTCTTTTTTTTGGAGACAAAGTGTCCCTCTATTGCCCAGGCTGTAGTGCAATGGCATGAATCTTGGCTCACTGCAACCGCCACTTCCCGGGTTCACGTGATTCTCATGCCTCAGTCTCCCGAGTAGCTGGGACTACAGCTGTGTGCCAGCATGCCTGGCTAAATTTTAGGATTTTTAGTAGAGATGGGGTTTCGCCATGTTGGCCAGGCTGGTCTCGAACTCTTAACCTCAAATGATCTGCCTGCCTTGGCCTCCCAAAGTGCTGGGATTACAGGTGTGAGCCACCATGACTGGCCCAATTTACCAATTTCAGAAAATGGATTGTGCTCTTGGTGTTATGTCTAACAACTCCTCACCTAGGAGATCTGAACTTTTGACATGGTTCTACCACCGACTGGCAGTGTGATTTTGAGCAAGCGACTCCCTGGACTTCTTTATCTCCAACTTGCAAAGACAGAGCCGGAATAGGGACCTCTAAGAACCTGTCCAGCTCTGCTTTTTAAAATTTAAGTAGCACCCTAAGAATAATTATTTTAAAGACACTATAGTAAGAATAACTATACCTGCCGGGCACTGTGGCTCAAGCCTGTAATCCCAGTACTTTGGGAGGCCGAGGCGGGTGGATCACGAGGTCAAGAGATCAAGACCATCCTGGTCAACATGGTGAAACCCCGTCTCTACTAAAAATACAAAAAATTAGCTGGGCATGGTGGCGCGTGCCTGTAATCCCAGCTACTCAGGAGGCTGAGGCAGGAGAATTGCCTGAACCCAGGAGGCGGAGGTTGCGGTGAGCCAAGATCGCGCCATTGCACTCCAGCCTGGGTAACAAGAGCGAAACTCCGTCTCAAAAAAAAAAAAAAAAAAAGAATAGCTATATCTCCCATTTTCTGAGTATTTCTCAATGACCAGGCATAGCGGCGCCAGGCTTTAGTGCATTATCTCTTCATTCTCACATCTTCCCCCAGGAGGTAAGACACAGAGAGGTCACTTGTCCAAGGGCACCTACTGTTCAGAGCAGAGCTAAGGTTCAAACACTGGCAATCTAAATGGCGGTGGGGGTGATGACAGCAGTGTGATCATAGGTGAAGGGTACCATTTGAACTGGCTGATTAGTCTGAGAAGGGTGGGGATGAGCAGAGGGTGGGAAGATATGACCCTCTCCTCCTAAGAAGGCAGGCAGGCAGATGCACGGGGGCGGGGATTTGCTGGTGGAAATCTACAGCCAGTAAGTTTATACAATCATTGCGCCCCGCTGTTTGTCACTAGGGCCCTTCCCAATTCCCTCCCTTGACGGCTTCAAAAGGACCCTGCTGAGCCCTTAGTACCCAATTGGTGGGGAAGTTGTGGGAGCTGGGATGGAAACCGGGTGGGCTCGCTGTGCGCGAAGGCCAGGCCGTGCGCATGAGTGTGTTCACGTGTTCTCCTACTGTGTGTACACGCGGGTGTGCGGCCCGTCCGCAGCTCGACAGAAGTGTCCTTCGGTGCGGGCGCTGCTCTCCAGCGTGGGGAGGCGGGGAGAGCAAATCATGGTGACAGTGTCTGTGCCGGTGGCGAGTGTGACAGATTGGCGTGCCTGTGTGTGTCGCCAGTATTGTTCTGTTTTATTAATTCAACACATTTCATTTTCATTTTTAAACAATATTTATTTATTTATTTATTTAACACGTAGTGGTGTGCCAGGTGCTTGGAATCCAGGGGGTGGGGCATGCAGTCCAGGCTCTGTCCCCTCTCCGGGAGCTGACGCTGCGGGGATGAGGAGGGCTGAGGGGAGAAACATTAAACAAATTAAGCCAGAAAACAAAGCAAAGCAAAAAAACCCAGGAGCTCGCTGGGCGCGTGGGTGTGGGTGGGGCCCGGGAGTGTGTGCGCGTGGCAGGTGAAACGGGGGTCGGAGCACCTGCTCTGCCCTGCTCCGTGGGCGACCGGTGGCGGTGCAGGGCAGCTGTGGGTTTTGCATCGGGGAGGGAGAGGCCGAGCCCGAAACTCGTCTTGAACCCCGAAGGACTGGGCCCCAAGCCCAGAGGCCACTCGCCCTGAGACAACTCCTCCATGGGGGATGGGGGACGCAGCGTGGCCAGCTGCCGTGGGGACCCGCCTTCTGAGCCCAGGCTGAGCCGGTCCCGTCACTCACAGAGGGCATTTATCTCCTGGCCCCCTGGCTCTCGGGAAGCCCCCAGACCATGCTAACGCGGGGCAGAGGGAGACCGCAGTGTCCAGGTAACAGACACGAAGGTCCCGCCCGCGGCGGCGGGGTTGGGTTTGGGGATCGCCCCGCGTGCTGCAGGTAGAGAGTCGGGGCAGGGCTGAGGCTGCATTCCGGGCTCCAGAGTCCTTCACCCTGGGACGGCAGGGTGCGTCCTTCACCCCAGGACCGTAGGGTGCGTCCTTCTTCCCGGGACGGCAGGGTGCGTCCTTCTCCCACTGGACCAGCAGGTGACGCTGGAGGCCAGGGGTACGCAGGCCCGGGCGCCCTGGGTTCTGGGGAAAGAGGACAAACACCGCAGTTGTGCTCGGGCCCTCCGCGATGAACTCGTTTAACCATCCCATGGTCTTGTTTATTATCCCATAACTTAGGCTTAGGGATAATTTTTAAGGTTTTTTTTTTTTTTTTTTGACGGAGTTTCACTCTTTTTGCTGGGTTCAAGCAATTCTCCTGCTTCAGCCTCCCGAGTAGTTGGGATTACAGGTACCCCCCACCACACGCAGCTAACTTTTGTATTTCTAGTAGAGACGGGTTTCACCTTGTTGGTCAGGCTGGTCCCGAACTCCCAACCTCAGGTGATCTGCCCACCTCGGCTTCCCAAAGTGCTAGGATTACAGGCGTGAGCCACCATGCCTGGCAATTTTTAAGTAGCTTTCTCATGGTCACCCAGTTTGTGTGTGGCAGGTACATGGCCCAAGCCCAGTTCAGAGGGAGCCAAACAGAGCTTCCGCTGTAGAGAAGGGGAAAAAGGGCTGAGGGATGGCCGCGTCTCCCTGGGAGTGTTTCGAAGGCACGCTAGAAGCTGGTCTCTGACTTTGCTTGGTGGGGGAGCTGAGGGCAGACCTGCACCTGCTGCAGGAGGTGGCTGACATGACCAGCAGGGGTCTGAAGTCAGCCCCAGGCTCCTCCCTTTCCATAACCCACCTGGGAGTCCTGGGCTTGGGGAGGAGGGGAGGTTCCCTGCTGCTCCCAGCCCTCCCTGATGGGCCATCTGTCTTCTGATCTCCTAGTTCCTTGTCCCAGCAGACAGGCATACCTGATTACCAGTGCCCCAGTGCAGCTCCTCTGGGAAGCCTTCCCTTCCACTGGAGGGGCAGGTCAAGCAGTCATCTCTGTAACAGGCTCCCCGAGGGTTCTTAACACAGGCAGGCAGGGAACCACCTTGTCCAAGCCAGCTCTGGGCTTGCAGCTGAAACCAGCAGTGTTGCTTGTCTTTCCAAACCCACCCATGCAGTCTGCTCTCTCACAATAGGAGGAATGTGGCTCCTTGGGCAGGGATCCTGGCTTAGCCACCTCTATCCTCCCACCCCAAGCCTGGCTGAGAGCCCAGGAGGGTGGTTTGACAGAGCTGCCTCCCTTATCCTTTCCTTCCACAAATTACTACTGGGCCCCTCTATGTGCCAGCCTCTGTCTGAAGTGCTGGGGACAGAATCTCAGCTCACTTCTTCATGGCAGAGGCAGATGAATAGCAGAAAATAGACATGAATGTCAGCCCCTGATTATACAATTAAACAGGGGAAAAAAAATGAGTGTGGCACTGTGGGGTGGGGAGGGGATTACCTTAGAAATGTGGCCAGGGAAGCCCTCTCTGGGATGCCGCCTTTGAGAAGAGACCTGGAGGAGGCGCCTTTTGAAGATCTGGGAAGGGGGTTCCAGGCACAGGAAGAGCCAGTGCTAAAGTCTCAGGGCAAGAGCAAATGAGGAGGGAAGGGGTCTGGAAGGGAAGGAAGGCGGGCAGGCCAAGCTGGAGTATCCCAGAGCCAGGGCTGAGATCAGAGAGGAGGGCAGGGCCTCATGGGTGGGGCAAGGTCTGGGTTTCATTTTAGAAGTGGAGGCAGCTCCCTGGAGGGTTGTAAGGAGAGTGAGGTGTTCCCATTTAGTTTTAACTTCTCTGGCTGCTAGTGGGTCCCTCCCTAAGGTTCCCCTCCCCCTCCCTGCCTCCCCAGCAATCTAACCCACAGCTGAGAACCCGGGGGCATAACTGGTAGTCAGGGCTGCTGACCCTGGCCTGGGGTCTGCAGGGTTAATCCTGGGGGCCTGGAACAGCCTCTGATTAGCAGGCCCTGCCACTCCCCGATGATAAACTCCCAGGCAGGAAGAGGCAGGACTCACCCGGGAGGAAAATGGAGAAACCAAAGCTGGCAAGGAGGGGGGCTCTTCTAGGTGAAAGCCCTCTGGTTTTATCCCTCATTCAGCATTTTCATAGCCACTCTTACGGCCAGGGCCTGGTGTGGATTTTATGGGCCCCTGTTTAAGGAAGAGAAAACAAAATTAGGTGCAGGGCTTTAGAAGAACCATGTGCACATGAGGCCCCCTGAGACCTAAGCTTCACTAGCTCCATGGTAAGTGTCGATCTCTGATTTTCCATCGGGAGAATAAGCCCCATATACAGATGAGGAAGTTGAGGCTCTGAGAGCCTGAAAGGGATATAGAAAGCAGAAGGGTTTCTGCTGCAATTTCTTATCTCCCAGCCCAGAGCTCTTTCTACCATCCAACCCATCTAAAAATCCAGTTGCCCCTTCTCCTTGCAGACCTGCTCCCATCCCCAGGCTCAGGCCACAAGGAAGGGTAGCATGCGCATTGTGGAGCTGGGCAGGCAGGTGGTGACCTCAAGAGGGAAAGGGCTCAGCAGGAAGCAGCATCCCTGTTGGGGACAGGATCCTGGGTGGCCAGGACTCCATCTGCCTGCCAGACATTCCAAACCACACGTTCTTTTTTTGAGATGGAGTTTTGCTTTTGTTGCCTAGGCTGGAGCGCAATGGTGCAGTTTCAGCTCACTGCAACCTCTGCCTCCTGGGTTAAAGCAGTCCTCCTGTCTCAGCATCCCGAGTAGCTGGGATTATAGGTGCCTGCCACCACACCCGGCTAATTTTTGTATTTTTAGTAAAGATGGGATTTCACCATGTTGGCCAGGCTGGTCTTGAATTCCTGACCTCAGGTGATCTGCCCGCCTCGGCCTCCCAAAGTGCTGAGACTACAGTCATGAGCCACCATGCCTGGTCCTGCTCCATTCTGAACCACTGGGAGGTCAGAGCAGCAGCTCCAGGATCTGGCCGAAGACCCGAATCCCTGGGAATTTGTTAAAATGCAATCCCTAGGCTGTAATCCAGACCTGCAGAATGAGAATCGCCAGGGGTGGGACCAGAAATCTGGGTATTGAACGCACTTTGCAGGTTCTTCTTCAGCACAGCTGGGTTGGAATTCCTGATTTAACCATCAGCCCTGTGTCCTGGGGGTCTGCCTACCTGTGCCAGGGTGGGTTCCCAGGAGTTATCAAGGACAAAGGAATCCCCTTTTCCTGGCAGGGGTGAATGTGACTGTCTAAGGCTGACTGCTCGCATGATAGCCTGGCAGTCTCAGCTCCGGCCAGCATGACTCTGGGTAGATGAGGACAAGACCCAGGGCTTGGTGGGGATGGACTTTGCCATGAATCCTGCCCCCAGTGCTTCTAGGGGAGCCGTCTCCAGGTCTCCCTCCCCCACTTCTAGAATGGAGTTGAGGAGGCCTGACACGAGAATAATTAAAGCACTTAGGATCTTTCTGGCGACTTTTAGAGAAGCTGTGCTCTGTGCCAGCACAAGCCTAGAGGGAGGAAAGACTGACATTCCTGATGACAAATGAGGGGTCCTGAGAGGTTGGGTAACTTGTCTGAGATTACCCAGCTAGGAACTGGCAAGACCGGCATTTGAACCCAGGACTGTCTGATTTCAGAGCTTATCACTTTTAGGCCATTCTGTCTTGTTTGGCTCCTGTCATCATTTCACTTGGTGGTATTCCTTGAGCACCTCCTTTGTACCAGCTGAGAGCTGGCACCTCCACCCAACCCTTCTGCAGTGAGGCTGGATGAGGCATGAGGTGGTGGTCCTCCGGAAACTGTAAAGTGCTCTCTGGCCATGGAGGATTCTTCTCGATCATGCAGCTCTCTCTGTGCTTTCTTCATGGCCTGACTGGGTTGGGAGAATGCTATCTCTGACCGAGAGAACCTCAAACTTCAGGATGTATGAGGGCAACCAGGGGAGCTTGCTAAAATGCATATTGGAACCACCCGTAGAGATTTCAATTCAGTTGTTCAGGGCTGGGCCTGCGGCTATGCATTTTTGGCAACTACCTAGACCGTCTGCTGCAGGTGGTCTGAGCATTGCACTTGAAGGTATGGCACACTTCATACAAAGACTAAAGTCAGAAGAAAGATATAGTGACCATCTGGCAGCCCAAGTCTTAGATGATGAAAGTTAAGGACTTTCTTCTCAGGAAAATGCATAAACTCACCTACATCCAAGATTTTGTTTTATTTATTTTATTACTAGGCTGGGGTGTAGTAGTGCGATCTCAGCTCACTGCAATCTCTGCCCCCCGGGTTCAAGCAATTCTCCTGCCTCAGCCTCCCAAGTAGCCGGAACTACAGTTGCACGCCATCACACCCGGCTAATTTTTTATTTTTAGTAGAGACAGGGTTTCACCATGTTGGCCAGGCTGGTCTCGAACTCCTGACCTCAATTGATCCTCCTGCCTCAGCCTCCCAAAGTGCTGGGATTACAGGCGTGAGGCCACTGCGCCCAGCCAACATCCAAGATTTTGAAGTTTCAGGAAGTTTTGGGTCTCTGAAGGCCAGCTATGCAATTACGGATCCTCGGACCCCAGCTTAATAACCCCTGATCTCCACGCTAGGCCTCGGCTCACAGGTCACCTGGGCAATGAAGGCCCCCCAGGCCTCTCAACAAAGTCACTTCTCTGTGTTCCTGCAACACAGTTAAGACTCAACTCCATCAGAGTTGTGCTGTAGCCTATTTATGCCTCTCCCGCTGGACTGTGGGTATGTGGCAGTCATTTTCCTCCTTCTTCCCGGCACAAGGTAGGATTATACTGCCCTGTCCCCTTTGAGGTTAGATATATCCATGTGATTACTTTAACCATGAAATGCTAGCAGTAGAAACTGTGAGCCAGTGTGTGGGAACCCAAGTTTGCTTCACCTGCCACAGTGATCTTGAAAATGTGTCAACGTGGAATGTCCACCAGCCACTGTCCCTGAGTCACTGAGTGAACAAAAACTGCTGCTGACCAGTGTTGGACACACAGTGTGAGTAAGAAATAAACCTGGGGTATTTTTATTTTTTTAATTTTTTTTTTGAGACAGAGTCTCACCCTGTCACCTAGGCTGGAGTGCAATGGCATGATCTTGGCTCACTGTAACCTCTACCTCCCAGGTTCGAGCGATTCTCCTGCCTCAGCCTCCCAAGTAGCTGGGATTACAGGCACCTGCCACCATGCCTGGCTAATTATTGTATTTTTAGTAGAGACAGGGTTTCACCATGTTGGCCAGGCTGGTCTCAGACTCCTGACCTCAAGTGATCTGCCTGCCTTGGCCTCCCAAAGTGCTGGGATTACAGGCATGAGCCACCACACCTGGCCAAGCCTGGGTTTTTTGTTACCGTAGCATAACTTGGCTTGTCCTGACTGATACAGGTTCTTTGAAGGTTGAGCCCCTCTCTGATCGTGCTTCGGGTCTCCAGTTCCTGGCAGAGCTGACACAGAATAGAGCTCAAGAATCACACCAGTTCCCATTTATTGAGACCTTGCTAAGTGTCAGGCACAGTTCCCTGTAAGTGCATTTCAAACTGCCAAGCACCTGTAAGTTGTGTATCATTATTCCCATTTTGCAGCTAAGGAATATTTCTGGTTAGCAAGTGGCCTAGAAAGCCAGTCTCTAACCTCTAATGCCTTACCTGAAGCGTCACATATCACATATGACAGGTGAGGGGTCTTTCTTGCCACTCACTAGGCCAGTCACTTCTGTCTGAGCCTCAGTTTCCACAGTGTAAAATGGCTTAATAATAATGCTTCTTCTCAAGTTAGGTGTGGCGTGTAGAGCGCTCTACGCAGTGCCTGGCTATTGTTTCTCATTATGATGCTAGCTGGCCTCTGTTGGAAGTTGTTTGAGAGAACAAATGAATGGAGAAAGGCCGAGTGAAATGGAAGCTGGCATTTGGTGTCTGGGGACTCACTGGAGGCCGGGAAGCAAAGCTGGCTCTCTGTCTCTGTGTCCTCAACTGATCTGGAAGGTCAGTTTCCACCTACTGAGTCCCTACTGTGCACCAAGTTCCGTGCAAGATTCTTTCCATGCATTGATTTACAGGTATTGATCGACTTACCACCTATGCAACTTACGACCATTTGACTTTACGACCACAATCGCTAGCCACGACTGCTCCGCGTCTGGCAGTGCAAACGTTGCCCAGCTGGGCATACTGCAGTGCGGACCAGCTTCTGGCAGCACTACCATCTCCGCGTGCACCATTTCAACTGTACACATAGCCTACTCAACTTACGACCAGATCGTGTTACCACCGGCCCGCGGTCCCGACCGTGGTCATAAATCGAGCACTAGCTGTATTTAATTTGCCTTGGACCCTGTGAGGGAGGAGCTGTTGTTCACTCCCATTTTTTTGTTTTGTTTTGTTTTGAGACAGAGTCTCACTTCTTGCTCTCTCTCTCAGGCTGGAGTGCAGTAGCTCGAAGTTGGCTCACTACAACCTCTGCCTCCCAGGCTCAAGTGATTCTCTTGCCTCAGCCTCCCGAGTAGCTAGGACTACAGGCCCTTGCCACCATGTCCGGCTAATTTTTTGTATTTTTAGTAGAGACAGGGTTTCACTGTGTTAGCCAGGATGGTCTCGATTTCTTGACCTCGCGATCCACCTGCCTCAGCCTCCCAAAGTACTGGGATTACAGGTGTGAGCCACCACACCCGGCCTACTCACTCCCATTTTAAAGATAAAGAAAGTGAGACTTGGAGAAGTCAGGGATCTTTCCCCATGACTCACTGAACCAAGAGCAGAGTTGGGCAGGAGGAGGACCTGGCTGACTGTGCAGCCTGGAATTTGAACCTCTTTATGACATGTGTCCCCCTTCCTTAGAGGGAAAGGAGCAGAGGTAGGACAGTGGCAGTGCCTGGTTCTCCGGGCCCCCAGTCTGTGCTCTTTCTCCTTTACAGCCTTTTCTCTGCTTGCCTGAAGGTGTGAAAAGCACACGCACATACACACACTTCAGAAAAAGCAAGCAAGTGAGGAGCTCTCCCGGGGGCCCCTCCCTGCCCAGCGCCCAGCAGTCCTCTCCGTGCCAGCGCAGACTCCCTGTCACCACCATGATTGGTAGACTAAACAGCTGGAGCGGAGCCGGCCTCCTCGCTCCCTCTCAACAGGGCGGGCCGCCGGCTGGGGCTTTCAAAGACCGGCCTCGCTGCTATCTCCGCCATCAGCCCCAGCAGCATTTAGCCACTTTCTTCAAACACCCAGCCAGAGCATGATGGTTAACGTCAAATCTGGCAGCAAGTCATAACCTATAGGGCTGGGACATTTATCACGGCCTGGGGCCCCTGGGGACTTCAAAGGGGCCTGAGGGGTGGGGGTTGGGGAGATCTGAGTGGGGCTTTTCCTCTACCCAGAGCCTCAGATGTCTCATCAGAGCTGGAGGGATCAAGGGGCTACCTCAGCTGTCCAGCCCGAATAATAATAAGGATAATAATAAGTGTTGATGACTCATAATAGCTGTGTATTGAGAGATTACTTACCTCCAGGGCACTTTGTGTGTTTCATCTCAGTTGATCCCCATGACCACCCTGTGGAGCATTTATTGTTATTTTTATCCTCATTTCAGATATCAGGAAGGGGGACACAGAGTGGTTAAGCCATTTGCCCAAAGTCACACAGCTAATACTACAGATAGCATCATCAACAATATTTGTCAGTATAGAGTGATTGCCATGTGCCAAGCACTTTGTGTGTGATATCATTTACTCTTCCATGTACTCTGTGAGATAGAGTCAGCTTCTCAAAGTGCTGGCTCTACAGGCGTGAGCCACCACGCTTGGCCTCAGTGTTTGTTCTTAAATCTTTCAAATGAGTGGGTGAAGCCCAAACACCTTATGGAGGCTGATCTGTTTTACTCAAAGTTTGTTGGTTTAGAATGTGAATCAGATCTAAAAATACTTTCGCAGCAACAGCTACGCTATTGTTTTTGTCTCCTTAGAAATAGTCTCACCCTGTTGCCTAAACTAGGGTACAGTGGCATAACCATAGCTCACTGCAGCCTTGAACTCTGGGCCTTCAAGCAATCCTCCCTCTTCAGCATCTGGAGTAGCTAAGACTACGGGTATGCGCCACCACTGGTGTTTGACCAAACAGTTGGGTCAGAGACTAGGTACCTTGACATAAAATTAACCATCACAAAGGAAATATCGTATGATTCCACTTCCGTGTGATACTTAGAATAGTCAAATTCACAAACACAGAAAGTAGAACAGTGGTTACCAGGGGCCGTGAGAAGGAGGATGGGAGTTATTGTTCACAGGTATAGAGTGTGAATTCAGAACAATGAAAGAGCTCTGAAGGCGGGTGGCGGTGATGGCGGCATAATGATGTGAATGTACTTAATGCCACTGAATTGTACACTTGAAAATGGGCTGGGCGCAGTGGCTCACTCCTGTAATCCCAGCACTTTGGGAGACCGAGGTGGGTGGATCACGTGGTTGGGAGTTCGAGACCAGCCTGGCCAATATGGTGAAACCCTGTCTCTACTAAAAAATACAAAAATTAGCTGGGCATAGTGGCGCACACCTGTAGTCCCAGCTCTTCGGGGAGGCTGAGGCAAGAGAATCGCTTGAGCTTGGGAGGTGGGGGTTGCAATGAGCTGAGATTGTGCCACTGCACGCCGGCCTGGGTGACAGAGTGAGCCTCTGTCTCAAAGAAAAAAAAAAAGAAAAAGAAATGGTTAAAATGGCGAATTTTATGTTACATATATTTTATCACAATAAAAGAAAAATTAACTGTCACAATCAAGGAGGGCCTGGCTGGGCACAGTGGCTCACTCCTGTAATCCTAGCACAGGGAGCCTGAGGCAGGCAGATCGCTCGAGGTCAGGAGTTTGAGACTAGCTTGGCCAACATGGTGAAACCCCATCTCTACCAAAAATGCAAAACTTAGCCGGGCGTGGTGGTGGGTGTCTGTAATCCCAGCTACTTGGGAGGCTGAGGCAGGAGAATCGCTTGAATCAGGGAGGTGGAGGTTGCAGTGAGCTGAGATTACCCCACTGCACTCCACCCTGGGTGACAGAGAGAGACTCCATCTAAAAAAAAAAAAATAAGTAAAAATAGAAACAATGAAGGAGGGCCTAATCAGGAAAGGGTGATGGGGAGGCAAGGCCCTGAGAAGCTCACTCGTGCAGTTTCTTATGCAGCAAATGTTTTATGTTAAGCCTAGCCATGCTGGGACTGTACCAGGGCTGGTGGGAGAGCAATGAATGACAAAGTAACTTCCCTGCCATGTGCCGCATAGGGCACTGTGTTCCTGACATACTTCATCTCATCTTGTGTTCACAATGAGGCCGTGAGGGGCGCGTATCAATATCTCCATTTTACAAATGAGAAAGCTGAGGTCCAAAGGGACACTGTGACTTGCTCAAGGTCACCCCATAACCCAGAGGCAGAGTAAGGACTGAAATACAGAACCCAGAGGCAGAGTAAGGACTGAAATACGGATCTCTCCAACATCCAGGTCATTCTTGGGGAGCACTGTGAAAAGAACACGTAGAACTTTTGTTGTTGGTATCCCAAGAAGTTTGGTGGCAAAATAAAGCAGAAGTAGGAAGTGGTGGTTTGAAGAAGAAAAAGAATCGGGTAGCACTTTCTTTTAAAAATGGGGAAGATGGTTTATACTTCGTGGGGGAGAAACTGGCAGAGGGAGGGGGGCAGGAGCAGGGTGGGTTGACCAAGGTGGGGGGCGTGACGGGAAGGAAGATGGCATTCGGGAGAGGAAGCAGAGAAATTCCGAAGAGAGGCCCGGGCAGCCATGGCCATGAAAGGCCAAGGCTTCTCTTTGGTCAGGTAGAAGCCCGGGGTCCTGGCACAGAGTGTGGGGGCAAAACAGGTGAGGCTGAGGAACAGGGGACCCAGGAATGGGGTACAGAAGGAGGCAGCAAGGAGCACTGGCTCTAGAATCTGAGGGCTGTGGGCTCTCAGTTCCAGCCTCGGCTCTCCCTGGGTAGCCATGCAGCTTTGGGCTGGCCACAGGAGCGCTCTGGACCTCAGTTCAAGGGGAGATAAAAATAGGTCACGGGAGGCTGGGTGCGGTGGCTCACGCCTTAATCCCAGCACTTTGGGAGGCCAAGGCAGACAGATCACCTGAGGTCAGGAATTCGAGAGCAGCCTGGACAACATGGCAAAACCCCATCTCTACAAAAAATACAAAAATTACCTGAGTGTGATGGCAGGAGCCTGTAGTCCCAGCTACTTGGGAGGCTGAGGCAGGGAGAATTGCTTGAACCCGGGAAGGGGAGGTTGCAGTGAACCGAGATCACGCCACTGCACTCCCTCCTGCGCTACAGAGCAAGACTCCATCTCAAAAAAAAAAAAAGTCATGGGGTTATCGCAAGGGTTAGGGAAGATACTGCGTGGCAAGTGCCTGGCACACAGTGAGTAGCTGATCAACACGAGAGGAGAGGAAGGATGTCTAGCAGCTGAGAGCGCTGGCAGAGGTGCTCAGAACATTCCCAGTCAGCCCAGATCAGCACTCCCATCTTGGCTCCCCAGGAACCACATGGGGCTGAGTGGGCTCATCCAAGACTGGGATTGGCAAGAAAACATCTCTGCTGGTTGTGCTGGGAGACAACTGAGTCCCCTCTAAATCCATCCTATTTAGTTCTGCCTGGGATGGCCCTGGGCTAAGGGAAACTGGGGCTCCAAGAAATAATATCTCATGGGCTGTATAACTGGTGCTTAATAGATAACTGAGGTGGGCCAGGTATGGTGGCCCACACCTGAAATCCCAGCAATTTGGGAGGCCAAGGCAGGAGGATTGCTTGAGCTCAGGAGTTCTATACCAGCTGGGGCAACACAGTGAGACTATCTCTTTTTCTTTTTTTCTTTTTTCTTTTTTTTTGAGATGGAGTTTCGCTCTTGTTACCCAGGCTGGAGTGCAATGACGTGATCTCGGCTCACCACAACCTCTGTCTCCTGGGTTCAAGCAATTCTCCTGCCTCAGCCTCCTGAGTAGTTGGGACTACAGGTGTGCGCCACCACGTCCAGCTAATTTTTGTATTTTTAGTAGAGGCGGAGTTTCACCATGTTGACCAGGATGGTCTCAATCTCTTGACCTCGTGATCCACCCGTTTCTGCCTCCCAAAGTGCTGGGGTTATAGGCGTGAGCCACCGCGCCCAGCCTATTTTTTATTTTTTTTTGATTTTTGGAAGCACTGTGGTTTGTAGAGACTATCTCTACCAAAACAAAAACAAAAACAAAAACAAAACAAAACAACAACAAAAAAAAACCACATACACACAAACAAACAAAAAACAAAACAAAACAAACCCAAGGTGGAATAAACAAATACATCTGGCTCTGCTGTTGAGTGACTGTGGGACTCTGGGCAAGTCTTTTAGCTTATCTTATCTGAGCCTCAATTTCGCCACTCATTAAAGTGGGGATTGTAACTATAGCCCCCAACTCTCCATAGTGAATATCTCAAGGCAGAAAGAAGGGTGGGAGGCTCAGGGGAAGAATTTCACTATATTTTTTACCCTTCAGTATCAAGTGGAAATTTTGCAACACTTTATGCTCAGTATGAACAATAAAATATTGCTATTGTGAAAAATTTAAAAATGACTCAACTATCTTTCCTGCCTCCTTCAAATGTGTGCAAATGGGATGATGAATGAGAAAGTCCTTTGTGATGTGTAACTGTGGAGCAAATAAGAGAATACATCAGCGTTATCATTAATAGAGCACTTTTTCAGTTTTTGCTGAGATTTCAGAGATTTCCAAGATCAGGCTGCACCCTTCCTTCCTAGCTGCCTATTATATCCTTCAGCATATCTGACAAAAATGTTCCTTGAAGACCTTCTCTGTGCCAAGCTCTGTATTAGGTGTTGGTGATAGAGAAGTGAGCAAAACAGAGAAAGCATCTGCCACCATGGAGAGCACATTTGATGGGAGAGAACAAATAAGCAAATGTCTACTGTGCTAGGGAGGAGTAAACACTGCTAGAAACACGGGAGGGTACAAAGTCAAAGGGGTTCTGTTTTAGAATGAGTAATCAGGGAAGACTTCATCAAGGAAGTGACATTTAACCACATCCTTACATGAAATAGGGGAGTTCAGCCAAGGGAATATTTTGGAGAATAATCCAGGCAGAGAGACTCCTAAAGACAATTGCCCTCAGGTGGGAACTCAGTAGACAACCACCATGCATACACCTGACCTTCAGTCACATTCTCATCACTTACCCCACCCATCCATATATCCATCCACTTGCTCATCTGCCCACTCATTCATCCATCCACCCAAACATCCATCCATTCAACCATTCATCCATCCATCCATCCATCCGTCTATCCGTCCGTCCATCCATCCATCCATCCATCCATCCATCCATCCATCTGTCCTTCCATCCAACAAACATCCACCTATTTTCCTGTCTACTTGTCTATTTATCATTTATTCATCCATCTACTCACCTAACTATTCATCCATCCATCTACACATCTATCCAGCCACCATCCATCCATTCATTCATCCACCCATCCACTCACTTCATCCATCCATCCATCCATCCATCCCTCCCTCCCTCCCTCCCTCCGTCCATCCATCCATCCATCCAACATGTCCTGGGGATCTGCTATGATTTAGTCATAGGGAGTCATGGAAAAACGTGAAAAATTAGATACCATCTCCGCTGATAGGAATATCACAGCCAAAGGAGAGATGTCAACAGGTGCAAACAGTGTATGGTGACAGTTGATAGTGAGTACTCCATCACTTGCCATGTATTTTTGATAAGAAAGTGCTCTCAGTGTTTCCCCATTTTCATGGTTTTAGGAAATCTTGCTTGGATTTCATAGCTCAGGTCCCAGGCACTGCTCCATGACACTTTTATGGTCTTTCCTCTTACAGTTCACGACCCTGTCTTGCTTGGAGCTCCATGCTGCACTGTACTCCATCTTGATTGGAGTTCCTTGTGTAAATTTAAGTCTCCACCACTGGCTCAGGAGTTTCTTTCTTTATTTCCCTCCCTCCCTCCCTCCCTTTCTTGCTCTCTCTCTCCTTCCTCCTTCCTTCCCTCCTTCCTTCCTTCCCTCCCTCCCTCCCTCCCTCCCTCC
>NW_016107441.1:3820652-3823381 GCF_001604975.1 Cebus imitator | reverse complement strand
TTTTTTTTAGTAGAGATGGGGTTTCACCATGTTGGCCAGGATGGTCTCGATCTCTTGACCTGGTGATCCGTCTATCTTGGCCTCCCAAAGTGCTGGATTACTGGCATGAGTCACCATGTTCAGCCACTCAGGAGTTTCTTAAGATCAGTGTGAAAATAAATTATAGGCTACCACATATTGGGTGTTTAACTACATGCTTGGTATTGTGCTGAGCACATTTTAAATACATTGTCTTATTTATTACTCAAAATACACAGAAGAGGACTAGCTTTCCTACTAGGGAGGTGCTATTATTAATTATCCCCATTCTACAGATGAGGAAACTGAGGCACAGAGAATTAAGTGATTTGCCCATGTCACAAGCTAGTAAATGGCAGAGCTGGGACCTACATCCTAGCCTTTCCAACTGCAATGCCATCTCTTAAACACTGTGCCACTTACTGCCTCTCTCATAATCCTACATCAACAAGTGAGTGAAAAGCAGGAAGAATGCTGCATACTGGAGTGGTTAAGTTCATGGTTCTGGCGGGCAGACTCTCTGCTTTGAATCTCACCTTCACTACTGGGACTCAAGTTTGGTGACCTTGTCCCTGGTCAAGTCAATCTCTCTACGTTTTGGTGGCTTCATGTATAAAATGCGGGTAATCATAGTACCTATCTCATAGATTTATTGTGAAGTTAAACAATGATTCATGTCAAGAAAAGGTAGGTTGATGGATGGCACATGGTAAGCAACGCATAAAAGTGAGTTATTCATTGCACTGCATAAAGATTGCAACTTTGGCCAGGCGCGGTGGCCCACGCCTGTAATCCCAGCACTTTGGGAGGCTGAGGCAGATGGATCATGAGGTCAGGAGTTCAAGACCAGCCTGGCCAACATGGTGAAAGCCCATCTCTACTGAAAATACAAAAAAATTAGCTGGAATTGCGCCACTGTATTCTAGCCTGCAGCCTGGGTGACAGAGTGAGACTGTGTCTTAAAGAAAGAAAAGAAAAAAAAAAGATTGCAACCTTATCTGTTTCACAATTTACCTTCTTTGTTTTTTCACAATTTGCCTATCCTATTTTATCATTCTTTTCCTTTTCTTTTCTTATTTTTTATAGTGGTAGGGTCTTCCTGTATTGTTCAGACTTGTCTCAAACTCCTGACCTTGTGATTTTCCAGCCTTGCTCTCCCAAAGTGCTTGGATTATAGGTGTGAGCCACAGAGGCTGGCCTATCATTCTTGCTGTACATTATTTGATACTGGCTGTTTCTAAAAGTGCTAGAACGTTTTTTGTTTTCCTTTTTGTTTTTTGGAGACAGAGTCTTGCTCTGCTGGCCAGTCTGGAGTGCGGTGGCATGATCTCACTGCAACCTCTGCCTCCTGGGTTCAAGTGATTCTTGTGCCTCAGCCTCCCAAGTAGCTGGGAGTACAGGCATGCACCACCATGCCTGGCTAATTTTTGTATTTTTAGTAGAGATGGGGTTTCGCCATGCTGTCCAGGCTAGTCTCAAACTCCTGGCCTCGAGTGATCTGCCTGCCCTCAGCCTCCCAAAGTGCTGGGATTAGAGATGTGAGCCACTGCATCAGGCCTGCCTTGGGAACTTTTAAACTATGCCAGAAACCCTCAAGAAGAGGATCAAGTTTAAACAGGGATGTAGAAGGGTGGGGTGGAGGCGGGTGGAGCAGGACGGTCCCCACAATCAGCCTTCACTGGGACAGGAGATGCTGAGTGTGCTCAGGCGGCACTTATCTGCCCCTCCCTGGGGGCCTGAGTCAGTCTGGACTTCGAACCTTCCAGGGCCTCCCTGTAAATCACCCTGGGTGATTTATACGGAGACACCCAGTCCACTAATCTGGTAAACAGAATCAGCAGGGCCCAGCCAGATTTATGGGCTGCCAACAGCAGTGCCTTTCAGCACAGATGTGGATGAAATGACCCTGCTCCTCCTGGCCACTAGCGGGAGCATCCTCACGGGCAGGGGTCATGCCACCTGGGTGCCAGGCCCCACTCTGCTCCCTCAGCTGTACTGGTGCTGTTGAGTGGCTCCCTTTCCCTCTTTGGGCTCCAGACCCCCTAGGGTCAGGTGTTCATTGATCAGCTGACATACTGTGAGCATGTGGGGAAGCCAAAGGGACTGTAAGCTGGCCTTGGTGTGGGGACAGACCCTGGAGTGCTGCCCTTGTTTCAAATTCTGGCTCAGATATTTCCTGTGATTCTCTGAGCCTTAGTTCCCCTATGTCTAAAATGTCAATAATAGTCCAGTTTTCACAGAGTTGTTACTGTAATAATGGAATGAGAAAATGCATATAGAATGCTTACACAGCACCCAGCACCTAGGAAGGAGTCCAGAAGTATTAGCTATTCATAGTTATTGCATGAGTAGAATAGTGCAGTAATAATTGCATTATTATCAGACCATGCTGGGGTATGCCACAGATTCTCACATGAGGGGGCCTACACTAGGGTGTGTGTTGCAGCTTTATGGTGGTCATAAGGAATTAGAAGGAACTTTGGTGCCTCTCGCTGAGGCAGGGGATGGGTAACCATGAGGGTTCTGCAGAAGTTAAGTATGACAGACTAACTTCATACAGTACCATAAATGTATCTTAAAAGTAGAGTGGGCTGGGCATGATGGCTCACGCCTGTAATCCCAGCACTTTGGGAGGCCAAGGTGGCCAGATCACGAGGTCAGGAGTTCGAGACTAGCCTGACCAACGTGGTGAAACCCTGTCTCTACTAAAA
>NW_016107441.1:3814627-3820482 GCF_001604975.1 Cebus imitator | reverse complement strand
AAAAAAAAAAAAAAAAGTGGAATGAAAAGAGATACAGCAATTACACAGTAGCAATCACATGACTTAAAAATACATGACCATACATAGATTCAAAGCAATCCCTATCAAAATCTCAAAAACATTTTTTGCAGAAATAGAAAAGCCCATCCTAAAATTCATATAGTTTTTTTTTTTTTTTTAAGTCAGAGTATTGTTCTGTTGCCCAAGCTGGAGTGCAGTGGTATGAACATGGCTCATTGCAGTCTCAACCTTCCAGATTCAAGCCATCCTTCCACCTCAGCCTCCCAAGTAGCTGGGAACACAGGTGCATGCCACCACCCACCCCCCCAAAAAAAATTAAAAAACAGAAAAACTAGCCAGGCATGAGCCTTTGTAGAGACCAGTTCTCACTATGTTGCCCAGGCTAGTTTGAAACTTCTGAGCTCAACCTGCCTTGGCCTCCCAAAGTGCTAGGATTGCAGGTGTAAGCCATTGTGCCTGGCTGATACTTCCTGATTTCAAAACATACTACAGAGCCATAGTAATCAAAACAGTATGATATTGGCTGGGCACGGTGGCTTACACCTATAATCCCAGCACTTTGATAGGCTGAAGCGAGTTCAGCCCAGGAGTTTAAGACCAGTTTGGTCAGCATATTGAAACCTTGTCTCTACTAACAAAAACAAGCAAACAAAACCCAATATGATATTGGCATAAACATAGATATATGGACCAATGGAATAGAATACAGGGTCTGGAAATAAACCCTCACATATATGTGGCCAACTGATTCTTGACAAAGGTACCAAGACCATTCAACAGGAAAAGAACTTTCTTTTCAACAAATGGTACTGGGAAAACAGGATATCCACATGCAAAATAATGAAGCTGGAGCCTTACCTTACATTATACATAAAAATTAACTCAAAATGGATCAAAGACCTAAACTTAATAGGTAAAACTATAAAACTCTTTGAAGAAAATACAGGGGAAAATTTTCATGAGCTTGGATTTGGTGTTGATTTCTTAAATAGGACACCAAAAACACAGGGCACACATGCCACAAACAAACTGGACTTTACCACAAAATTAAAAACTTTTGTGCATTGAAGGTTTTCTCTCACCATCAAGGGAGTAAAACTCACAGGATAGAAAAAAATATTTGCAAATCATATATCTGATAAGGGAGTAACATCCAGAATATACAAAGAACATCTGCAATTTAACAACAAACAACCAAACAACCCAATTAAAAATAGGGTGTGGGGTGTGGTGGCTCACGCCTGGAATCCTAGCATTATGAGAGGCTGAGGTAGGAGGATCACTTGAGGCCAGGAATTTGAGACCAGCCTGGGCAACATAGTGAGATTCCATCTCTTTCTTTTTTCCTTTTTGAGACAGGATCTCCCTCTCTTGCCTAGGCTGGAATTCAGTGGCACGATCTCAGCTCACTGCAACCTCCGTCTCCCAAATTCAAGCAATTCTCCTGCCTCAGCCTCCTGAGTAGCTGGGATTACAGGTGCGCACCACCACAGACTGGCTAATTTTTGTATTCTTAGTAGAGATGGGGTTTCACTATATTAATCAGGCTGGTCTCAAATTCCCAACCTCAAATGATCTGCCCTCCTTGGCCTCCCAAAGTGCTGAGATTACAGGCATGAGGCACCATGCCCAGCCAAGACTCTATCTCTTAAAAAAAAATTGGAAAAAAAAATCAGCCAGCTATAGCGGCAAATGCCAATAGTCCTAGCAACTGAGAAGGCTGAGGCAGGAGAACCGCTTGAGCCCAGGAGTTTGGGGTTACAATAAACTATGATCTAGCCACTGCACTCCAGCCTGGGCAACAGATCAAGACCTGTCTCAAAAAAAAAAAAAAAATAGGAGCAAAGGACTTGAATAGACATAGCTCTGAAGATGATATATAAATGGCCACTAAGCACATGAAAAGATACGCAACATCATTCGTCACTAGGGAAATGCCAATCAAAAGCACAATGAGATACCACTTCGTATTCACTTGGATGGCTATTATTAAAAAAACAAAAACCAGAAAATGGAAAATAACAAGTGTTGGCAGGGACGTGGAAAAATTGGAACCCTTGGGCATTGCTAGTGGGAATGGAAGAGGGTGCAGCTGTTGTGAAAAACCCTTTGGCAGTTCCTCAGAAAGTTAAAAAACAGAGTTACAATATGATGCAACAATCCCACTCCTAGGTATACACCCCAAATAATTGAAAACAGAGACTCAAACAGATACTTGTACAACACTGTTGATAGCAATAGTGTTCATTTTCACCATAGCCAAAATACAGAAACCATCCAAGTGTCTGTCAACATTTTAATAGAAACACAAAATGTGGCAGGTACAGTCATAACCCCTAATCCTCAAAGACACATTCCAAGACCCCTCAGTGGATGCCTGGAACTAGGATAGTACCAAACCCTATATATGTGGGTTTTTCTCTTATGCATACATACTGTATAGTATGGACACGCTGTACTAAGAGATGACTCACTGTCCTGGCTGGGATGAAGTGGCACATCATGAGATTTCATCCTGCTACTCAGAATGGCATGCAACTTAAAACTTATAATTTTTTTTTTTTTTTTTGAGGCAAAGTCTCACTTTTGTCTCCCAGGCTGGAGTGCAATGGCGTGATCACTACAACCTCTGCCTCCTGGGTTCAAGCGATTCTCCTGTCTCAGCCTCCCAAGTAGCTGGGATTACAGGCACCTGCTGCCATGCCTGGCTAATTTTTGTATTTTTAGTAGAGACGGGATTTCACCATTTTGGCCAGGCTGGTCTCAAACTTGTGACATCAGGTGATCTGCCAGCCTTGGCCTCCCCAAGCGCTGGGATTACAGGTGTAAGCCAACATGTCTGACCAGAACTTATAAATTTTTTATTTCTGGAATTTTCCACATAATATTTTTGAACTGTGGTTGACTGTGGGTAACCTAAGCCATAGAAAGTAAAATGCAGATAAGGGGGCACTGCTGTACATACAATGAAATATCATACAACCTTAAAGAGGAATGGCCTAATACATGCTACAGTATTGATTAACCTCGAAAATATTATGCTAAATGAAATAAACCAGACACAAAAGGACATATATTGTATGATTCTACTTATTTTATAGAGAAATTTCATTCATAGGGAAAGTAGGATGGTGGTTACTGGGGATCAAGGGTAGGGGAAATGGAGAGCTATTGCTTCATGGTATAGAGTTTCTGTTTGGAGTGATGGAAAAGTTTTGGAGATGGCTAGCGGTGATGGTTACATAACATCGTGAATGTACTTAATGTCACTGAATAACATCCTTAAAAATGGTTAAAATGAGGCCGGGCGTGGTGGCTTATGTCTGCAACCCCAGCACTTTGGGAGGCCAAGGTGGGTGGATCACCTCAGGTCGGGAGTTTGAGACCAGCCTGGCCAACATGGAGAAACCCCGTCTCTAGTAAAAAATACAAAATTAGCTGGGCATGTGTGTGTTGTATTGTGAGTGTGTGTGTCCCATGTGAGAATCGGAATGAGTGATAAGGATAAATGGGAAGAGAGAAAATAAATCTGTAAAATTCAGGCAGCATGGACTGACTGGTAATATACCATGAACAGAGGAGGTGGTTAGCTTGACCCTGCAAATCTGAGATCTAAGAAACAGACATGCAAACTCATCCTGGATATTAGAACGATGGGCAATAAAGGTCTAAGACATTATCCCTGGCTGTGAAATGGGCATGTACGTGTCCATCGTACTATTCTTTTTGGTTTACATTTGAATAGATGGGTTTCATAAGAAAAGCTAAAAACAGCAAATCAGAGTTCATGGAGTACCGGGTAGCCCAGTGGCCTGGGGTCGGGGACTGGTGTGCAGCTCGCCATTCACTGGTTTAGTGTATTCAGACTGCACTTACTTAGCTTTGAAGACTTCCATCTCCAGCTACCTGTCAGTAACTTGGGCCTAGCACCACTGTACACTGGAAGTGGCGCATTTTATGTATGCCTGCTCTGCCCCTTCCAGAGACTGTGGCTAGGAACCTATCCAGAAAAGTCTGCAGTGAATGGCAGGGCACCAGGTGAATGAGGGGCTTAGGTGTTTGAAGGTGCAGAGGGCCCTGTGATCTGAACCTATCCTTCCAGGCTTCAGGGAGGTGCCAGTGATGGAGCACACACTGACCTTGAAGGGAGCATGTGAAGCGGACAGGTAGAGAGGAGGAGAGAGAAGAACCTGGAATACAAATGACAGCTATGGACAAAGGAGGGGGAGGAGAGAAGGAAGGCAGAGAAGCAGAAAAGAGAATGAAGTGGCTGGTAGGAGGGACATGGCCCACAGGAAACCACCAGTCAGGTCCATTGACTCATGAATTAATTAATTTGTTCATTAATTCAACTTGCACTGAATGCCTACTAGATGCCAGACCCCATGCTGGGGGCAAGGGATGTAGCAGTAAATAAGGCAAACAGGGCTCCTGTCCTCATGGAGTGCCTACCAGTGGGAACAGATGTTACAAACACATCAAATGAAATAAAATAGTCTCTGAAGGCCACTGGCCTGGGAGGAAAGCCGTAGGGTGCAGGAGAGACCAGCTTGTTTGGAGGTGGCCACCAAAGACCTTCAGGCCTAGAGGAGGGGAGGAGTCAGAGGGGAGGGGTGTCTTATGAAAAGCAAGAGAGGACCATCCAGGCAGGAGGAGCAGCAGCAACTCCCCTCGGATGTAGGCAAACGTCAGAGATGGAGAACACGGTTGCCATGGAAACACAGCATCAGGCACCTCTGTCCAGAGACATCACACCCCTTTTCTTTGTCCTAACTTTATCTCCAGAAATGCTCTCAGGAATCACTCCATCCTTTAAAGAAATGGGGAAACTTAGTCACAGGGAGGCGCTTTCCTAAGGTCACAGCTTGTTCATGGGGAACCCTGTCCTCCTGACCCCATTTGGATCCTTTCCTTGCCGCTTCTTTGAGATGGGGATTTCTCTCATCTGGACATGCCTTGGGAGAACTGGTCAAAAGCAAGAGGAGACATGAGTGTCTCCACCTTTCGGCATGCATAGAGAGACGTGATGTTTGAGCCCACAGACGCAGGACTCGGCGGCAACTCAGCCTATTTTTGCCAAATAAAAACATCGGATGCACACATCTCCTGGGAATTAATCTGAACCACAATGATAAGGGAGAGTTTTCTTTCCTTTTCTAACATTTTTCAGTTTCGGCTTGAAAGGACTTGGGGTTTGGGAGGTGGGGGCAGGAGAGCTGTTTCCACAAAACTCAATGCTCTCCACAGATGAGGAGCAGACTTGAGGAGTCCTGAGGGACAGAAGGGGGTCACCAGTGGGTGGGTGTTGCAGGAAGACACATTTCAGCTCATCACCGGAACGTACCTTCTCATTCCTCCCGGTGTCGATGGTGGAAGGGTTTAGAAAGCTGAATGGCCGTCCATTAGGGAGATGCCTGGGGAAGGTCAGAACTGAGCTTCTGAGACATTTTTCAGCATGGAGTCAGCAACTCCACAGGTTAATGACTTAGGATACAGCCATAAAATCAATAACATAACAACAACTGTCAAGTATTACTTGAATTCGCAACTGAATAATCCATTCAATTTCCGTGTTCTATGTATGGTCTTTGGCTGCTTGGTTGGTCCCCAAAGATGTGTGACTGGGCACACAAATCCAAGGGCTCCCAATATGGTACTGTCTTAATTTTGTTATAGGAAAGGAAGGAGCTTGGCTGAAAAGTGACAGCCTTAAGCATTTTCTTTCCTGCCATAATGCATTGCAGCAAATACTTGTAATATTTGCAATAGGGGGTCACTATATTATGGGCCAAGCTACAGGCATTTAATTCTCACAATAGCCCTGTGAAGAGGTT
>NW_016107441.1:3797429-3814523 GCF_001604975.1 Cebus imitator | reverse complement strand
CTCTGTCACCCAGGCTGGAGTGCAGTGGCACAATCTCAGCTCACTGCAACTTCTGCCTCCTGGGTTCAAGCGATTCTCCTGCCTCAGCCTCCTGAGTAGCTGGGACTACAGGCTCATGCCGCCATGCCCAGCTTATTTTTTGTATTTTAATAGAGAGGGGGTTTCACCATGTTGGCCAGGATGGTCTCAATCTCCCAACCTCGTGATCCATCTGCCTTGGCCTCCCAAAATGCTGGTATTACAGGTGTGAGCCACAGCACTCAGCCGACTCTAAGACATTTTAATACTATTGTTCTTTGTTGTCCGTGTGAAAGGGTCTTTGAATTTTCTCCTGACTATTGGAGGGGATTTTCATTTGCACAAGTGGCTCTGATGTGAGGCCGAGCATAATCAGCTCCAGGAAAGAGGACCTGCCAAGTTCCCTGCAAGTCCCAAGGAAGCGAAGTGGGGTTCACGTGGAGGGCTGAGGAGAGGGCCGTGTGAGGAAGGTGGCATTTGTGCAGCACCGAGTGTGTGCGTGTGTGTGTGCACGTGCACACATGCCCATGCATGCTGGCTGTGCAAGAGTATTGTGTCATTCAGTGACACAGTCTCTAATTCCAAAAGTGAATTCCAGGCCACTTCAAACATACCCAGAAATCATCCTGGTATTTCTAGATTATGGGCAAATGGCAAGAAGAATAAAGATAGGAGGTGGGATTCATTTTTTTTTTTTCTCTTTCCAAACATTGGCAACAGCTAGCAACACTGCGTTTTGAGTGCAGGGTGGGCAACCGGGCCTACCAACCCTCTAAGCTGCTCGGTGTCTGCCTCCCTTTCACCTGCTCGGAGCTGAGCGCGCGTGGGGAGGACGTGCAAACCCACAAATCCGGAGTGGCCAGGAGGACCATCTGTCTCGTTTTCTGTTTGGATGGAAGTTTAGTGCATTTCTGTTTGATTCTTTTGGCGAAATTTTTGAAGAAAGCAGGTTATTTTTTTCTTTTAAACCTAAAAACAAATTGTAGCTGAGGGAGAAAAAAAAAGGTGTTGCTTCATTTCAAGCTCAGTGCTATTTTTCTAAGATCTGGTTTTCTAAAAAGTAGGATAAAACAAATATCTCTTTACCACAACTGGGCTTTCTAATGAGCTCCCCTGTGTCCTTCCCCTAAATTCAAACCACTTGTCTCCACATAAAATCTCCCGACCCCTTTTCACACCCTTCTGAAGGAAGGGCGAACCCCAGCTGGCAAGCCCTGGCTGCGAGCCACAGAAGGTGTGTGGCTCAGGAAAAGGCGTGTGCTGAGACAGAGTGGGGTCGCAGCCGTCTGAGAAGCCTTCTTTGTTAAGGCTGGAGATGTCATCCACAGCGAGAAAACATCAGGGCACACACAGATGGGGACCCCAAGGACCTCAGGCCACTGCAGCTTTGACACAGTCTGGCAGATGTGCAGCCCTCAGAGGGAAAAAAATCAATTTCCACATTCTTCTGCCCTGGACGGCCACTGGATGTTTACACATCCCTGGGAGAGGTTATCTCCACTTGACTTGAACCAACACCAGGCCTCCAATGGGGGAACCTGGGGGATGTTGAGGAGGGCGTGTGTGTGTGTGTGTGTGTGTGTGTGCATGTGTGCGTGTGTGTGTGTGTGTGTGTGTCTGTGTGTGGTGGGGGGGTCAGGGGTTCAGAGGAGGGGCTCCTTGGAATCCCGAGACCCATAGAATCGCCTTGGTTTCTGGCCTCTCTCCAGCCGCCCCCTGCCAATGAGTGGAGGAGTCTTTCCTTTTCTTTTTTTTGAGATGGAGTCTTGCTCTTTTGTCAGGCTGGAGTAGGGTGGCGCGATCTCGGCTCACCACAACCTCCACCTCCTGGGTTCAAGTGATTCTCCTGCCTCAGCCTCCCAAGTAGCTGGGACTACAGGCATGTGCCACCATGCCCAGCTAGTTTTTGTATTTTTTAGTGGAGACGGGATTTCATCGTGTTGGCCAGGATGGTCTTGATCTCCTGACCTTGTGATCTGCCCGCCTCAGCCTCCCAAAGTGCTGGAATTACAGGCGTGAGTCACTGTGCCAGGCCCAGAGGAGTGTTTTCTTGAAGGTGTCAAGGTTTAAAGAGGTCTGCTGTTGCTCTTGACTAGTTATGCCACCTTGAACAAGTCATTTCCCTATTCTGGGCCTCAGTTTCCTCCAAACTGAGGAAAAGAGCCTGTTGGGTAGAGGGTTCTAACCAGTAGCTCTTAACATTCTGGGGACATTGGCCTTTGGCAATCTGATATCAGAATATCTCTCTGGAAAATGCAGGTTACATGTGCAGATTCCAAGTTTTATTTACACATTCAGGGATTCTCAGAACCCTTGAAGTCCTCTTTTTTTTTTTTTTTTTTTTTGACAGTGTCTCACTCTGTCACCAAGGCTGAAGTGCAGTGGTGCAATCACAGCTTACTGCAGCCTTGACCTCCTGGATGCGAACAATGCTCCTGCCTCAGCCTCCCCAGTAGCTGGACCACTGGCACGTGCCACTATGTCTAACTATTTTTTTTCTTTTAGTAGACATGGGGTCTCCCTGTGTTGCCCAGGCTGGTCTCAAACTCCTGGTCTGAAGTGATCCTCCTCAGCCTCCCAGTGTTGAGATTATAGGCATGAGCCACTATGCCTGGCCCTGAATTACTTCTCCTCCTCCTTCTCCTCCTCCTTCTTCTTCTCTTTCTCCTCCTTCTCCCCTTCTCCTTGTTCTCTTTTTTATTAGGACGGGGTCTCTCTCTGTCACCCAGGCTAGATTGCAGTGGCATGACCACAGCTCATACAGCCTTGACCTCGGCCTCTTGAGTAGCTGGGATTACAGGTGCATGCCACCAAGTTTGGTTAATTTTTCTCTTTCTTTCTTTCCTTCTTTCCTTTCTTTCTTTCTTTCTTTCTTCTTTCTTTCTTTCTTTCTTTCTTTCTTTCTTTCTTTCTTTCTTTCTTTCTTTTTTCTTTCTTTCTTTCTTTTTCTTTTTTTTTTTTTTTTGAGATGGAGAGTCACTTTGTTGCCCAGGCTGGAATGCAATGGCATGATCTCGGCTCACCACACCCTCCTGGGTTCAAGCGATTCTCCTGCCTCAGCCTCCGGAGTAGCTGGGATTACAGGCATGCGCCACTACACCCAGCTAATTTTGTACTTTTAGTAGAGATGAGGTTTCTCCATGTTGGTCAGGCTGATCTTGAACTCCCCACCTCAAGTGATCCGCCTGCCTCAGCCTCCCAAAGTGTTGGGTTTACAGGCGTGAGCTACCGCAACCGGCCTGAAAGTATTTTAAAATATTTACCATTGTTTTGTGAATCTAGGTTGGATTCATTGTTACATATTAATTATTATTATATTCCTTTTTCTCTTCCAATTTAAAAAGATATGAATAGTAAACCATTTTCATGGACCGCTAAACTTATTGTGGACCTCGATACTGTGCCTAATGGGTAAACTGGCCCAGTCTGTAGCTCAAATTTACCCACAAAATACAAAATATAAGGTGGCCGCCACCAAGCATGTGCTTCAGAAAGACAGGCTGTAGGATGCCGGAGGTGGAAGAGGTTAGGGAGGGGTCTCTAGGGGGGATGGCACAAGCAGAGCCCTAAGGGGCTGAGCAGGACTGAATCGATGGAGCAGAAAAGGCAACTGGACTGGGGAGAGATCCTGAGAGGGACAGACAGGGAGGGAGAAGCATGCAGGAGCATGAGTCCACAGAGAGCAGAAGCAGCCGGAGTTCCAGCGGCCCTCAAAGCTGGCCCTATTCGGGGTCTTTCCAGCAGCCCCACCCCACGTATGTACCTAATCTCGCCCACTGCCACTCATAGGGATGTTGAGGCAGGTGAACCCTTAGATAGCCACCAGACCAACCACTGTTTATTGAGCACTGACTAGACCCAGGCACATGAAGCACTTTCTCATTATCTCATTTTATGGATGAGCAAACCAGGGTTCCGGGAGTTAAGTAACTTGTGTGCAAACAGCTACGAAGAGGCAGAGCTGCATTCTTACACAGGGCTGTCTGACCAGAGCTCCGAGCTCCTGCCACTCTACCATACCATCCCTCTGAGGGGCTGAAGGAGCCCCACCCAGTCACCTGGCAGACGCTAAGACTGAGGCCCAGAGAGGAGACAGGATTGGTTCAGTATCACAGGAGTTTTTCAACAGAATTGGGACTAGAACCCAGGTATCCTGGCTCCAGCCCAATGCCCCAGCCAGGAGCTGGGAAGACCCAGTGCCTTCTGAACGATCACATTGGTGTCATCAGACCTTCCCAGCCTCTCAGCCTCAGAAAACACAGAGCTCATTTCCACAATGACCTTGTCCCCTTCCTGGCCACTCCCTCCTATCCCACTTCTCCAGGCAGTTTCCTAAAGACCTGGTTTCTTTGAGTCAGATGCAGAGACTCCTTTGGGAGGTTCTCAGAGAGCTGGGGGGCCTTTCTTCCTGTTGTTCTCCCAACCCCCACTCCTTGCCTGAGGGGTAGGCTCATCAGGGACAGAATAGGCTCCTCTGTGTCCGAAACCCATCCCTCCAATTCAAGAAGTGCCTGCTTCCCAGGCGGGCTGTGCAGATGTTATCATGGGCATGAGCTGACTCACCCTTGTGACATCTAAGCCCGCTGGGCAGGAACGCAGCTTTGGGCGCCACAGTCTTCCAGGACCATAGACACATGAGACAGTCCCAGGGCGGAGCAGCAGGAAGGCAGGGGGCCTCCATGCTGTGTTCCCTCGGTGGAAGTGCAATGAAGATGATAAAGGGTTGGGGGTGGTCCTCAAACAGCATCTGAATTCATGGGTGGAAGTGACAGGGTGGAGATCTATTCAATCCAAGATCTAATCGTAGTCAGTGCTGCCGTCTCCCAAGAGTGTGGAAGTAGACGCTGGGCAGGGATGTTGGGAGGAGGCTCATGTACCAGGTAGATATGCAGGAATTTATGGTTGTATGGATTGGAGTACTTTAGGAAGCCCTACGCCTTTTACTCTTCTCATTTTCTAAGGAGGCAACATGCCTGAGTGGAAGGAAAGATCATAAGGTTTCAAGCCAAAAAGTCCCAGTTTAAATATCTGGTTTTCATCACTTACTAGCTAAATGACCCTTCGCCTCTCTGTGACTTAGTTTCTTGTCCTGTAAATGAGGATAGAAACAACTACAAGATGCTGTTGTGAGAGTTAAGTAATGTGACGCATGTAAAGGTCCTAGCAACAAATGAGTTTCTCTTCCCATTTTACAGGGGGAGAAGACAGAGTTTTGGAGCTGTTAATGCATCCTAGTTGCCCAAGGTTAAATGGCTGGCAGCCATAATTGATTTAGAATCAGAACACAACTGGGCACAGTGGCTCACACTTGTAACCCTAGTACTTTGGGCGGCCAAGGTGGGCAGATCACTTGAGTCCAGGAGTTCAAGACCAGCCTGGCCAACATGGGAAAACTCTGTCGATACAAAAAAATGTAAAACTTAGCTGGGTGTGGTGCCACATACCTGTGGTCCCAGCTGCCCTGGGGGCTGATCGCTTGAGCCTGGACGGCAGAGGCTGCAGTGAGCCGAGATTGCACCACTGCACTCCAGCCTGGGTGACAGAGGGAGACCATGTCTCAAAAAACAAACAAAAGAGTCAGAACCCAGGTCTCCTTAATCCAAGGAGAACGTAGCTTATCTGTCTAATCCCACTTACTGAGCACCTACAGCATGCCTGAGCTGAGTGGTGTCTCACTGAGTAGCTGCTCCGTGACCAGGTACAATTATCTGCATCCTACAGAGGAGTCTCTGCTGATTATACCAGTTGCTCAGGGCCTCACAAGTAAAAGAATTGTAATTCCAATTCAGGTCTGCATCCCAAGCCCATACTCTTAACCAGGACTTGGCAAATTATTGCCTGTGTGCCAAATCCTGCCCACAGCTTATTTTTGTGAATAAAGTTTTATTGAAAACAGCCATGTTCATTTGTTTATATATTGTCCCTGACTGCTTTCGAACTACAACAGTAGAGCTGAGTCACTGCAAACAGAAGCTGTGACTCACAAAGTTGGAAATATTTGCTCTCTGGTTATTTGCCAAAAATGTTTGCCCGTGCCTATCTTTTTTTTTTTTTTTTTTCTTTTTTTGAGATGGAATCTCGCTCTGTCTCCCAGGTTGGAGTACAGTGGTGCAGTCTCGGCTCACTGCAACCTCTGTCTCCCAGGCTCAAGCAATTCTCCTGCCTCAGCCCCCCGAGTAGCTGGGACTACAGGTATGTGCCACCACATCTGGCTAATTTTTTTGTGTTTTTAGTAGAGACAGGGTTTCACCATGTTGGTCAGACTAGTCTTGAGCCCCTGACCTCAAATGATCTGCCCGCCTCAGCCTCCCAAAGTGCTGGGATTACAGGCTGAGCCATTGTGCCCAGCCTGCATATGCCTGCTTTTAATCGCCATTTTATAGTCTTTTCTTAAGAATTTAAAAATAGTATCTGCTTAATACCAAGGCACATTTTCAGTCAGGAGGCAGGTAAGTACTCAGAGTGATTCCTGGGATAGACAGAGGTTCCACTCCTGCCTGCCTGGTGTATTTTCCACCCTTCCCTCATCTCCCTCTAAGCAGATCTTGGTCAAGGGGACGCTCCAGGTAAAATAAAGACAAAGGCAGTGTGTCAAGCTTGTTAACAGCCCCCTGTATTTTGCATTTGTACTCTATGATACAATCAAGGGAATTGTAATGTTTTTTATTTAACAGTCTTTAATTTATTTTTATTTCTTTTGAGATGGAGTCTCGCTCTGTTGCCCAGGCTGGAGTACAATGGCTTGATCTCGGCTCATTGCAACCTCAGCCTCCCAGGTTCAAGCAACTCTCCTACCTCAGCCTCCTGAGTGGCTGGGATTACAGGTGTGCCACCACCACGCCCAGCTAATTTATCTGGATTTTTAGTAGAGATGGGGTTTTGCCATGTTGGCCAGGCTGGTCTCGAACTCCTGACCTCGTGATCCACCTGCCTCAGCCTCCAAAAGTACTGAGATTACAGGCGTGAGCCACGGCGCCCGGCCTACAATTTTTTATTTTAAATGATTTTTAATTTTATTATTTTTTGATTGATATTTACGTTTTTTTGTTTTGAGACGGAGTCTTGCTCTGTTGCCCAGGCTTCCGTGCAGTGGCTCAACTAGAGCCCGCTGTAACCTCAAACTCCTGGACTCAAAATCCTCCTGCCTCAGGCTCCCTAGTAGCTGGGACTGTAAGCATGGGCCACAGTGCCAGGGTTTTGTTTTTGTTTATTTTTCTTTTGTAGAGTCAGTTTTGCTATATTGCCCAGGCTGATATCAAACACCTGGCCTCAAGTGATCCTCTTGTCTTGGCCTCTCAGATATTTACTATTTTTAAATTAATGCTATTTATGCTGGATGTGGTGGCTCATGCCTATTATCCAGCACTTTGGAAGTTAGGCGAAGTTTGGAGGATTGTTCGAGCCCAGGAGTTTGACATCAGCCTGGAAAAAATAGGGAGACCTCATCTCTACTAAAAATTAAACAAACAAAAAAAAGTGTGGTGGCATTCACCTGTCATCCCAGCTACTTGGGAGGCTGAGGCAGGAGGACAGGAGGATTGCTGGAACCTGGCAGGTTGAGGCTACAGTAAGCTATGATTGAGCCCCTGAACTGCAGCCTGGGCAACAAAGCAAGCTCCTGTTTGAAAAAAAAATGCTATTTATTACTGTATCAGAGCTATATCTTTTCTCCTTTTAAATATATGATCTACACTATGAATGTATAAAACCTCGGGAACCCTTCCTTCCCTGAGCAAGCAAGATTTTTAGCTATAATCAGGGAGATGGATTTTGATATATAGAAATTAAAGGAACAGATTCAGTGAACAAACAAATATGTAGCCTCAATGAGTCTGAGCAGAAAGAGCACTGGACTGGGAGTCAAGAGACCTTGCTTCTAGATACAGCTTCATCTGTGTGATTTGGGTTTCTCATAGCCCTCCTATTCTTGTTTTCCCTTATGTAAAATAAACCTATTGGGCCAGATGACTGCTAATGGCTTTTTCTAGTGTACTATTGTATTTGCATAAAAACATACCAAAATAAAGCCTTTGGGGATAGTTTTGCCTAGATGCAGGGGCTTAACAGAGATGACCTCTGACCCCACGACTGGATTCTCTGTTCTGAATCTAGCAGTTCCTTTGGGGATAGTCTTCATGCACCAGGCACCTTACCAATCATTTCTGGTTGCGTCACAGGATACAGGACTCTTTTATCAGAGGAAGGGGGATTTAGTTCTGATGAGGGTAGAGTGTTTCTGGCGGGGGCAGTGGGCCAGAGGACGCCACAGTTGGTCTCCATGATGGGAAGGAGCTGGAAGTCGAGGGAAGGGAGACTGACCTGTCTCCTTGACCTCGAGATGGCTCTATCAGAGTGCTGGGGGGCAGCACAGGAAGGACATGTCATCACTGTGAGGGGTACAAGGTCCCCACCTTCCAGCTAATCTCCATTACCAGTACCCAAAGTGAAAACACCGCGGCCTTTATTTTATATCATTTCTTACAATTTGATAGGCAAAAGAGAATTGTATTGCTCTCTTAATTTGCTTTTATTTGATCCTTCTAAGATTTAACTATTTTTTTTTTGTTTCACTATTTGTATTTTTACTTCTGTAAATGGATTATTTGTTGCCTTTGCTGTGATTTTTTTTTCTAGAGCAGTATTTGTCTTGTTATTTTTGTTACTTTTTTTTTGTTATTTTGAGGTTACATACTTAATATGTAAATATATCTTTTGTTTTGTCAAGCTTTTACCGAAGCAAACAAAAGCAAGTGTAACAAGAAAATTTTAGAAAATAGCTTTCCCTTCCTTCTCTGCAGTTGGTAACTGTCATCACTTTTTCTATACTTATACAAACATTCAAACATAATTATATATATACATTATATATAATTGTGTGTGTGTGTATATATATACTTATATATGTATACATATATATACATATATATATATACACATGTGTGTGTGTGTGTGTATATATATATATATATATATATATATACACACACACATCTTTTTCCTTTTTATAAAAGGGGAAACATATCTTTTAACCTGAATTTTGTTTTGGGTTTTTTTGAGACGGGGTCTTGCTCTTTCGCCCAGGCTGGAGTGCGGTGGAATGATGGTGACTCACCGCAGCCCTGCCTTTCGGTCTCAAGCTAGCCTCCTCCCCTAGTTAGCCTCCCGAGTAGCTGGGACTACAGGCACATGCTACCACACTGCCTAATTTTTGTTTTGTAGAGACAGGGTTTCACCCTATTGCCCAGGCTGGTCTCGAACTGGGCTCAAACAATCCATCCACCTTAGCCTCCCAAAGTGCTGAGATTACAAGTGTGAGCCACCGTGCCCAGCCTAAAATTTGTTTTTCCAAAATTCTAATTTGTTTTTTTGTTTGTTTATTTGAGACAGGGTCTCACTCTTTTGCCCAGGCTGGAGTGCAATGGTGCGATCTTAGCTCACTGCAGCCTCCACATTCCGGTTCAAGTGATTCTTCTGTCTCAACCTCCTGAGTACCTGGGACTACAGATGCATGCCACCACACCGGCTCATTTTTTATTTTTTTTAGAGATGGGGTTTTGCCATGTTGGCTAGGCTGATCTCAAACTCATGATTTCAGGTGATCCACCTGCCTTGGCCTCCCAAAGTGCTGGGATTACAGGCGTGAGCCACTGTGCTTGGCCAAAATTCTGTATTTTAAACTGAACTAGCCCTCTCTTAGATTCTTATCCCTGTTCTCCATTTTACAAACTCTTTCTTGTTGTCCTCACTTCAAGAGTTAGACAGGCATCACTAGGTCAATTTTACAGGTTAGAGTAATGGAAGCGCAGGGAGGAAAAGTAATGCTTTGGCACTGGGATTAAGACCCTGGACGCCTGATGCTGTAGGAGCATCTTTCTCTATGTGACTGAATGAGACTTCTGCTCCTAAAGTCACCCCTCCTGAGGTACATAGGCTGGAGTTTTGGGATGGAGTAGGGTGGTGGGAGAGAGAAAGTGTCAGCACTAAGAGGGTGAATGAAGGAAGAGAAATTCAAACTATCCCTAAAGTTCCATTCATTTAGTCCCTAATGTGCTAGGTGATCTTGGGGCAAGTTGTTTGCCCTGACTGGGCTCCCTGTGCTCGCCTGTGAAATGAAGGCATTGGCCTAACCAGAGGATTTCAAACAATGCCCTTTAGGGCTCTAGGGGAGCCCCCACATGTGACAGATCCTCAAAAATCAACACAGAGAGGCATATTCAGGGATGCTTGTGTTTGTGTTGGTGAAAAGTTATTATTGTTATTATTTTTTGAGATGGAGTCTTGCTCTGTCGTCCAGGCAGGAGTACAGTGGCATGATCTCAGCTTACTGCAAACCCTGCCTCCTGGGTTCAAGTGATTCTCCTGTTTCAGCCTCTCGAGTAGCTGGGATTACAGGCATATGCCACCATACCTGGCTAATTTTTGAATTTTTTGTAGAGATAGGGTTTCATCATGTTGGCCAGGCTGATCTTGAACTCCTGACCTCTTGATCCACCCGCCTTGGCCTCCCAAAGTGCTGAGATTACAGGCATGAGCCACCGTGTCTGGCCCAAAAAGTTATTAATAGAAGCAATTGACATATCCACCAGGGGCAGGGCATGGTGGCTCACATCTGTAAGTAATCCCAGCACTTTGGGAGGTTGAAGTGGGCAGATCACCTAAGATTGGGAGTTCGAGACCAGCCTGATCAACATGGAGAAACCTCGTCTCTACGAAAAATACAAAATTAGCTGGGTGTGGTGGCACACGCCTGTAATCCCAGTTACTCGGGAGGCTGAGGCAGGAGAATCACTTGAACCTGGTGGGCAGAGGTTGCGGTGAGCCGAGATCATGCCACTGTACTCCAGCCTGAGCAACAAGAGCAAAACTCCATCTCAAAAAAACAAACAAACAAAAAAAGCCAAAAAAGACATATCCACCAGGAGTGGGTGGGTTAAATGCATTGAATCATTCATTTATTCATCGCTTCATTCATTCATTCATTCAGTAGTTGTTGAGTAACTACTGCCAAGCTGTTTTAGACACTGGGAATCAGTGGTGAACAAAATAAACCAACTTTCCACTTTCTTAGAGCTTACCTGGAAGGCAGGTCTGCCCAGTCTTGAGCTGTATTCCGAGGAGGTGAAAGGAGATAGATACTGCTGTTCCAGCATGGGTGCGTCTCCAGGCCCCGGGGTTGAGTGGTGGAAGGAAGGTTCCACACCCAGGGTGAGATGCCTCCTTTAAAAACATCCCATTTCCTACAGGACTAGTCTGTGTGTGTGGATCTGTGGGTAGACAAGCATATGAAGAGGTGCTGTGGAAGTGTTGGGGATACATCCCTAAATGATGGTGTGAATAGTGCAGGATGAGACTTGCCTGGGGCATTTTAACTTCATCAGCATTTTTTTTTTTTAAACAAGGAAGACGCATTCAATATTGTTTGCTGTTAAAACAATTTTTTTAAATTTAAAATAAACTTAGGTCCAGAGAGAAGGGAAGGACAAAGATAAATTATTAGGTTTTAATTTCTTGAAGTCCTTCAAAATCTAACATGGTCAGCTTCTACTCAAAGCTAGGAAGCAGTTTGGGGATCAGAGATTTTAAATTAAAGAAACCCATGTTTATTATTATTGCCTGGGTCCAAGAGCAAGCCTGGCCTCACCCTCTAGACAGCAGCCACTGCTTTCAGCCGAATAGCTGGTTCCCTCCTTAGCTACTTAGAATCCTGTCTCAGCAGAGCTGGAAGGGAACACCTCCCCCAACGCTTATTTTGCAAATGGGGAAACTGAGGCCCAGACATTGTGACTTTTTAATTTGCCAAAGGCTCAATTAATAGCAGAGCCCGAATTACAAACTTGGGAAGGAAGCCCGCCCTGCTTCCAGATTCCAGAGAGGAGGAGGAAAGGAGGAGAGGGAAGCGCGGGTGCCATCTGCCCCTCTCCCTCTGGAAGCTCCAGTGATGGGTCCTGGTGTCCAGCACATGCTGAAAGGAAGCCTTGTCAACATGGAAGAAGATCAAGGCGGGCAGGGGGTGCTGAAATCTCCTGTTGGGTCCAGCATCTCTGAAGAGATAGGGACGCCTCCGCCGCTGCCTTTACCCCCCTCCTTGAGCTCTCTCCACTCAAATTCCGAGGGGCTTTGGAATCACTAGACTGTCTCCCGCTCCCAGGAAACCCCAGGCTTCAGTGGAGCCAGGAGGCTGGCTATCCATCATCCTTATCTCCTGGCTGTGGCGGCCCCAGGTCCCTGGCCTGGATGGGCCCAGGGGGCCAGGAGGGGCTGGGGGGCACGGATAACAGGAAAAGCAGCTGTCCCCTGGGGGAACTTCAAAGTGCCTGGAGCTGAAATTTATGTGCAGAGGAGCTTACATTAGGGGCCAGGGGGCAATTCTTTCCACAAATATTGATTGAGTGCCTACTGTGTGCCAGGCACTGGGTTAGGGGACTCTTATAGAACCAGAGATTTTGTTTGTTGGGTTGCTATGTCTACCTCACTAGGTTAGGTTTGATGCATGGATCAATTCAATGATTCATTAAGTATTTATCAAACATCCACTGTATGCTGGGGGTTTCTGGGGACCAAGGCTGCTGGAATGGTTAAATGAATTTGTGGGTGGGGTTTGATATCTGCTAACAGAGTGGTTAAGAGCTTTGGAGTCAGGCAGACTGGGTCTCAGCTTTCTCAGCTGTAAAACGGGGATAAGAATAGCACCTATCCGGTAAGGGCTTGGGAGAAGAGGAAATGAAACGAGATACTCTAGGTGAGAAGCTTAGCCCATTCCTGGCAGATGGTCCTCTCACAGAAACAGCAGAGATTTCTGTGACTGCAGTGGATTGACACAAGCATTTGTTTATTTAATATTTATTGAGTACTTGCTATGTGCTGTGCCTCTAGGAGAGGCGACCAGGCAGCTTGACTTGGGAGGGTTTGCAAGAGTCCCTTCCTTTCCCCTCCGGTCTCTCCTCAACCGGGGCTTTGAGTCTCGAGGTGAAAGGGATTTGAGAAGTTGCCAAGTTCAGTGCCTCCCCTAAGCCCTGTGCAAAAGCTCCTCTTCCACTCCTGCCATCTCGTCATCCTACCTCTGCTTTCACCCTGGAGTGGGCGTCTTCCTCCCTCCCCAGGGCAGCCGGGGAGGGAGGAAGACCTTTCTTCCTTGGAGCTGAGGTCTGCCTTCCACACTTTCCCTCATTAGCCTCCTAGCTCTGTCCTCTGGACCTCACCCAAACTCTTTGATCATCAGTTTATTCATCTGTAAAATGGGAATATTAGTAGTTCCTATCCTGCAAGGTTATTGTGAGGATAAAATGAGATAAAGGTTGTAAACCATTTGGCACAATGTCTTTAATGAGTAGTAGCCAATAACAACAAATAATGATAGCTTTGGGAATCAATAAAACAGGAACAAGGAAGAGAAGAAGGAAGAAAGAAAAAGGAGAAAGGGCTGGGCGCAGTGGCTCACGCCTGTAATTCTAGCACTTTGGGAGGCTGAAGTGGGTGGATCACGAGGTCAGGAGTTCGAGACCAGCCTAACCAACATGGTGAAACCCTGTCTCTACCAAAAATACAAAATAAATTAGCGGGGTGTGGTGGCACATGCCTGTAATCATAGCAACTCAGGAGGCGGAGGCAGCAAAATTGCTTGAACCCAGGAGGCAGAGGTTGCAGTGAGCTGAGATCGTGCCATTGCACTCCAGCCTGAGCAACAGAGCAAAACTCTGCCTTAAAAAAAAAAAAAGAAAGAAAGAAAGCAAAAAGAGAAAGGAGAAGGAAGAGAGAGGAGGAGGAGAAGGAGATGAAGGAGAAAAAAAGGCTATCAGAGCTGGACCTTTCAAGGTGGAAAGTTCTCACTTTTGGGGGAACCTAAATGTGGCAAGGGAGAGCACACACGAGTTCCAAGGATGCTGTCCAGCTCTGAAATCGCGTAAAGGTAAAGGGACGGGAACGTGGAGTTATTGCACCTCTTCTCTACCCAGTGTTGGTGGCATTACCATGTCCATTTCACAGATGAGCAGGCCAAGGCCCTTGAAAGTGAAATGGTTTGTTCAAGGCTTAGAGCTAGGGAGAGGTGGGCATTGCCAAGGACTGTTCTCTCTCCTCCCCTCCCCAAAGCAGCAGTGGGGAGCTCCCCTATAACACAAATTTTTGTATTTTTAGTAGAGATGGGGTTTTGCCATGCTGTGATATGTTGAATTGTGTCCCCCCACCCCAACACCAAATTAATATATTGAAGCCCTGCCTTAGTCTGTGGATGCTGCTATGGAGGGGGTGGCTGAAACAGCACACATTTTTCTCCAAGTTCTGGAAGCTGAGAGGTCCACGATAAGGCACTAGCAGGTTTAGGGTCTGGTGAGGCCCGCTCCTGGTTCATGAATGACTGTCTTCCTGCTGCATCCTTACACGGTGGAAGGGCTGGGGGATCTCCCTGGGGTCTCTTATGTGGGGTCACTAATCCCATCGAGGAGGGCTCTACCCTCTTAACCTAATCACCTTCCAAAGGCCCCATTTCCTCATCCCATTACAAGGAGGGGGATATAAGTTCAACATCCGAATTTGGAGGGGACATGCTATTCAGTCCAGTGCCTCAGAATGTTGACTTCATTTATTTATTTTTTTGAGATGGAGTCTTGCTCTGTCGCCCAGGCTGGAGTGTAGTGGCACGATCTCAGTTCACTGCTACTTCTGCTTCCTGAGTTCAGGCGATTCTCCTGTCTCAGGCTCCTGAGTAGTTGGGATTACAGGTGCCTGCCACTATACCCAGCTAATTTTTGTATTTTTAGTAGAGATGGAGTTTCACTATCTTGGCCAGGTTGGTCTTGAACCCCTGACCTCATGATCCACCTGCCTCAGCCTCCCAAAGTACTGGGATTACAGGCATGAGCCACCGCGCCCGGCCAGGATGTGACTTTATTTAGAGTTAGGGTCTTCATAGAGCTAATCAAGTTAAGATGAGATCATTAGGGTGGGCCCCAATCCAGTATGACTGGTGTCCTTATAAAATGGGGAAGTTTGGACACAGAGATATGCAGAGAGGGAAGATGATGTCGAGACACAGAAAGATGAGAAAAAATCAGGAATCACAGAAAGAAACAGCCGACGTACTGAAGAGGGAGCCTCAACAGACCCTTTTCTCACAGCCCTCAGAAGGAACCAGCCTTGCTAGCACACTGGCCTCAGATTTTTATCCTCCAAACGGTGACAACTGTGGTTTAAGCCTCCTGTTCTTGGGTACTTTGTCACAGCAGTCACAGGAACCAGTACAGATAGTGCGTGGAGACCCCAGACAGCCTGTGCAGCTAGCACTGAGGGGTCCCTGAGGCCTGCCAGCCTCCCTCCCCTGAGAGAGAGGCAGGTGTGTGGTGTGAGGACACTTGGCTCCTTTCCAGAACCCCTGGATGCTGGGCCGAAGCCGGGGGACAAACAGGCAAGCCCTTGCCCTGATCTTTTGCCTCATGGTGACTGTCTGAGAAGGGAAAACACATTTTCCTGGTGCCTCCTCATGGAAGTCCCGATGGATCAACCTCACCTGCTGCTGGGGAGGCTGCCATCCTTCGAGGAGATCTGCCAGACTCAACCTCCCTGGGGCTGGGGATTTGTCAGAGATTCTGAAAATTATCAAGCTAGCTATGTCAATTTACTCCTCTGTGATCCCTCCCTCCCTCCCTCTCTCCTTTCCTCCTTTCCTCCTTCTCTCCTTCTTTCCCTCACTCTGTCGCCCAGGCTGGATTGCAGTGGTACGATCTCAGCTCATTGCAATCCCTGGTCCCAGGTTCAAGTGATTCTCCTACCTCAGCCTCTTGAGTAGCTGAGATTACAGGCACATGCCATCACGCCCAGCTAATTTTTGTACTTTCAGTAGAGCTGAGGTTTCGCCATGCTGGCCAGGCTGGTCTCAAACTCCTGACCTCAGGTGATCTGCCCACCTCAGCCTCCCAAAGTGCTGGGATTGCGAGCCACCAATTTTCTTCTTTACATTTTTCTTTTCTCCTGGCTGTGCTCTGCAAATCCGCACTCTCCTCCACATCTCACTCTAAGACTGCTTTCTCTCGGCTCCCCATTCTCCTAGGACACCCTCACCTGGTGGCTCTGTAGCAGAGCCCAAGGCTGCCTTGAAGACGGAGGCAGGAAAAGTCTAAACTTGCTACCTTGGAGCTGAGAAGAAATTATCCAGAGCTAGTTTCTCCTCCCACCTTCTAAAGGGCCCTGCTCTTGTCTCTGGCCTGGATACATAATTATATTTTGCTTTAATTGTATTAAAGCAAATGACGATGTCCCTCTGTGGTTTCGATCAGGTCAGGGATTTGATAATCGATCCTGGCACAGTCTAGACGGGAGTCACTTTGAAGCCTCTTTTAGCAGGATGAGAACAAGCAATGTTTCCAAAGCGGCCACATTAGGCAAACATGCTGGTGGGTCATCTTTTGGGGAGAGAGCGTGCCCTGGCTCCAGGCAGCCTGCTGACTGGACCCCTAGGCCCCTGGAAAGGGGCGTGGACTACTCTCCCTGGAGAGTAAGAAACTTTAAGTAGAGATACTATATGCTTAGGTCTCCCATGATGTGAAACCTGGTCCAGGTGCCTTTTCCAGAAAGCCAGTCTTAACTGATACCACCTGGCTCAGGGCCTAAAGGTTGCATAGTTTAGTGTGAGATGTTCTGTCCTGGAGATGGAAAAAAGGTCAGATTCATAAAGGGTGATGCAAGAGGTAGACTCATATCCTGCAATATTATTCTCTCTTCAATATTCCTTCAATCCTTTGGATTTCATCAAAAAGGAAGCCTCAGTGTGGTGATAGTCTGTCTGATTTATCTATTTATTTATTTAGAGACAGGGTCTGGCTCTGTTGCCCAGGCTGTAGTGCAGTAGCACAATCACAGTTCACTGCAGCCTAGAACTCCTGGGCTCAAGTGATCCTTCTGCCTCAACCTCCTGATTAGCTAGGACCACAGGTGCACACCACCATGCCCAGCTACATTTTTTAATTTTTATTTTTAAGTGATGGAGTCTGGCTATGCTGCCCAGGCTGGTCTCAAACTCTTGGCCTCAAGTGATCCTCGTGCTTCAGCCTTCCGAAGTGCTGGGATTATGGTGCCAGGCCTAGC
>NW_016107441.1:3775459-3797335 GCF_001604975.1 Cebus imitator | reverse complement strand
TGGGGTCACTGCCACGTCTGCCTCCCGGGTTCAAGTAATTATTGTCCTGCCTCAGTAGCTGAGATTACTGGCACCTGCCACGGCACCCAGCTTATTTTTGTATTTTTAGTAGAGAGGGGGTTTCACTATCTTGGCCAGGCTGGTCTCGAACTCCTGATCTTGTGATCCACCCGCCTCAGCCTTCCAAAGTCCGGGGATTACAGGCGTGAGCACCACACCTGGCCTAGTCTGTCTTTCATACCTCTCCAATGTTTGCTAATCTCCCCTTCTAACAAAGAGGACAGGCCTAGGAATCTGCGGGTGAAGATTTAGCTAGATTTTAATAAGACTGTTTTCAACGAATGTATTTTCTACAGTGAAACTACATCTGTCACATGATACTAGTTTTCCCTTTATGGAAGTGATCTGTTGTTCAGGTACAATTAAGGCAAATATTCTGAAGCATGGATGTTTAGGAAACGGTGACGTGGGGTCTCACACACAGATCTGATGCTAGCTCTCCACTTACCCGCTGCGTGGCTTCCGGGAGACTGCCTTGCTGTCTGAGCCTCAGCTTCTCTGTGTAAAATGAAGTCAATGATTCTGCTGTGTAGGGTTATAGTAAGGACTGTCTGAGAGCATGTCGGCGTGCGAGCCATCTGGATGGTGCTCAGCATAGAGCCTGCACTCTTCCCGGTGGCCCTGTTGTCCTTACAGGGGCTGCAGCTTTTCTCAGCCATTCGCAGAGCCTTTGCTGGTCCCACAGTTGAAACTCACTAAGCTCTGGGCTTCTGTGGAAACAAAAGGAACCTGGAGCCCCCAGCCATGCTCTGGCTTGAGCTCCCTGGCCTGAGGCCTGTCCGTTTCCCTCATGGGGTTCACTTTCCTCATCTCTCAGCAGAGACTCTGACCAAATGCTTTCTAAGATCCCTTGAAGCCCTAACTTAAGCCATAAGCAATTTGAGCACTAAGAAGGGCATGGCAATTCCATGATAGAAGAGTCTCAACTTTACCAAATGCATTGTGTGCTACTCTCGACTTGCAAGCTGGTGCATGGACCAGCAGCACCGGCCTTGTGGTAGAGTGTTAGAAATGCACGCTCCGGCCACACTCAGCTTTCCTGAATCGGAATCCGCGTTTTAACAAGATGCCCAGGTGGTTTGTATGCCAATTACACGCCCAGTCTGAAATGAGAATTTAAGACACTTTTAGATCTTCATAGATATTGATATATTTTCAAGGGATTTTTTTAAAAGTCTGGGCACCATGGTGAGACCCTGTCTCTACAAAATTATAGCCAGGTGTGGTGGTGTGTGCCTGTGGTCCCAGCTAGTCTGGAGGCTGAGGTGGGAGGATCACTTGAGCCCAGCAAGTTGAGGCTGTGGTGAGTTGTGTTCACACCACTGCATTCCAGCCTGGCCGACAAAGTGATTCTGTCTCAAAAAACAAACAAACAAAGAAACCCCAAAACAGTGAGCATGTACAGAATTTCCTCCCCTGCACCAAAACAATAAAGCTGTCACAAAACTACTGAACTGACTTACCCTGGTTAAGAGAAAAACGATGTTTGTAAATCTGGTGAACAGCTTTTTTTTTTTACCAGGGAATTTTCTTTCCATTAAATTAGGCTCCACCGCTTTCCATGGATTATTTTGGCCTCTTCCCAGTGAGTGTCTCCATCATACCTGACTCCTGGAGGGTGAAGCGTGTGTGTGTGTGTGTGTGTGTGTGTGTGTGTGTCGGCTGAGTGTGTGTGTCACTTAGCTAAAGCACGGTCTTCAGCTAAGTCAGCAAAATGTCCCGGAAATAAACTAGATTCCTAAGGGCTTCAGGGTGAGATCAGGGGGAGCAGGGGGAACCCCATCTCTGATCAACCGAAGCAGCATGTTGTGTTGTGTGGGCGAGCCAGGCATCCTGGCCTCCCAATTGGGCCCTTCTCCTGGATGGCTTCCTGCTTCTTCCTTCACATCCAGCCTCTAACCGGGCTCTGTTTCTCCCTGTCTCCAAAATGAAAGCCCCAGACACTGGGCCATCCACTTTGAAGAATTTATCCCAAATAAGTAATCATGATGTCACCAAATATCTTCTTACAAGATTGTTTATCATGTGCTGTTGGTAAAAGTGAAGATGCCAGAAAAAAAAATTCAAATGTCTAAGAATAGGGGACTGAGGTTTCTTAGAAATGTCATTTTAGTGCTACAGACAATGCCTGGTAGCACTTATGCCCAGGAGTCCACAGATCTGGACTCCAGTGACATTTTAAGTCTATTTAGTTTCTCTAAGCCTCATTTTCTCAGCTATAAAATGGGGATGATGATAAAACCAAATTCATTTTCTTGTGTTGAGCATCAAACAAGGACACACATGGGAAATGTTTAACACTGTGCCTGGCGCATGGTAAGCAGGTGGTAAATGTCAGCTTGCTCTGCTGCTGTTCAGACATAAAAATGTTGTAGTCTGGGAGCGTTGCTCACGCCTGTAATCCCAGCACTTTGGGAGGCTGAGGCAGGTGGATCACCTGAGGTCAGGAGTTTGAGACCAACCTGGCCCATGTGGTGAAATCCCGTCTCTACCAATAATACAAAAATTAGCTGGATGTGGTGGCATGCACCTGTAATCCCAGCTACTTGGGAGGCTGGGGCAGAAGAATCGCTTGAACCCGGGAGGCAGAGGTTGCAGTGAACCGAGATGGCGCCACTGCACTCCAGCCTGGGTGACAGAGCGAGACTCTGTCTCAAAAAAAAAAGTTGTAGATAGATATTAATGATATGAAAAGATATTTGTGACACAGCAAAAGTGAAAAAAGCATTATAACTCAGCATGATCCATTTTGTAAGTGTGTGTGTACCTATTTGCATTTAAAATGGTGTGGAACCGTGGATGTGAAGTAGAGATGTGTTGCTAAAGGAATGAGAAACTGCTGGCCGCTGCGTACACCTTCCTCAGGCTCACTCCTAGTTCTGCGGAGAGTGCCGGGGAAAATCAGACTCGGACCGGTCTTTGATAATGACACTAAAAAATAAAACAAAAATGATATCTGTGGAGTGCTTACTTGGAGTCAGACACATTCTAGGTGCCCTAGCTGGTTGATTCTTCACAGCTACCTATGAGGTGGATACTATTAGTATTCCCATTTTATGGATGAGGTAACTGAAGTAGAGAGGGGCTGATTAGTAATTTGCTTAAGGTCTCGCAGCCAGAAAGAGGTTAGAAATGGATTCAAACCAGGTTCTTTTTTTTTTTTTTTTTTTTTTTTAGACAGGGTCTCACTCTGTCGTCCAGGCTGGAGTGCAGTGGTGCAATCTCAGCTCACTGCCGCATCCACCTCCTGGGTTCAAGTGATTCTCCTGCCTCAGCCTCCTGAGTAACTGGGATTATGGGTGTGTGCCAACATACTGAGTCCTTTTTTGTATTTTTAGTAGAGACAGGTTCCACCATATCGGCCAGGCTGGTCTTGAACTCCTGACGTCAAGTGATCCCCTGACCTCAGCCTCCCAAAGCGCTGTGATTACAGGTGTGAGCCCAGCCTAAACCCAGGCTCCTAATCACTATGATATAGCGCCTCTCAGGTGCCTCATTTTACAAATGAGAAAACTGAGGCCCAGAGATGCAGAGTGTGTGGCCCAAGGCCACACAGCGAAGCAGTGGCAAAGCAAGCACTGGACTCGGGCATCCGGATGCCAGGCTTTGAGGCTCCTCAGTGTCCCGATCGGGCAGGCCTTCGGGGCTGTGTGAAGGGCACTTGGGCAGCTTGAGTCACCACTCCTCTGCAGCCTGATGGCAGGGAAGCCAGGAAGGCCAGCAAAGAAGGTAGTTCATGAAACGCCTGTTCCCTCAGCCCCAGGGCACTGTGCCCTGCTCTAAATCCTGTGTAATTTAAGGCAAATGTAATCCATATGGCTCTGATTCATTTACACTTAAATCTTCAAAATATTGTGTTTTAAGAGCTGTGACTTACAAAGCCTTCAGAACCTGTTAAATAAGATTCTGGTCCCCGGTCCCTCCTCCCCTCCCACCCCCAGTCCACCCTCTCTCCCCTTCCCCCATCTCAACTGGGGCGAACAACAGCATCTGGCAGGCTGTAAAGAAACTGAAAAGTTCAGACTTGGAAACTTGCACGTGAGCACGAGGAGACAGTCATCAGGATGTTTAAAGTGGCATTATTTGTAAACCTAAAAATTGGAAACAATTTAAACGTCCATCAAATTCATACAATGTAATACCACACAGTAGTGAAAACAAATAAACAAGATCTTCACATATCAAAATGGATGGATCTCACAGACATATTGTTAAGGAAAAAAACAAGCTGTGGGTTAATTCGAAACGTGATATTAATTATACAAAATTTTGTTTGTTTTATTTGTTTCTATTTATTTATTTTTTGAGACAGAGTCTCGCTGTGTTGCCCAGACTGGAGTGCAGTGACGCCATCTCCGCTCACTGCAACCTCCGCCTCCCGGGTTCAAGTGATTCTCCTGCTGCAGGCTTCAGAGTAGCTGGGATTACAGGTGCCTGCCACTATGCCTGGCTAATTTTTGTATTTTTAGTGGAGACAGGGTTTCCCAAGTGTTGGGATTACAGGCGTGAGCCACCGTGCCTGGCCTATTTTTTTTTTTTTTTTCTTTTTTTGTGACAGGGTCTCACTCTGTCACCCAGGCTGGAGAGCAGTGGTGCATCAAAGCTCACTGCAGCCTCTAACTCCTGGGCTCAAGGGATCCTCCTACCTTTCAGCCTCCTGAGTAGCTGCAGCTACAGGACCACCTGTACTGGGTTTTTTCATTGCCTCTTTCTCTTTTTAATGTGTATTTAGAGATATGTGTAGATAATGTGAGTACATGAGTGTTTATTATCTGTCCTTTTTTATAATTTTGAAAAAATACATGATAAAAATTTCAAAAGACCTGAGACTCAGTGTCACCAAACCAAGTTACCTTTTGTATTAATTTCAATTATCTCATTTCACAGAAGGGGAGAAGGGTGTAATTTAATATTTATTAACTACATAACACTTACCAAATACTAGCCAGGCACACCCTCATTTCATTAAGCTCCACACCAGGTAATGTAGCATGTGCTAAACAATGTTGATATGGTTTGGATGTTCGTCCTGTCTGAATCTCATGTCGAAATGTGACCTCCAGTGTTGTAGGTGGGGCCTCATGAGAGGTGGTTGGATCATGGTGGTGGGTCCAGTCGTGAATGGTTAGCACCATCTCGTGGGTGACGGGTGAGTTCCTGCCCAGTTAGTTCACACGAGATCTGGTTGTTTCCGAGTATCGCACCCCGCCCTCGCCCCACTTGCTCCTGCTCTTGCCACGTGACCATCTGTTCTCCCTTCGCCTTCTGTCATGATTGGAAGCTTCCTGAGGTTTTCAAAAGAAGCAGATGCTGAAGCCATGCTCATTCAGCCTGCAGCATCATGAGCCAATTAAACCACCTTTTTTTTTTTTTTTTTTTTTTGAGACGGAGTTTTGCTCTTGTTACCCAGGCTGGAGTGCAATGGCGCGATCTCGGCTCACCGCAACCTCCGCCTCCTGGGTTCAGGCAATTCTCCTGCCTCAGCCTCCTGAGTGGCTGGGATTACAGGCACGCACCACCATGCCCAGCTAATTTTTTTGTATTTTTAGTAGAGACGGGGTTTCACCATGTTGACCAGGATGGTCTCGAGCTCTTGACCTCGTGATCCACCTGCCTCAGCCCCCCAAAGTGCTGGGATTACAGGCTTGAGCCACCGCGCCCGGCCCACCTTTCTTTATAAATCACCCAGTCTCAGGTACTTCTTTATAGCAACACAAGAACAGCCTAATACTGTTGTTTTCATTGTACAGATGGGGAAACAGGACCAGATGCATCCTCGAGGTCATGCAGCTTGTAAACCAAGCTGATTTGTAAGAATACAAATCACGGCATTCTCTTTCTCAGCCTCACACATGGGATCTCATTCTGTTGATCTGGGTATTGTTATTTGATCTTTTCCTACAAGTCTTTGAAGTAGGTTTCATTATTACCAATTTTACCGATGAAGAAGGAGGCTCAGAGCAGTCAAGTGGCTTGCTAAGTGTTATTCTGGAGTTAATTCGTTGTTCAGGCAGCCTCCTGACTCCTTGCACAGTGCTTTTTCCTCGTTAGGCTTTGTCTGGAAGAAGATGGCCATATTTACCATTATATTGTAATCTTTTGAAGTTCTGTGCAATTTGGTTACTTCCAATGGGAATAAAGCCCCACAGGTTGCCTTGGCCGGGTCTGGGGCACAGGGCTGTAGGGAAGGAAAGAACGTGGTAAACCTTGGGTCTTGTGGCCAAGGGAGCCATCCTCAACTCCACTTTCATTCACTCCCCATATCCACTCTCTATCAGTCACCGTCCCTGCGGAAAAAAGGTGGCACCCTCAAACGGGGTGATTTGAACAGAGTTAATAATCAGACTATCCACAAATTTATGGACAGAGTTGAGGAAAAGCAACAGGTTATACTGCAGTCCTCTGGGACTGGTGCGAGCTGGGAGGTGTTAGTACCTAGGTTTGGGGTCCAAGGGCAGAGGCCATTATGCAACCCAGAGGAGCAGCTTTTCTGGAGTAGCTGCCTGATTCGAGGGGCTCATCCAAACCAGCAAGGAGGGAGTCAAGGAAATACAGCCCACCACACACTCCTCCTGCCTTCAGATCCCTTGCCAGTACTCCTTTTGGCCAAACCCAGTGGGAAACAGAGGGCAAAAGAGATTATTGATGCAGTTCACACAGGTCACCTCCCAGGACACAGAGCAGGGTGGGAGGAGCTGGATGATGAATCCAGAGGGACAATCAGAAGAATCTATGCATCCTTCAGTGAACACTGGCTTTCCTTCAGACCTCTATGCACTCTGTTTCTTACCACCTCCACAGCTGGCTCCTGGTCTGAGCCACAATCCCTCTGGTTGGATCACTGCAATAGACTCCCAGCAGGTCTCGCAGCTTCTCCAATCTGTTCTTGACTTAGTGGTCAGAGACATTCTTGTGAATTATAAAGTCAGACCATGTCACTCCTCTGCTCAGCGCCTTCAAAGTAAGAGAAAAAGTCAATGTCCTTACGATATTCCACAAGGCCCTGCACAATCTGTCATTTCCCCATCACTGCTTGACCTCATGTTCCCTTTTTTCCCCATTCCTCACTCTGCTGCAGTGCTGCAGCCACACTATCCTTTGTTTATTTTATTTTATTTTTCAGACAGAGTCGTCTCCCTCTGTCACCCAGGCTGGAGTGCAGTGGTGCGATCTCGGCTCACTGCAGCCTCTGCCTCCTGGGTTTCTTTAGTGATTCTCCTGGCTCAGTCTCCAGAGTAGCTGGGACTATAGGCACGTGCCACCGTGCCAAGCTAATCTTTTTCTGTATTTTTAGTAGAGATGGGGTTTCACCATGTAGACCAGGCTGGTCTCGAACACCTGACCTCAGGTGATCCACCCGTCTCGGCCTCCCAAAGTATGGGGCCACTATGCCTGACCTTCTTTGCTCTTCTTTGAATATGCCAAGAAAGTTCCTTCTTTAGGGCTTTGCTGATCCCTCCGCCTGGAATGTTCTCCCTCCCTCCCCCACTTCCATTCATCAAGCCTCTACTCAAGTGTCTCCCGACCAATGAGACCTACTCTGACACCCCTTTGTAACATTGCAAACTGGCTCCGCCCCACAATCCTGATCCCAATAACCCTGCTCTAATTCTCTTTTCCCCATATCACTTGTCATCTTTTAACACACCATACAATTTTAACATGCCATACTATTGATTTATTTGTTCCCCTCCTTTTTATTTTGAGACGGAGTCTCACTCTGCCACCAGGCTGGAGTGTGGTGGTGTAATCTCGGCTCACTGCAACCTTCGCCTCTGGGTTCAAGTGATTCTCGTGTCTCAGCCTCCTGAGTAGCTGGCATTACAGGCATGTGCCACCACACTCAGCTAATTTTTTAAATTAGAGACAGGGTTTCACCATGTTGGCCCAGATAGTCTTGATCTCCTGACCTTGTGATTCACCTGCCTTGGCCTCCCAAAGTGCTGGGATTACAAGAGTGAGCCACTGTGCCCGGCCTGTTTGTTACATTGTCTGTCTCTCCCCACTAGAAAGCAAGCCTTGAGAGTCTAGAGCTCTGTTTTGTTCATTAATATGTGTCTCGGGAACATGGGAAATAATAAATAGGTGTTCAATAAATAATTATTGAGTGTTGTTGAATAAATAAAATGGTGTTGAAAAGAGATTACTTTGGAGATTTTCCAGTTAGAAAAGGGGAGAGAATGGGTAGAGCCAGTGAGATTAGAGGATCCTATAATAAATAAGCAGAAGGAAAAAAACACAGTTAGCATGGATTTATTGATCATCTACTATGTATCTGTTAAAAGTAGTGAAAATATAATTTAAAAATAAGACTGGACATGGTGGCTCATGCTTGTAATCCCAGCATTTTGGGAGGCTGAGGCAGGAGGATCACTTGAGTCCAGGAGTTTGAGACCATCCTAGGCAACATAGCAAGACGCCATCTTAAAAAAAATTAGCCAGGTGTGGTGGCGTGCACCTGTAGTCCCAGCTACTTGGGAGACTGAAGTGTAAGGATTGCTTGACGCTGAGGGGTCAAGGCTTCCGTAAGCTGTGATAGCGCCACTGCACTCTAGCTAGGGTGACAGAGAGAGATCCTGTCTCAAAATAATAATACACCATTTGTAAGAGGTAACAAAAACTGTAAAGTATCTAGGAAGTGTTTGTGGATACATAAGACTTGTATGGAAAAAAATTGAAACCTCAAATAAAAAACAGAATATGAACAAAATGAGAGAGACATACTATACTCTTGGGAGGAATAAGTCAATATCATAAACATTTGATTTTCTCCAAATTAATCTATAAATTCAATTTAATCACATTCAAAATTGAATAGTTTTTTTTCTAGGAAGTTGATACACTTACTGTAAAATTTATGTGGATGAATAAAGATCTACAAGAAAGAATAAAGGGAAGGGGAGGTACCTACCCACCATATGCTAAGGCATGTTACAAAGCCATGGAAATAATGATATTGGCACAAGATCAGAGGAATAAGTGGAACACAAGATCAATGGAACAGAATAAAGAGTTCAGAGATGGTTCCATATGGAAACTTAATATATGTAAAGATGTTATCCCAGATCGTTGGGGGAGGAAGAATGATTATCCTCCCACAATGATCTAGGGTAAAGTCTTTATATTTCGTAGATTCTATTGGAAAAACTGGCTCCTAAGTGAGGAAAATTAAACTGGATTTCTATTTGACACCTCATTCAAAAATGAACTTCAAATAGAGTGAAACCCTAAATGTAAAAGGTAATACTATAAAATTAATAGAAGAAAATGGCACATATATTTGGGATCTAGAGGACTTCCACCTTTTGGTAAAGGAAGGGTAGCTTGTATTGGGCTGATTCTCCTGTCAATAACATTATAGACACTCAACAGAATATAATAAATGACTATTTGAAGACACTGGAGAATGACTAAAAGCAGGCGGAAACTGCATGTATATAATTGCAGAAAGAAGAAAAAGCGTCCTGGGTGCTATTTGCTTTTATTTGGCTTTTACCCTGCGGTCACTCACCACTTGCATAGTCTATGGGATGGAGCTTAGAAAGAACGCGGCAGCCTTATTGGCCTTGTAGAGTCAGCAGAGTGCAGGTTGCCAGAGTAGCTGGAAATTGAGGGGGGATATCACACAATAAGCCACAGAAGACAGAATCGCAAAATATGTACAAAAAATTTCTTCTAATTTATAGCCAACTCCTGAACTGGTCATATGGAGGGTAATATTCCAAAAAAACTCCTGGGAAAACAGCAGCTAGAAGGCTGAAAGAGCTGAGCAGAAATTTCAGCAGCTGCTTTGCCCTGGGAATATAGAGTTTGCAGTTTAAATTCTGCCAAATTGGAGAGACTTGGCAAACACTCCTGGTTTTTGATTGACACCTCAGAAGAGCCAGACCTTAGGCGTTGAGACCATGTCCCAGGACTAAGGTTTGCACCCAAGAACTGCTGGCAAACTCAAATAGACTTTCCTTAACAAAAGCTAAAACCAAACCTCCACAGGGTCAAGGTGATCTGCAGCAATATGAAACTCCGCTAGAATGAAACTCAACACTTTTCAATCTGAGGGCCTTGGCAAACTCCATGCACAAAGGAAAAAACAACAAGATGCTCATAGTTACTCAACATTTTTCAGACAACGAGACTGAGTGAACTAAAAGCATAAAGAAAAATCAACAAGTCTGGGCGTGGTGGCTCATGCCTGTAATCCCAGCTCTTTGGGAGGCTAAGGCAGGTAGATGGCTTGAGCCCAGGAGCTCAAGACCAGCCTGGGCAACATGCTGAAACCCTATCTCTAAAAAAAAAAAAAAAAAAAAAAAAAAAATTAACAAGATTCATCATAATTACCAAAGATAAGGAGAAAAATCTTAAAACCAGCCATGGGGGAAAAAAACCACATTATATATAGGGGATGATAATGATAATGATAAGAATATTGGTTGAGTTGACTTTCCATGAGGAACAATGAACAATGGAGGCCAGAAGACAATGGAACAATATGCTTAATTTTTTGGGAAAAAAAAAAAAAGTCAAGTTAGAAGTCTATGTTGACCATAAACATCTTTTTTTTTTTTTTTGAGATTGAGTCTTGCTCTGTTGCCCAGGCTGGAGTGCAGTGGCGTGATCTCGGCTCCGGTTCACTGCAAGCTCTTCCTCCTGGGTTCAAGTGATTCTCCTGTCTCAGCCTCCTGAGTAGCTGGGATTACAGATGCACGCTACCATATCCTGTTAATTTTTTTGTTTTTTTATTTAGTAGAGGCAGGGTTTTGCCATGTTGGCCAGGCTGGTCTCAAACCCCTGACCTCGGGTGATCCACCCGTCTTGGCCTCCCAAAGTGCTAGGATTACAAGGGTGAGCCACCATGCCTGGCCCTACCATAAGCACTTTTATAAAATTAAGGTGAAATACAAGCAGTTTCAAATAAGCAAATACTGTTAGAATTTGTCACCAGCAGATCAAGTTAGAATAAAAATTATTTGCTTTTCTTAAATTATTGAAAATTCATTTAATAATTTTAAAGCAAAAATATTGACAGCTTATTGTGGAATTTATAATGTATGTAGAAGGAAACTATATAACAGTAAAGAAGAGAAGAGGGAGCATGAATGTAACTAAGGTAAGATTCTTACCTTATATGGGCACGGTGGCTCATGCCTGTAATCCCAGCACTTTGGGATGCTGAGGCAGGTGGATCACCTGAGGCCAGGAGTTCGAGACTAGCCTGACCAACATAGAGAAACCCCGTCTCTACTAAGTGGAATAATATCAATTTTAAGGAAGAGTGTGGGCCGGGCATGGCGGCTTATGCCTGTAATTCCAGCACTTTGGGAAGCCGAGGTGGGAGGATCACCTGAGGTCAGGAGTTCAAGACCAATCTGGCCAACATGGTGAAACCCCATCTCTACAAAAATACAAAAATTAGCCAAGCCTGATGGCGGGTGCCTGTAATTCTAGCTACTCAGGAGGTTGAGGTGAGAGTATCACTTGAACCCAGGAGGTGTAGGTTGCAGTGAACCGAGATTGCACCCTTGCATTCCAGCCTGGGCGACAGAGTGAGACTCTATCTCGAAAAATAAAAATAAAAATGTGGTAAGTTATGGATGTAATTCCTGGAGCAATCATTTAAAAAATATGCAGTGGCATATAGCTAAAAAGTCATTAGAGTAAACTAAATGGGGTGTTAAAAAAGTACTTAATTAGACCAGGAAAGCAGGAAAAAGAGAGGAAAAAACAGAGGGAACAAATGGAAACTAACGACATGGTAGACTTAAGGCTTAACCCCAAAGTTTTTGTTTGAGAGGGATTCTCACTTTGTCGCCCAGGCTGGAGTATAGTGGTTCGATCTCAGCACACTGCAACTTCCGTCTCCTGAGTTCGAGTGGTTTTTCTGCCTCAGCCTCTCGAGTAGCTGAGATTATAGGTTTGTGCCACCACATCTGGATAATTTTTTTAGTTTTACTAGAGACAAGGTTTAGCCATGTTGGCCAGGCTGGTCTTGAACTTGTGATCTCAAGTTATCCACCCACCTCAGCCTTCCAAAGTGCTGGGAACAGGCATAAGTCACTATGCCTGGACAATCCCAAACTTATCAATAGTTACACTAAATGTACAGGAAGAGGCAGATATTTCCAAACTAAATAAAATGAGTCAAGACTCAACTATATGCTTTTTATAAGATAATCACTTTAAATGTAAATGTAGAGACAGGTTGAACATAAAAGAATGAAACACAATAAGTCACACAAACTGTGTATAAAAAAACTAGTATGGCTCTATTAATATCAGACAAATTAGTTTTCAAGACAAAAAGTATTTCCGAAAGGAGTCATTTTATAGTGATAGAAAGTTAAGATCATCATGATGATATAATCGTTCTCAATGCATACACAACTGGTAGCCAAACTTTAAAATGCGTAAAACAAAAAGGGACAGAACCAAAGTGAGAAATATGAGAAATCCACAAATATGTAGGTGATGTTAATATTCCTTTTTTGGTAATTGATAGAACAAGCAGACAAATGAATCAGTAAGAAAATAGAATATTTGAATAACATGATCGAACAAATTGATATTTCTAGAATACTATACCCAATAACTGCTGAATATACATTTTTTTGAATGTTTACTAAGATAGGCTATTTGCTGAGCCATGGAGCAAATCTCAATATGTCAAAGGACTGACTGACTGAAACCCCACAGACTATGTCCTCTGATTACAACAGAATTAAATTTCTAAAAAACAATTAAATATATAGAGCATTTCCAAAAATCAGAAAGTAAGCAACATACTTCTAAATAACTTATGGCCAAGAAAGAAGTCATAAGGGAAATCAGAAAATAGTGTGAACTAAATGATAAGGAAAAACAACATATTGAAATTTGTGAGATGCAATTAAAGTTCTTAGAGGGATATTTATAGCTTAATGCTTATTTCCTTCTAGCTTTAATTGCTTGCATTAGAAAAGAAGAAAGATTTAAAATCAATTATCTAAGATTATAACTGAATAAACTAGAAAAGGAAGAGCAAATTAGATGTAAAGTTTGTAGATGATAGAAAATAAAGGGCAGAAATCAATGAAATAGAAAATGTACAAACATGGCTGTATCAAAATATCTCTTATCCCCCATAAATAGATACACCATGCATCCACAAAAATTAAAAAAGAAAATGGGCCGGGTGCAGTGGCTCATGCCTGTAATCCTAGCACTTTGGGAGGCCGAGGCAGATGGATCACAAGGTCAGGAGTTCAAGACCAGCCTGGCCAACATGGTGAAACCTCGTCTCTACTAAAAATACAAAAATTAGCTGGGTATGGTGGAATGTTCCTGTAATCCCAGCTACTTGGGAGGCTGAAGCAGGAGACTTGTTTTAACCAGGACCCGGGAGGCAGAGGTTGCAGTGAGCCAAAATTGCATCACTGCACTCCAGCCTGGACTACAGAGCGAGACTCCATCTCAANAAAAAAAAAAAAAAAAAAAAAAAGGGAAAGAAAATTCATGGACAATAGGAGAAAATCAAAAGAACCAAAGTTGTTTTAAAAGGATTAATAAAATTGAGTACGTAGCTAAACTGATAGAGAAAACAAACACACAAATTACCAACGTCAGGGATGACGGAGAAGGTATCCCGCGAGATCCTACAGACATTAAAATAATTAAAAAGAAACAAACAACTTTATGCCACAAATTCAACTATTTAAATGAAATAGACAAACTCGCGTTACCAAACCAGTATAAGAAAAAATAGAAAATTTTAATAGCCCTGTCTACTAGAGAAATTAAAATTTTAATTATAAACTTTTCCATAAGGAAAATTCTAGGCAGAGATGATGTTACTGGTGAATTATATCAAATATTTAAATAAGAAACAAGGCCAGGTGCAGTGGCTCACACCTATAATCCCAGCACTTCAGGAGGCTGAGGTGAGAGGACCACTTGAGGCCAGAAGTTTGAGCCTGGGCAACATGATGAAACCCAGTATCTATTAAAAATACATAAAAGTTAGCCAGGCGTAGTGGTACATGTCTGTAGTCCCAGCTACTTGGTGGGCTGAGGCAGGAAGGAGGATCACTTGAACCTGGGAGGTCAAGGCTGTAGAGAGCTGAGATCATGCCACTGCACTTCAGCCTAGGTGACAGAGTTAGACCCTGTCTCGAAATAAATAAGAAATAATATTATTCATATATACATTCTTTTAGAGAGTGAAGGACAGTAGAACACTTTCAAACTTGTTTTGTGATCCAGCATAATCCTGATACCAAAAATGACAGGAATATAACAAGCAAAGGAAAAAGACAATAGACTAAGATTTCTTGTGAGACACAAAAATCCTTCACAAAAAATTGACAAGCCAAAATCGGCATTGTTAAAAAGATAATATATCATATTTTTGCAAGTGCAAATTGTGCCGCTGTAAATGTGTGTGCAAATGTCTTTTTCATACAATGACTTATTTTCCTCTGAGTAGATACCCAGGAGTGGGATTGGATTACTGAATCAAATGGTAGATCTAATTTTTGTTCTTTAAGGAATCTCCACACTGTTTTCCATAGTGGCTGTACTAGTTTACATTCTCACCAGCAGTGTCAAAGTGTTCCCTTTTTGCTACATCTACACCAACATCTATTTTTTATTTTATTTTATTTTTTTAATTTTAAAATGTTTTTTTTCTTTTTTTAAGGGAGTCTCGCTATGTTGCCCAGGCTGGAGTGCTGTGGCTATTCACAGGCGCGATCCCACTACTGATCAGCACGGGAGTTTTGACCTGCTCCGTTTCCGACCTGGGCCAGTTCACCCCTCCTTAGGCAACCTGGTGGTCCCCCCCTCCCGGGAGGTCACCTATTGATGCCAAACTTAGTTCAGACACCCGATCGGCAGAGCGCACTACAGCCCAGAACTCCTGGGCTGAAGCGATCCTCCCACCTCAGCCTCCCGAGTAGCTGGGACTATAGGCACATGCCACCGCTCTGGGCTATCTTTTATTTTTAAATTATGGCCATTCTTGCAGGAGTAAGGTGGTAGCACACTGTAGTTTTGATTTGCATTTCCCTGTTAACTAGCGATGTTGAGCATTTTTTTCATGTGTTTCTTGGCCATTTGAATATTTTCTTTTGACAATTATCTATTCAGGCCCTTAACCCACTTTTTGATGAGATTGTTTACTTTTTTCTTGCTGATTTGTTTGAGTTTCTTGTGGATTCTGGTATTAGTCCTTTGTTGGGTACATAAATGGCAAAGATTTTCTCCCACTCTATGAGTTGTCTGTTTACCCTGCTGATTATTTCTTTTGCTGTGCAGAAACTTTTTAGTTTAATTAGGCCCCATCTATTTATCTTTGTTTTCATTGCATTTTCTTTTGGGTTCTTGGTCATGAAGTCTTTGCCTAAGCCAATGTCTAGAAGGTTTTTCCAATGTTATCTCCTAAAATTTTTATGCTTTCGGGTCTTGTATTTAAGTCTTTGACTCATCTTGAGTTGATTTTTATATAAGCTGAGAGATGAGAATCCAGTTTCATTCATCTACATGTGACTTGCCCATTATCCCAGCACTATTTGTTGACTAGGGTGTCTTTTCCCCACTTTATGTTTTTGTTGTTGCCCATTATATTAGTTTGTTTTTATGCTGCTATTAAAGACATACCTGAGACTGGGCAATCTATTAAAAAAAAAAAAAAGAGGTTTAATGGAATCACAGTTCCACGTCACTGGGGAGGCCTCCCAATCATGGCAGAAGGTGAAAGACATGTCTTACATGGAGGCAGGTAAGAAAGAGAATGAGGGGCAAGTGAAAAGGAAAACACTTTATAAAACCTTCAGATCATGTGAGACTTATTCACTACCATGAGAACAATATGGGGGAAACTGCCCTCATGACTCAATTATTTCCCACCAGGTCCCTCCCACAACAGGTGAGAATTATGAGAGCTACAATTCAAGATAAGATTTGGGTGGGTACATAGCCAAACCATATTACCCATCAATCAACAAGTGGATAAAAAAATGTGGTGTATATATATATACCATGGAATAATACTTAGCTATAAAAAGGAATAAAATCATGGCATTTGCAGCAACCTGGATGGAGTTGGAGACCATTATTCTAAGTGATGTAACTCAGGAATGGAAAACCAAACATTGTTATGTTCTCACTTATAAATGTGAGCTAAACTATAAGGACACAAAGGCATAAGAATGATACAATGGACTTCAGGGACTCAAGGGGAATGGTAAGAGGGTGGTGAAGGATAAAAAAACTGCACATTGGGTACAGTGTACACTGCATGGGTGATGGGTGCACCAAAGTATCTGAAGTCCATGTAACTAAACTTATCTAAAGAGCTTATCCATATAACCAAACACCACCTCTTCCCCAAAAACCTACTGGAATAAAAAATCAAATGAAATAAAATAAAAATTCTCAGCCCCCCACCTCACCAAAAAAAGATAATACATCATAACTGAATGGGATGCATCTCAGGGCTACAAGTTTGGTTCAACATTTAAAAGGCGATAAATATGAGTCATCACATTAATAGAATAAAGAAAGAAAATCATAGGATCATTTCAGTAGACAAAGGAAATGTAATTGACAAAATTCAACATCTAATCATGATTTTTAAAAGCTAGTAACAATTTTCAGTGGAAGGGAACATCCTCAATCTAAAACAGTCATCTATAAAAATCAAATAATAAATATCAAAAGGCTGAACATTGGCCAGGCATAATGACTCATGCCTGTAATGCCAGCTCTTTGGGAGGCAAAGGCAAGAGGATCACTTGAAGCCAGGAATTCAATACCAGCCTGGGCAATGTGGCAAAACCCTGTGTCTACAAAAGAAAAATTTAAAAATCAGCTCGGTGTGGTGGTGCATGCCTGTAGTCCCAGCTACTTGGATGGCTGAGGTGGGAGGATCACTTGAGCCCATGAGTTTGAGGCTGCTGCAGTGAGCTCTGATTGTGCCATTACACCCCAGCCTGGATGACAGAGTGAGGTCCTGTCTCAAAGCAAAAACAAAAAAACCCTAAATGCTTTCTCCTCAAAATTAAGAACAAAGCCAAGTTGTTCCTTTCATTTCTATTCAACATAGTAGTGGTAATTCTAGCCATTGCAACAACAACAACAACAACAACAAAAGGCATAAAGGGCTCAGCTCAACAGCTCACACCTATAATCTCAGCACTCTGGGAGACTGAGGTGGGAGACTTGCTTAAGCCCAGGAGTTCCAGACCAGACTAGGAAACATAATGAGACCTTGTCTCTACAAAAAATTTAAAAAATTAGCCAAGAATGATTGTGCAAACCTGTGGTTCCAGCTACTTGAGAGGATGAGGTGGGTGAATGGCTTGAGTTCAGGAGTTTGAGGCTGCAGTGAGCCATGTTTGTACCACTGCACTCCAGTCTGGGTGACTAAGAGAGACTCTGTCTCAAAACAAAAATAAAAACAAAAATAAAAAACAAAACAAAACATAAAGCTTACAAAAGAAATACAATTATCTTTATTCATTAATAATATGCTTATGTGTGGGAAAATCTTACAAAAGTCTACAAAAGAAATTGCCAAACCCTTTTGTAGACTTCTGGGTCAACATTTAAAAATGTTGACATAGAGTCAACATTAAAAAAAAAATCAATTTTATCCATACAGTAGCACAAGTAAATTAAAAATTAAATATAAAATAATATTATTAACAATAGCTCTGAGATCCACAAAGTTCTTAGGAATACATTTATCAAAAGATGTGTAAGACCTCTACACCAAAACTACAAAATGTTGCTTAAAAAAATTAAAATAGACCTAAACAAATGGAGAGCTATACCATGTTCATGGATTAAAAGACACTCTGTGGTTGAAATGTTAATTCTCTCCAAATTTATGTAAAGATTCAACATAATCTCAATAAAAATTATAGCAGAATTTTTTTTTTTTTTTTTTTTTTTATGAGTTTTGCTCTTGTTGTCCAGGCTGGAATGCAATGGCATGATCTTGGCTCACTACAACCTCTGCCTCCTGAGTTCAAGCAATTCTTTTGCCTCAGCCTCCAGGGTAGCTGGGATTAGAGGCATGTGCTGCCATGCTTGGCTATTTTTTATTTTGTATTTTTAGTAGAGATGGGCTTTCATCATGTTGGCCAGGCTGGTCTCAAACTCCTGACCTCAGATGATCCACCTGCCTCAGCCCCCCAAAGTGTAGGGATTACAGGTGTGAGCCACCATTCCTGGCCTACAGCAGAGTTTTTTGAAGCACAAATTGATTCTAGTTTTTTTTTGTTTTTTTTTTTTGAGGTGGAGTCTTGCTCTGCCACCAGGCTGGAGTGCAGTGGCATGATATTGGCTCACTGCAACCTCCAGCTCCCTGGTTCAAATGATTCTCCTGCCTCAGCCTCCCAAGTAGCTGGGATTACAGGCATGTGCCACCACACCCAGCTAATTTTTGTTTTTTTATTTTTTAATAGAGACAGGGTTTTGGCATGTTGGTCAGGCTGGTCTTGAACTATTTTTAGTAGAGATGGGGTTTCACCATGTTGGCCAGGATGGTCTCAATCTTCTGACCTTGTGATCCACCCACCTCAGCTCCCAAAGTGCTGGGATTACAGGTATGACTCACTATGCCTGACTCTAGAATTGATACAGAAATGTAAACAACCTAGAACATTCAAATCAATCTTGGAAAGGAGAACAAAATTGAAGGACTCATCCAACCTAATTTCAAGACTTACTCTAAAGTCACAATAATTTGGAGAACGTGGTAGTATCAAGAATAGTGCCCCAAAATAGGCATACACACACACACACACACACACACACACACCACACATATGTATAGAGAGTGACTATATATAGGCTACATATATAATTTATATATCAATTAGTCAATTATATGTAACTGACTATATATTATATATGTAGACAATTGACTATATACATATACACACACATGTATGTGTATATGTATATACACATACATGTGTGTGTATATGTATGTAGTTAGTTGTCTACATATATACATGTATGTGTATATATATATCTCTATATATATACATATGTGTGTGTGTATATATATATAGTCAATTGCCTACATATATAGACAGGCAGATCACTTGAGGTCAGGATCACTTGAGTTCAGGAGTTCAAGACCAGCCTGACCAACATGGTGAAACACCATCTCTATTAAAAATACAAAAATCAGCTGGGTGTGATAGAGCACACCTGTAATTCCAGATATTTGGAAGGCTGAGGCATGAAATCGCTTGAATCCATAAAGTGCAGCTTTATTCACAATTGCCAAAACTTGAAAGCAACCAAGATACCCTTCAGTAGGTAAATTGGATAAATAAACTGTGATACATTCTGACAATGGAATATCATTCAGTGCTGAAAAGAAATGAGCTTTCAAACTCTAAAAAAGGGCTAAAGAAGCCTTCAGTGCATATTCCTACGTGAATAAGTTAACCTGAAAAAGCTACATAACTCTATGATTCCAACTATACATTATTCGGGAAAAAAACTATGAAGACAGCAAAAAGATCAGTGGTTGCTAGGGGCTGGGGGGGAAGAAGGATAAACAGGCAGAGCCCAGATTATTTTTAGGGGAGTGAAACTACTCTGTATGATATTATAATGGTGAATACACGTTATTTTTCATTTGTCAAAGCCCATCGAATATACAACACCAAGAGTGAGCCCTAATGTGATAATGGTATGTCAGTGTAGGTTCCTCAATCGTCATGGAAGTTCCACTTTTGTGTAGGATGCTGGTAGTTGGGTAGGCTGTGCTTTTATGTGGGCAGGAGGTAAATGAGAACTCTCTGCACTTTCTGTTTGATTTTGCTGTGAACCGAAAATTCCTCTAAACCAAGCCTATTTTAAAAATTAATAAATTTGACTTTATCAAAAATAAAAACTTCCGCTCATCAAAAGAGATCATTTAAGGTTGGGCATGGTGGCTCACGTCTGTAATCCAGCACTTTGGGAGGCTGAGTCGGGTGGATCACTTGAGGTCAGGAGTTCGAGATTGGTCTGGCCAAAGTGGTGAAACCTGGTCTCTGCTAAAAATACAAAGATTAGCTGGCTATGGTGGTACATGACTGTAATGCAAGCTACTCAGGAGGCTGAGGTGGGAGAATCATTTGAACCCAGGAGGGTAAGTGCATGAGCCAAGATTGTGCCACTATACCCCAGCCTGGATGACAGAGCGAGACCTTGTCTCAAAAAAAGAGAGGTCATTTAAAAATGAAAAGAATGAGCCACAAAATGGGAGAAAGTATTTGTGCAATACACATATTTGACAAAGAACTTGCACCCAGAATATATATATTAAAACTCCTACAACTGAACAATAAAAGACAATCAAATTTAAAACAAAAAGGGTAAAAATTTGGAGATACTGTGCAAAAGAGATCTAGAAATGCCCAATAAGTGCTTGACAATATGTTTAATATCAGTAGACACGAGGGAAAATCAAAATTAAAGCCAGTATGAGATACTCGTCACATACCAGAATGGCTAAAATTTAAAATATGGAAAATATCAAGTGTTGGTGAGGAAGTGGAGCACTTGAAACTCTCTTGTATTTCTGTTTTGAATATGAAAAGGTAAAAACACTCTGACAGTTTCTTTTGAAGGTAAAATGCCTACCAGCTGGGCACAGTGGCTCATGCCTATAATACCAGCACTTTGGGAGGCCAAGGTGGGAAGGTCACTTGAGGCCAGGAGTTCAGGATAAGGCTAGGCAACATAGCAAGACCCTACCTCTACAAAACAAATAAGCAAACAGAATGAGCTAGGCATGCTGCTATGTACCTGTACTCCCAGCTACTTGGGAGACTGAGGCAGGAGGATGGAGGCCTGAAGGTTGAGGCTGCATTGAGCCATGACTGTGCCATTGTACTCCAGCCTGGGCAACAGAGGGAGACCCCATTCTCAGAAACAAAACAAAACAAAAAAGCAAATAAAATATACCTACCTATCTTAAGATCCAGCAATTTCATTCTTAGGAGTGAAAATGAACACACACACACACACACACACACACACACACACACACACACACACACACACGGCTTGTGTATGAATGTCTACGGCAGCTTTATTCGTAAGAGCCAAAAGCTGGAAACAGTCCTAATGTTTATAGTTAGATGTTGGATATGCAATTTCTTATGATATACTATTCAACAATTAAAAAGAATGAATTACTGATACATGAAAAACAGATTGAGTGAAAGAAGCCAGCCACAAAAGTGTATGTAAAATTCCTTTCATATGAAATTTTAGAATATGAAAAACTAACTTATGGTGATGAAAATTAGAGCAGTATTTTTCTTTTGTGGGGGATTAACTGGGAAGTGGCAAGTGGGACCTTCCTGGGGTGGTGAAAATGTTGTATATTTTTATTGTGGTAGTGGTTACTTGAGTGCACATGCTTGTCCAAACTCATCCAACTATATACTTACAGTCTTCACATCCTTCTGTATTTAAATTATAACCCAGTAAAAACAATGTAAAGCTAAAAACACTCAATGTAAGAGAAAAGGATATAAGTCTATCAAAATGGATAATTTCATCATTGAAGAATAATGTATATACAGTAAACAGATGACAGATAGAAGGAAGATAATTTGCTTTGTTGGACGCTAACAAGAATAGTAAGGAACTCTTGACAATTGACAAGAAAATGAGCCTGAAAAAAAAATTGGTCAACGGGATGAGTTAGCAGTTCACAGTTCTTAATCAAATGAGGTATGTGCATGCATATTATCTGACCATTCATTCTTAGTCATAGATTCTTTTTTTGTTTGTATTTTTAATTTAAAATTTGTGTGTGTGTGT
>NW_016107441.1:3773855-3775242 GCF_001604975.1 Cebus imitator | reverse complement strand
TGAGTAGCTGGGATTACAGGCACGCACCACCATGCCCAGATAATGTTTTGTATTTTTAGTAGAGACAGGGTTTCACCATGTTGACCAGGATGGTCTCGATCTCTTGACCTTGTGATCCACCCACCTCAGCCTCCCAAAGTGCTGGGATTACAGGCGTGAGCCACCGCGCCCGGCTTAAATTTGTGTTTTAAAAAAATAATCTCAACTTTTATTTTACATTCAGGGGGTACATGTGTAGATGTGGTACATGGGTATATTGCGTGATACTGAGGTTTGGGTATGATTGATCTCATCACCCAGGTAGTAAGCATAGTGCCCAACAGTTTTTCAATCTTGTGTTTCTCCCTCTCTTCCCACTCTGTATCTATTGCTGCCACCTTTATGCCCATGAGTACTCAAAGTTTATCTCCCACCTATAAGTGAGAACATGCAGTATTTGGTTTTCTGTTCCTGCATTAATTTGTTTAGGATTATGGCCTCCAGCTACGTCCATGTTGTTGCAAAGGATATGATTCCGTTCTTTTTTACGGCTGTGTAGTATTTCATGCTGTATATGTACTAGATCTTCTTTAGCCAATCTCTCTTTGCTATTGTGGATAGTGCTATGATGAACATACAAGTGGATGTGTCTTTTTGATAGAATGATTATTTTGTCAAGAATATATATCCCCCAAATCCACAAAATGAATTGAAATCATTGTCTTGGATGGACAGAGATTGGCAAGAGAAATGAGGGTATAGGAGAAGAAATCAACAAAAGGTTGACTGTGTGTCATAAACTCAGGAGTTGGATCAACTGCACCTGAGCACATGTCCTCTCTCTTCCTTTCTCTCTCTCTGACACACATACACACATACACACATACACACACACACACACACGTGCATGCACACACACAGAGTTTATTGAGGATATACTATATTCCATGTATTTGTGTGCCACACAACTTAGCTCACCTAGCTTTCTAATAGAGGAACTGTTATTACATCTCCCCCCATTTTAGAGATGGGGAAACTGAGGCACAGAGAGGGCAGATAAAGTTCTGAAGGTCACACAGCTAGTCACTTGCAGAACCAAGATTCAAACCAAACAAGTCTGAATCCTGCACTGTTCCTGCTTACTACACCTCCAGAGGAACTAGTGCAGCCCAAGGCTCAGGTCTCAGGACCAAGTCACATGAAGGCCCCCGTAAAAAAAGTAACCCAGAGGTTGGGCATGGTGGCTCATGCCTGTAATCCCAGCATTTTGGGAGGTCAAGGCAGGTGGATCACGAAGTCAGGAGTTCGAGACCAGCCTGGTCAACATGGTGAAACCCCGTCTCTACTAAAAATACAAAAATTAGCTGGACGTGGTGGTATGCACCTGTAATCCCAGCTACTCAGGAGG
>NW_016107441.1:3763442-3773521 GCF_001604975.1 Cebus imitator | reverse complement strand
CGGAGGTTGCGGTGAGCCGAGATCGCGCCATTGCACTCCAGCCTGGGTAACAAGAACGAAACTCTGTCTCAAAAAAAAAAAAAAAAAGGTAATCCAGAGCAAGTAGATCTGTGCCTTCAGTCCAAATAAACATCCCACCAGCATTTCCTCTAATTCCGTCATTGCAGGGAGGAAACCAGGTGGGAGCCCATGTGGTTTTGATAGAACATCCATTCAAGCGGAGCTTAAATATTATAGCGGCACTGTTTGCACAGTTAAATTTAAGGATCTGTCAGTTTATGATGAATTTTTATTTTTAAGGGTTTCAAGTAAGCTGTAAACATTCACTCCAGACTGAAATTCCCCCCATTTAACAACTGGGAGGGGCAGGACAGGAGAACAGAGGAGGAAAGTGGGAATGAAGGGCGAGCATGGTGGAACGGTGTTGAGAAGAGTCTGGGCAGCAGCCTACTGGGGAGGGGTGTACGGGACCTCTTCCAACCAATATTTCCAGGAAGGGGTGTGAAGGGCTGGTGCCCCATATGAGGGAGGCCAACAGCTTCCCCAAAGGAAGCAAGGCCATTCTCTTTGAAACTCATATTTAGTTTCCCCTTTTCCCCTTTCCAGCAAAGCGAGACAGTAATGGGCATTTAAGAATAACAACCCCTTGAGAACTGTTGGTGTGTCTATTGCTGGAGGAAGGACGGAAGTCAGGAGACAGTATGGTTGTATGGTTGTAATTTTTAAAATGTATATATATTTGTGGAAAAGGGGCTGACACTTTATAGAACTTTGCATTTTTTGGTATTTTTATAAGATTTTTGAATAGTAAACACACATGGCTTTTGTCATCATAAACAAGTTGTTGCTAAATAAACAAAGAATAAATTAAAATGAATAACATGCTTACCAGCGATTGCTAACATATTCCCTGATCTTATCCTGTGCCAGGTCCTGGGCACCCCAGCTACAGGTGCTATCTGATTTCGTCTTCACCAAACCCCCTGTCATGGCTACTATTTTTTTTTTTTTTGAGATGGGATCTTGCTCTGTTGTCCAGGCTGGAGTGTAATGGCATGATTTCAGCTCACTGTAACCTCTGCCTCCCAGGTTCAAGTGATCCACCTGCCTCAGCCCTCCTAGTAGCTGGGATTACAGGCGTGCACCACCATGCCCAGCTAATTTTTGTATTTTTAGTAGAGACGGGGTTTTGCCGTGTTGGCCAGGCTGGTCAGTGCTGTAATTACAGGTGTGAGCCACCGCGCCCAGCCCATCTTGTTTTATAAATGAGGAAACTGAAGTTTAGAGAGTGAAATAACTTGCCCAGAGCTACTCATTTAGGAAGTTGTATTAGTCCTCTAGGGCTGCCTTATCAAAATATCACAGACTGCGTGGCTTAAACAACAGAAATTAATTTTCTTACAGTTCTGGATACTGGAAGTCCATGACCAAGGTGTTGGCAATGCTGGTTTCTCCTGAAGTCTTTCTTTTTGATTGGTAAAAAGAAATAATAGGGACTACCTTCTCGCTGAGCCCTCACATAGCATTTTGTCTGTACATGCACATCCCTGGTGGCTTTGTATATCCAAATTTCCTTTTCTTGAAAGGACACCAGTCAGATTGGATTAGGATCTATCCTAATGGCCTCATTTTAACTTAATTACCTCTTTAAAGGCTCTACCTCCAAATACAGTCACATTCTGAGATACTGGGAATTAGCGCTTCAATACATGACTTTTGGGGGGTGGGTGGGACACAATTCAGCCCATACCAGAAGTGGAGTTGCTAAACCATAGGGAAATCCTGTTGAAGATTTTTATTCCATTCAACCCATGAAGTAGCATCTCATTCTCTCACGGGGCACTTTGGAGCTCACCTCTGGAAGATGGGGAACTGAACTTGGGTCCTCTGGTCTCCTCCCCAGTGCCTAGTAGCAACAGCATGGCCACCCAGGGCAGTACTCCGCCAGCGTGCCCACCTCCACTATCCACACTGGCAGAAGGCATGCTGCCTATGGTTGGAGGATGTGGATGAGGGAGCAGCTGGGAGGGTGAACAGGGAATAATGACAACAGCTATTGTTTGCTGACTCCTCCCCAAGTGTGCCAGCCACTCTCCCCATGTCACTTGTAATCTTCAGAGCTGTCCTATGAGGTAGGTATTACAGTTGCATCATCTGGGATTTTCTAATTGAAAATGACATAAAAACCAACCAGGAGTAATTTAAGCCAAACAAGGAATATATCAGCTATTGGTGCATAATCAACCACCCCAAAATGCAATGTTTAAGACAATAAGTTTTTGTGGGAAGTAGAAAAGTTCCTTTTTAAAATTGCCTTTCTTGTTAAAGAATAAGTGTGCTAATAACTTTGTTAAGCCCTATCCTATGTAGCTGTTAAACATGGCATGCTTGCAGGCACGTGGTACATTCTATGTCCTTGTACTTTAACCAAAATATCTGTGCTGGGTGTGCTCACAGGCATGTCCTAGTTCTCCATTGCTTTTACCTGTTTAGAAAAGTTTTAAGTTGTTAGCCAATTGGGTTTTATTTCAGATTGTGAGGTCTGGCTCCAACCAACGGAGATCAGACACAGCAGTTAAGGACAACCCCAAATGCATAAGGAATAAATTTGTGTGTTTTCTTTTGTTCATGGTACTCTCATGTCACGATGGCTAGCGAGGGTACCCTTCCTGCAGTCCAGGAAGTAAAAATTGCATTGCTAAAAGATTCTTTGTCTCAGTGCTGATTTTTCTTTGGGACACTGAGCAACGATTTCCAACAATATTTATTCTCTAAAAATGAGCTGGCGTGGTAGCATGAGCCTTTAGTCCCAGCTACTTGGGAGGCTGAGGCAGGTAAATCGCTTGAACCAGGAGGCAGAGGTTGCAGTAAGCCAAGATTGTAACACATCACTCCAGCCTGGGTGACAGAGGGAGACTCCATCTTGTATTTATTCTTGGTCATGAATCTACAGCGTGTTGGGTGGTTCTTGTAGTCTCCCTGGGCTCAGCCTCTGTGGTCAGCTCTGCTGATCTTGGCTGAGCTCTTCTGTGCATTTCCAGTTAGCAGACTGTAGGTTGGTTCAGGATGGGCTTGGCTGGGACAACTGGGTCTCCCCACCTTTGGCAGGCTAGCTCAGGCATGTTCACAGGTCTAAGAGAGCCAATTTATAAGTGTGCAAATCTCCTTGAAGTGCGTGCTCAGAACGGGCCCTCCATCACTTCTGCCATCTTCTATTGGCCAAAGCAAATCACAACAGCAGCCCAAATTCAGGGAGGAGGGAAATAGATCTAACCTTTTGATAAGAATTGCTATAAAACCATATTGCAAGAAGGTGAGCGATCAAAGGGAGGAGTGGAAAAATAGGCCATTTTTGTGATTCATCTTCCACAGGGAATGTATTGGTTTGTGTATCTACCTGAGAAGTCAAAAGAATCTGGCTTCAAGTACAGCTTAATGCAGACACTCAAATAATATTGACATTTCCTGGCATGGCTCTGCTCCATGGGTTGCTCTATTCCTGAACCAATCACTGCGGGAGGGAACGGGTAGTGTAAGGGAAGTGCTCAGTACCTTAGTCCCTGAGCCAAGGATGAGCTTAACCCCAAGTCACATAGGCTGAGAGTGGGAGAGGAAGGGACCTCCACAGGAAACTAGGGATAGCAGGTGGAAGGTGGAAGGCTGCCAGGCAGCACGAAGCATGGATGTCTGCTACAATTGTTATTTCTACTTTACAGAGGAGAAAACCATGGCTGGGAGAGTTAAGTGCCTTGAACGAGGTGATTCAGTGTTGAAACAGGGCGTTGATCCATGTCTGTGTCACCCTCCTTGGAGCCTGCACACTTTCCACAAACCCTGGCTGCCTCTCGATGCAGAGAGAGAAGAACATTCCTTACCCAGGCTGCTTGCTAATTCCCCTCTCCAGCTTTGAGTCATCTCCCTGCTCTGACCTCAGAAGGCAGCAGATGAGGAAGGGGCTAGAAGCCACATCACTTGGGGAAGAACTGAGGCCCTGGGGCTGGATGGTTTGGAGAAGACTCAGGAGGCAGAGAGGCACCCCAGCATCTGAGCAGCTTTCTAGGAGCCCACACAGCTGCCAAGGGCAGAGCTGGGGCCAAGAAAAACACATGGGCGGTAAGGACCCTCTCAGGGTGGAGGGGGAAGGAGGGGGAAGGACCCTCTCAGGTAGGAGGGGGAGGGTAACTGGGAGAAAAAAGAGGAAGGAGGGAATGAGGAGGGGAGGGACAAGCAGGGACCCACTGGGTACCCTTGAACTTGGCCAGATGATTCCAGGGGACCTTGTGCACCAGATCCACAAGATCAACTGTGTGATGTGGGATTCTCAAACAGTGACTTAGCCAAGTCACAAAACCCAGACAGGAATTGCCTCCTCCTCCTCCTTCCTCCTCATGCCAGGAGGCATCTCCTAAGTTCCAACCCCAATGGCTTCTGTGGATCCCGTGACAAGAAAGCGCAGTGGTGAGACCACAGCCTTTGCCTTAGAGCAGAATTTGAGTGTTCTTCTCTGACACTCCCCAGCGATGTAACAGGGAACAGGTTGCTTTACTTCCCTGAGCCTCTGATTCCTCATTTGAAAATGGGAATAACCCCAACCTCCCAGGGCTGCTGTAGGAACCCAGTGCGCTAACGCGTGCCAAGTGCCTGCATGGAGTGTGAGCCCAGCACTTCCTGTGTATGGTGGGTGTGCAGCCCCTCAGGTTCCTCCCCACTTCAGGCCCTGAACAGCGCCCCCCGCTGACTCAGAAATGGGTTCCAGGTGCCACAGACAGGAAACCCCGGGCCCTGAGGGGCTCCCTTCCTAGCCCCCTCCCAGCCCCCTCCCAGCCTGCCTCTCTCTGTTCCTCCCCTTGCCTTCTGGTGCCCACTGACACACAGATCTCTTTCACCTCCAACTGCAAGAACCCGGCAGCTGATTTAGGAGTGTGCTCAGGGCCCAGAATGTAAACCGTTTCTCACCAGGAATGTGTAAACAACCCATAAAGCAAAGGATTTGGGGCCCAGTCACGTGGCCCAGCTGCCCATAAAACCAAAGCATTGATCTCCGCTCTCCAGCAAGCCTCTAAGCCATGGGAATGACGGAGGGGGTGCGTCTTGGAAACCTGTAATCTTCCACCATACATCTCAGGTGGCATGTTTGAAGTCCTAGGATGAGTTATTTATATCATTTTTGCAACGTGTACTGAAAGGGCATTAGCCAAAATTCCTGGCAATGGGGCTTACAGGGGCCTGGTCACTTAAAAAAAAATAAGGGGGCCCAAGGGGTCCCCCTCGCACGTCACTCATGAGCCAGAGTTTCTTTGGGTAGCCAGATAATCAAAGCCAGATCATCTTGCCCAGACTTCCCCAAATCCGGGTTGCTCCAAGACCACCTTCCCAGCTTCTGTGGCATCGGTGTAGAACTTGATCTATTATTTACTTAATGCTTTTTATTTTAAATCACTACTTTTTACTTGGCTTCATTCCAAACAATATCCATGAAATCAAGTTTGCTATCTTAGTTTTATTTTTTTCTCATACGTTAAAATCTATTCATAATTTAAAATAACAAATGTTCACTTTAAACCACGAAAAATCATCTAGCTTACCACCAGCGAGCCATATGTCAGGAAACGCTGACCTAATCAAACACACTCATTGTACAAATTGGGAAACTGAGGCCCATAGAGGGATCCTATCCAATGTCACTCAGCTATTGAGGGGGAGATTGAGAGCAGAAGGGATTCAGAACAGCTACCTCTTTTTTTTTTTTAAGGGTGGGTGTAAGGAGTGGTTATCCTTTTTATTTTTATTATTATTATTTTTGAAACAGAGCTCCATTCTGTTGCCCAGGCTGGAGTACAGTGGCACAATCTCAGCTCATTGCAACCTCCAATTCCTGGGTTCAAGTGATTCTCTTGCCTCAGCTTCCCAAGTCGCTGGGATTACAGGCAACCACCACAACGCCCAGCTAATTTTTTTGGTATTTTTAGTAGAGATGGAGTTTCACCATGTTGGCCAGGCTGGTCTCAAACTCCTGACCTCAGGTGGTCTGTCCGCCTCAGCCTCCCAAAGTGCTGGGATTACAGGCGTGAGCCACCGCGCCCAGTCACAGCTACCTCTTTATTAAGCATTTACTTGTGTATATTTCCTGATTCACATAACAATGAGCTAGTGTCTGTCACTGTTCCAGTTTTGCAGATGAGAGAAGTGAAGCCCAGAGAGGTTAAGTGGTTTGTCTAAGGTCACACAGCTAGTCAGTGGCTGAACCGGCATTTTTTTTTTTTAATAGGAAGAAATGAAAGTTGTTTTTATTGTTCATACATTACCAAGCAGGCATCTGATGACCTGTGTAATTAGAAGTACCCAGCAGACATTTGCAAGGGGTAGGCACCCAGGTCAGCAGATCTAAATGGCAGTGATCTTCCCTTAGATTCTTTTCCACTGTGGTGAACAGCTCCAAAGACAGAGATGACTTTAGTCCAGGATAACCCCTGTAGCCTCTATTCAATTAACACAGGAAGAAAGGCCCTCCTTCCTTCCACCACTGGGGCTCAACAGTGTACATTTCTAATCTTTTTTTTTTTTTTTTTTGAGATGGAATCTCACTCTGTTGCCCAGACTAGAATGCAATGGTAGATCTCAGCTCACTTCAATCTCCGCCTCCTGGGTTCAAGCAATTCTCCTGCCTCAGTCAGCCTTCTGAGTAGCTAGGATTATGGGCACACACCACCATGCTTGGCTAATTTTTGTAGGGATGGGGTTTCACCGTGTTGGTCAGGCTGGTCTCGAACACCCGAACTCATGATCTGCCCACCTCGGCCTCCCAAAGTGCTCGGATTACAGGCGTGAGCCACCGTGCCCAGCCTACATTTCCAATCTTAATAGAGCAAAGCCAGTCTTCTGCAGTGATGGCTGAGGTGCATGGACAGGAGTGGTCCAAGGTTCTCAGAACACTGATGTTCTGTATTTTTCCAGACTTCCATACGACTGTCTGCCCAGAGTATAGGGAATGCTGGTTAGTTTGCTGAAAAGACACTGTGTTCAACAAGTGAACCAGAATTTTAACTTAGGTGTGCCTGACTTCAAAATCTGGTCCTTTCCAATTTATTTATTTATCTTTCAATAATTTTTGTTTTATATTTTATTTATTTATTTTTTTCAGTGGAGACACACAGTCTTGCTCTATTGTGCAGGCTGGACTGCAGTGGTGCTATCTCAGCTCGCTGCAACTTCCACCTCCCGGGCTCAAGCAATTCTCCTGCCTCAGCCTCCTGAGTAGCTGGGATTACAGGCACAGGCCATCGTGACTGGCTAATTTTTGTATTTTTTGTAGAGACAGGGTTTTGCTGTCTTGGCCAGACTGGTCTGAAACTCCTGACCTCAAGTGATCCTCCTGCCTTGCCCTCCTAAAGTGCTAGGATTACAGGTGTGAGGCACTGTGCCAGGCCTGATTTATTTATTTATTTATTTTTAGATGGAGTCTCCCCTTGTTGCCCAGGCTGGAATGCACGGTGTGATCTTGGCGCACTGCAATCCCTGCCTCCTGGCTCCAAGCAATTCTCATGCTTCAGCCTCCCAAGTAGTGAGACTACTGGTGTACACCACCATGCCCAGCTGAGTTTTATAGTTTTAGTAGAGATGGAGTTTCACCGTGTTGGTCAGGCTGGTCTTGAACTCCTGACCTCAGGTGATCCACCCACCTCAGCCACCCAAAGTGCTGGGATTACAGGCATAAGCCACCGTGCCTGGCCGATTTATTTATTTTTAAAAATAGAGCTAGGGCTTGCTCTGTTGCCTAGGCTGGAATGTAGTGGCACAATCATAGCTCACTGCAGCTTCAAACCACTGGGCTCAAAGGATCCTCCTACCTGGACCTCCCAAAATGCTGGGGTTACAGGTGAAAGCCCCTGAGCCAGGCCCAAAGTCTTGCTCTTAATCACCCAAGGGAAAAAGGGAGTAGAGAGGAAGAAAGGAATGGGATATTTATTTATTTATTTTGGAGGGGGTATGTAGATGGTGGAACTCAATTGGAAAGAATGGTATTTTTAAGTGCTAGCAACTTTTACTTCTATTGCTGTATCCTTCTCTGCTTTCCCACTCAGTGTCCTTTTCTCATAAAATTCTCACCATAGCCTAGAGCTGCCACAAAGAACAGTGTGTCTCACACCCAAAGCCCTGGTCACATGAATGGACAATTCTGGGATCCCAGTGTGATGTTACAAAAGGAAGCCCTCCACCACTCACACCCTTAGCAGAACACGCAGAGTTGTAGTTATGGACGCTGGGCTTATGCTTGGGAAAGTTGGGCTGGGGATCAGCCAACCTAAAATCAAAACCCAGCTCCTCTGCTCCCTAATTAAGTAAATTGGGCAAGCCACTCAACCTTGCTCATCCTCAATAATGTTGTACCTACCTCATAGGATTCTAGTGAGGGTTAAAAAGCATGTAAGGTGCTTAGCACAGTGCCTGGGACACAGGCTTAATATTCTCTATAAAGAGAAAAGAGGGAGGGACATTGAGAAACAATGCCTGTCTTCCCCAGGACCTGACAGCAGATCTACAGCCACCACATGGGCGGCAGCTCAGGGCTATGGATCAAGGACACTGAGGGATGGAGGGAAAAGCATGGGCAGAAGAGCTAGTCCTGAACCCAGCTTGGAGCAGAAGGTCAGGGCCCCAGATGATGCTGGCTGCCCCTGCTCTTCTCCATCTTGATTACAATTCTGCAGCACAATGTACCAAGAATGCGACATCTTGAAATAAAGAGAAAAAGTCTGCAACAACCTGGGTTATTCCCTCATTCCTGGAAGAGCGGGATGTTCTGTAATGCTTGACTAAATGATCCCAGTTGCTCCCAGGGTAGAAACCCAGAGTGGAGCGCCTTCAGAGTCCCTGAGCTCAGGTGTGACATGGGGCTTGCGCAGATAGGGGCCCATTGACCCTGGGCAGCTTACCTGAGCCCTGCGGAACCTGATTCCTATGTTTCCTAGGCTTTTGTTTATCCTTGCTGTCTACCTGTGAGTAATAAAGTTGCTCCGTCTGACTTGTGGTTGAGTGTTCGTTTCACCAGATGAGAATTAGGAACTTTTACACTTGGCCATAGAGGAGCCCACATTATAGTGACAGTCACACAGCTTTGCTGAGTCTCTTTTCTCTACTACCAAAGGGGGATCACCTGGGCCCAAATTTATTTATTTACCTACTTATTTTTTAGCTTTATGGAGGTATAATTAATAAAAATTGTACATACCTAAAAGTGCACAACTTGATGTTTTGATATATATATAGATGGTGAAATCATCACCACAATCAAGCTAACATATCCATTATCTCACATAATTACTTTTTGTTGTGTGGTAAGAATACTTAAAACCTACTTTCTAAGAAAATTTCAAGTATCCAGTACGCTACTGTTAACTCTAGTCGCATTACTGTACATTGGATCTCCAGAACTCATGCATCTTGTGTAACCGGAACTTCGTACCCTTTAAATACCCTCTACTTATTTTCCCCATCCCCTAACTCCTGGAAAACACCATTCTACTCTGTGCTTTTGTGAATTGAACTATTTTAAATCACCTATACATGAGGTCCTGCAAGACATATATCTGATAAGCGGTTAATATCCCAAACACAGAAGGAACTCAAACTGCACAATAGCACAAAACAATAAGAACAACAACAAATAATCTGATTTAAATGTCAGGCAAAGGGCCTGAATAGACATTTTTCAAAAGAAGAACATATAAACAGTCAATAGCTACATGAAAAGATGCTCAGCATCACTCATCATCAGGGAAATTAAACCAAAAACACCGTGAGATATCGTCTCCTACCTGTTGGAACAGCTATCATCAAAAAGACAAGAGATAACAAGTGTTGGCAAGAACGTGGGTTAAGGGAACCCTTGCACTCTCTTGGTGGGAGTGCAAATTGATACAGTCATTACGGAAAACAGTACGGAGGTTTCTCAAAAGATTAAGAATATAAGTACCATATGATCTGGCAATCCCGCCTCTGGGAATAAATGCAAAGGACTTGAAATCAGTATCACACCGGGCGCGGTGGCTCATGCCGGTAATCCCAGCACTTTGGGAGGC
>NW_016107441.1:3751710-3763347 GCF_001604975.1 Cebus imitator | reverse complement strand
CTCTACTACAAATACAAAAATTAGCTGGGTGTGGTGGTACACCCTGTAGTCCCAGCTACTTGGGAGGCTTAGGCAGAAGAATTGCTTGAACCTAGGAGGCGGAGGTTGCAGTGAGCCAAGATGGTGCCACTGCTCTCCAGCCTGGGTGACAGAGTGACACCCTGTCTCAATAAATAAATAAATAAATAAATAAATAAATAAGTATCGAGAAGAGATGCCTGCACTCCCATGCTTACTGCAGCATTATTCACAATAGCCAAGATACAAAAACAACCTATGTTGTTTCCAACAATGTTCATTTGTATTCAACAAATGAATGAATAAATATAATGTGGGGTGTGTGTGTGTATGTGTGTGTGTGTGTGTATGTGTGTGTATATGCATAAAAGCAGGAGATCCTACCACCTGGGACAACAGAGATAAATCAAAAGGACATTATGCTAAGTGAAATACACCAGGACCCCCAAATTTGTTTATTTATTTTTTTATTATATTTGAGATGGAGTCTCCCTCTGTTGCCCAGGCTGGAGTACGGTGGATTTAAATGAATATTTTTATGTTCATGGATTCGAGTCCTGGGCTTTTCAGGGCTCATGGTGCTGTCCAACCTCATAGGGACCAACCTCTAATTTCACAGACGTGAGAACTCTGTGCACATGTGCATACACACACACATGCGCCCACGCACACACACAGAGTTTCATATGTAAGTGAGAGGTAGCTTTCTCGTGTTTAGGGTTTTGATCTTAACTCTGCCATTATGATTGAAATTACTGGCCTTGCTAAATCTCAGTTTTCCAACTGTAAAATGAGCATAGTCAAAAAAACTGTTTGCAGACTATATGGATAAAATCTGTAAAGCACTTTCTACACAAAGCCTGACACATGGTAAAGGCTTAACGCATAAGCCTAACACACAATTCCTTGTTTCTGAGAAACAGTTTCATGGCTCGATCCAGGAAATTGATACTGGGAAATACTTGATCGGTTCTTGAACAGAGGAAAATAAAAATGTGGACTTCACCAAATCCATTGCTGTAATCCACTGAATTGCTAAATAAGTGTTAGCTGCAGTATTAGATTGGTTGTGCTTCTTCATTCAACACACATTTCTTTGAATGCCAACCAAGTAAAGGCATGGTGCTGGCTCTTGGGCAGTAAGACTAAAGACCCCACTGCGCTCAAGCTGCAACTAACAAAAATTCCTTGTCTAGAGGGGAAGGTCACAAACAACCAGGGGTATAGCAGGCAGCACACAGGGCCCTGTTACTAGCTCTCTGTGTTATGAAGGTGCTCAGGAAAACATAAATAATTCCAACCAGCGGGATCCAGTAAGCAGGAAGGCAGTCTTTGAGTTGATCCTTTAAAAATGGGAAGAATTTCCTCTTTAAAAAACAAACTGCCCAGTCTCTGTGTCCAAATTCCACCCATCAGCTTGGTGTGGTGGCTCACACCTGAAGTCCCAGCACTTTGGGAGGCCGAGGCAGGCAAATCACCTGAGGTCAGGAGTTCAAGAGCAGCCTGGGCAACATGGCGAAACCCTGTCTCTACTAATAATACAAAAATCAGTCGTGGTGGTTGTGGTGGTTGGAGCCTGTAGTCCCAGCTACTCCAGAGAGTGAGGCAGGGAGAATTGCTTGAACCCGGGAGGTGAAGGTTGCAGTGAGCCGAGATAGCGTCACTGTACTCCAGCCTGGGTGACAGAGCGAGACTAGGTCTCACACACACACAAAAAAGAAACAACCAAAAAAACAAATTCCACCCACCCTTCAAATGCCACTTCCTCCCAAAAGCCTTCCAGGAGCACTCTTAAGTGGAAATGTCCCTCCCCTCCTCTTTTCAAATCCTTTTGAAGCCCTTTATCTACCCCGCTTGCAGGGCTCTTATCACCTACGGTTTGGTATTTTTGTATTTCTGTGGCTCTTTTTCCGACCTGCAGGATTTTAATGGAAACTCCCTGAGGGCCTTCTTGCACACAGTGAGCACTCAATAGCTGAGCCAGACTGAATGGAAAGCTGTGTTCTGATGGTCAAAGGCCAGGCCTTGGGTCCCTGGGATGGAGTTCCTGCCTGCACAGGCTCTAGTCACAGGCTCCTCCGAGGGTGGTCCGGCTCTGCAATAACAAAGAACACGTGTATACATGTGAGTCACGGCACCCAACTAACCCTGAACCGTCTCCGCAACCTCACCCTGCCTTGGTGATCTCAGCATGCCAGTCCCCAGCCTCCCCTGGCTGAACCCATCGAACATGTGGTCTGTAGGGTTACCAGGAGACCATGCCAGGCAGGCTCTGCCCTTTAGGTTACTTGGGAGTGAAAGTGGGTGATGGGGACATGGTTTGGTGGGCATTTTATATTCTTCACTTCATTCTCACAGCACCTCGAAATAGGTGGTATCATCTTACCTAGTTTACAGATGAGGGAACGGAAGAATTCAAAATTACCCCATTAGGAACCTGGGCATCATCTTTGATGTTCCCCTTCCTCCCACCATCCACAAACTGACCCATTCCCCATCCTGGCCGTTTTGTCTGCGGAGTGTTTCTCAAATCCATAATTTTCTCTCCATGCTACTAAGTACACCACCCCAATCCAGCCCACCATTTCCTCTTGCCTGTGTAAACACCATAACTTCCCAACTGGTCTCCCTGTCGCCACTCTGACCTCAGTACTGCAGCCAGTGATTTTTTGGTTTAAAATATTTTCAGCCGGGTACAGTGGCTTGCACCTGTAGAAGCAACTATTCTGGAGGCTGAGGTAGGAAGGTGGCCTGAGCACAGAGGCTCAAGGCTGCAGTGAGCTATGGTCACTGTACTCCAGCCTGGGCAACAGAGTGAGACTCTGTCCCTAAAAAATAAAAATTGGGCTGGGCGTGGTGGCTCACACCTGTAATTCCATCACTTTGGGAGGCTGAGGTGGGTGAATCACCTGAGGTCGGGAGTTCAAGACCAGCCTGGCCAACATGGTGAAACCCTCGTGTCTGCTAAGAATACACAATTATCTGGGCGTGGTGGCACATGCCTGTAATTCCAGCTACTTTAGAGGCTGAGGCAGGAGAAGAGCTTGAAACTGGGAGGCAGGGGTTTCGGTGAGCCAAGATCGCGCCGCAGCACCCCAGCCTGGGCAACAGAGCGAGACTACCTCAAATAAATAAATAAATATAAATAAAATAGAATAATAAAAATTAAAAAAAACTTCAGTGTAATTTCTTTATACATATACCTACAATATATGCATGCATATCCATAAATACAATTTTACATAAATGCCTAAAAATGATCAGAAATACCCTTTATTTAGTGGGTACAGTTTTCTTTCTCTTCTTTGTGGTCTGGCTCTTCCTTTTCCACCCCCTCGCCTCACTCAGCACCCCACACTCATGCCAACAACCTGCCATGTGCCGTTCCATGATTTTAGCTGTACTCATTCAATCCTAAGCACATATCTGTATGCACATTTACACATATAGAATTTACCTGTTATTGTTTTTTTTTTTTTAAATGGGACCATACCATAAAAACATTTAAAACAGTATTATAGTTTTCTGCAATCTACCTTCTTCACCCAACAACACTTCAAGGACACCTTTCCAAGTTATCAAGTACACCTCTGATTCTTTTTAATGGCTGCATAATATTTCACTGTGTGGATGTATCAGTGTATTTAGTCACCATCTTGTTTTTGTCTTTGCTGTTTTGAGACAAGGTCTTACTCTATCACCCAGGCTGGAGTACAGTGGCACAATCACCCCCTCACTGCAGCCTTGAACTCCTGGGCTCAAGGGATCTTCCCACTTCAGCCTCCTGAGTAGTTGGGACTATAGGCAAGTGCCATCAGACCCGGCTAATTTTTTTTAAAAGATGGGGTCCCACTATGTTGCCCAGGCTGGTCTTGAGCTCCTGGGCTTAAGCAATCTTTCCACTCCAGCCTCCCAAAGTGCTGGGATTACAAACATGAGCCTCCATGCCCAGCCTGGTCATCACTATGTTGATGGTCATTGTCTGTTTCGTTTTTTTGCCACTGGGAGCAATGTGGCACTATTAGATAGAATTCTGAGAGGCAGCAGAAGTTGATGCTGTTTAACTGACCTGGAGGCTCAGTTGCTAGGACCAAAGTCTTCACCATGCCACAGAGCAGCCTGATAAGCTCACTGGCTTTGGTCTTACCAAGCTCTCTCCTGCTCCACCCACGCCACCTCTGCACCTGGAATTCCACCACGTAGTCTGTGGGAAATTGCCCCTGCCACTGCAGGCACCAGAACTGCACTTTTGTCTGGTCCCATGTTAGCATAAAATGGGAGAAGTCTCACAGGGTGCATCTGATTGGCAGAGCCTGCTGGTATGGCTACATTCTAGCTGCAAAGGAGGTTGGAATGTGAATGGAAATTCTTGAACTGAGGAGGTGATTTCCCCAAATATAAAGAAGGGCTATTCAAAAAACGATGGGCAACTATGAATATGATAGTTTCTGCTATAATTTTCTTGTACATAAGTTTCTCTTTATTGGGGCCTTTATTTTTTATATTTATTTATTTATTTTTAATTTTGTTGAGACAGAGTCTCACTGTCACCCAGACTGAAGGGCAGTGGCATGATCTTGTCTCACTGTAACCTCCACCTCCTGAGTTCAAGCTATTCTCCTGCCTCAGCTCCTGAGTACCTGGGATTACAGGCCCACCACACCTGGCTAATTTTTGTAGTTTTGGTAGACGTGATTTTACCACATTGAGACTACCAGGCTAGTCTAAAACTCCTGGTCTCAAGTGATCCGTCCGCCTCAGCCTCCCAAAGTGCTGGGATTATAGGCATGAGCCAATATGCCCAGCCTAGGGCCTTTAATAAATAAATAAATTAATTAATTTATTGGGACCAAGTCTTACTCTCTTACCCAGGCTGGAGTGCAATGGCATGATCTTGGCTCACTGCAACCTCTGCCTCTCAGGTTCAAGTTATTCTTTTGCCTCAGCCTCCCAAGCAGCTGGGATTACAGGCATGCACCACCATGCACAACTAATGTTTTGTATTTTTAGTAGAGATGGGGTTTCACCATGTTGGTCTGGCTGGTCTCGAACTCCTGACTTCAGGTGATCCACCTGCCTTAGCCTCCCAAAGTGCTGGGATTACAGGCATGAGCCGCCACACCAGGCCACAGGGCCTTTATTTTTATGGGGTAGGTTTGCAGGAGTCGAATTGCTGCTTTCCAAAATGTCTGTAGCATCGCACGTTTTCATTAGCAATGTGTGGGAGTACCACTTTCTTTACCTCCCCACCATCCATAGGTGTGAGAGCTCTGCTAGATATAAAACTTGATCACTTTGCTAGACTCATTGTATTTTCCTGACTACTAATATAAATTTGAGTATCTTTTTCATGTTTTTTGGCCATTCAGTTGACTGTCTAGTTACCACCTTCGCCCATTTTTCTGTTGGGATGGCTTTTGCTTTCAGGCTGCATGCTGGATATCTTCCATCTGTCCTTCCAGATCAGGCTCTGCTTTCTCCCTCTGCTCCATGCGTCTTATCCCATATACACTGTATAGCCAGCTTCTGGTTGGGTTTGGCCAGTGTGAGGCACTCCTGGAGATCACTGGGCAAGAAGAAAGAGAGAGACTGGGGTATTTACTCCTAATATCTTTCCCTGCCCTTGCTGGGCATCATGAGTTAGCTTCATTCCTCTGTAGCTCCTGTCCTCTGGCCCTTCACCCCCCCATATAGCATTTTCCAGGCTCTGAAAACTCCTTGCTATCCCAACCCCTCTTGGCTTTGGTGGAAGTAATTCCCTTCTGATACCAGCTCTGTGGTTGTGCAGGTCCCTGGAAGCATTTGCTAAACCCTGCACGCCCCTCTGAAAACAGTCCCTCTATGATGTCTCTTCATTATATTGCCTTAAACTACACAAGTTGAGTGTGCCACCTACCGCCTGCCAGGACTGTCACTGGCAGAAGATAGGAACCCTCTCCTTGTCTTTAGTTGACAGTGCTATTTTTCAAGCTCTAGTGTTTGCCCATTTAATTTGTTTTTAGTATCTTTTGCTATACTAAAGATTTTATTTATAAATATATAGTCAAATTTAATTTTTAAGTAATCTCTCTTTTCTTTTTACTTTTTTAAAAATTATACTTTAAGTTCTGGGAAATGTGCAGATCACGCAGGATTGTTACATAGGTACACACATGCCATGGTGGTTTGCTGCCTCCATTCCCCCGTCAACTACATTCGGCATTTCTCCTAAGGTTATCCCTCCCCGATCTCCCCACTCCCTGCTGTCTCTCCCCTAGCCCACAACCCCCTAACAGACCCCAGTGTGTGATGTTCCCCTTCCTGTGTCCATGTGTTCTCATTGTTCAACACCCACTTATGAGAGAGAACATGTGGTGTTTGGTTTTCTGTTCTTGTATCAGTTTGCTGAGAATGATGGTTTCCAGATTCATCCATGTCCCTGCAAAGGATATGAACTTATCATTTTTATGGCTGCATAGCATTCCATGGTGTATATGTGCCACATTTTCTTTATCCAGTCTATCACTGATGGGCATTTAGGTTGGTTCCAAGTCTTTGCTATTGTAAACAGTGTCACAATGAACATACGTGTGCATGTGTCTTCATAACAGAAAGATTTATCATCCTTTGGGTATGTACTCAGTAATGGGATTGCTGGGTCAAGTAGTATTTCTATTTCTAGATCCTCAAGGAATTGCCACACTGTCTTCCACAATGGTTACACTAATTTTTTTTTTTTTTTTTGAGATGGAGTCTTGCTTTGTTGCCCAGGCTGGAGTGCAGTGGCATGATCTTGGCAATCTCTGCCTCCCAGGTTCAAGTGATTCTCCTGCCTGAGCCTCCTGAGTAGCTGGGATTACAGGCGTGTGCCACCATGCCCAGCTCATTTTTGTATTTTTAGTAGAGACAGGGTTTTGCCATTCTGGCCCGGCTGGTCTCGAACTCCTGAACTCAGGTAATCCACCTGCCTCGGCCTCCCAAAGTGCTGGGATTACAGGTATAAGCCCCTGAGCCTGGAAAATCTCTCTTCCTTCACACATAAGGTCTTTCCAGCCTCCAGATCAGAAATTGGCAAACTTTTTGCATAAAAATCCAAAAAGTGTATATATTTCAGGCTTTGAGGGGTGTACAGTCTCTGTCATAACTACTCAACTTTGGCATCATGGTGCAAAAACAGCCATAAATTATATGCCAACAAATGTGCTTCAAGAAAACGTTGTTTATAAAAATAGGCAGTAGCAATTCCACTCCTAGGTAAATACCCAAGAAAAATGACGGCACAATTCACACAGATACTTTTACCTGAATGTTCACAGCACCACTAATCATAGTAGCCACAAGGAGAAACAAATCAAATGTCCATCAACGGATGAATGGATATACAAAATGTGAGATATACATAAAATGGTATATTATTCAGCCATGGAAAGGGGAGAAGTGGCCAGGCACAGTTGCTCACACCTGTAATTCCAGCACTTCAGGAGGCTGAGGTGGGTGGATCACAAGGTCAGGAGTTCAAGACCAGCCTGACCAACATGGTGAAACCCCATCTCTACTAAAAATACAAAAATTAGCCAGGTGCGGTGGTGCGCATCTGTAATCCCAGCTACTCAGGAGGCTGAGGCAGGAGAATCGCTTGATCCCGGGAGGCACAGATTGCAGTGAGCCAATATTGCGCCACTACACTCCAGCCTGGGTGAAAGAGCAAGACTCTGTCTCAAAAAAACCCCAAAAAACAGAAAAGGAGTGAAGTGCTGATACTTGCTACAACATGTGTGAACCTTGAGAACAAGCTAAGTGAAAAAAAAAAAAACAAACCCCATTTACAGAAGATCACTTATAATATGATTCTGTTCATATGTAATGTCCGGGATTGGCAGATCTATAGAAACGGAAAGTAAGTTAGTGGTTGCCTAGGGCTGAGGAGGATAGGGACTGTGCGTTGATAGCTAAGAGGTATGGAGTTTCTTTCTGAAGTGATGAAAATGTTCTACAATTGACTTTGGTGATGGTTGCATGCATCTATGAATATACTAAAAATCATTGAACTGTATACTTCAAATGAGTGAATTATAGGGTATGTGCATTTTATTGTATTTATTTATTTATTTATTTTTTGAGACAGAGTCTCCCTCTGTCACCCAGGCTGGAGTGCAGTGGTGTGATCTCAGGTCACTGCAACCTCTACCTTCCAGGTTCAAGTGATCCTCCTGCTTCAGCTTCCCGAGTAGCTGGGATTACAGGCGCGTGCCACTACACCAGGCTAATTTTTTGTATTTTTAGTAGAGATGGGGTTTCACCACGTTGGCCAGGCTGGTCTCAAATGCCTGACCTCAGGTAATCCACCCACCTTGGCCTCCCAAAGTGCTGAAATTACTGATCTGAGCCACCAGGCCCGGCTGGTATGTGCATTATATTTTTAAAAAACTGTTGTTGTTGTTTTTTTTAAGTCAGCCAGCCAGCTGGTGGGGCCCATGTGCCGTAGTTTGCTGGCCCCTGCTCTATGTTAAACATGCAGTGTCCCAGAATATCTTACATAATTTTGTATTATTTTAATTCTTACATTTAAACTTTTGATCTATCTGAAATTTTGGATTTTGTGGTTTAAGATGAGGGTTCATTTTTATTTATACCACAGGTTACATTATCAGGCCAGCACCATTTGTGAAATAAACTACACTTTTTCCACTGTGATGAGATACTTCTTTTGTCAAATGCTGATATCTATATCCTGAGATCGAATTCTGGATTATTTATCATGTTCCATAGATCTATTTGTCTGTGCCTTTCTAATACCGCAATGATCTGATTTTAGTGACTTCATTGCATGTTCTGGTTTCTGTAAAGGAAGTCCCCCCTCATGTTCTTTTCTTTCACACTTGACTTGCAGCCAGTGAGCTTATCAAAATGGATATCACTCCCTGCTTAAAAGCCTTTAATGGATTCCCACTGCACTAACAATTATGGCCCAAATTCTAATGGGCCTGTGAGCCCCGCTTGCTTGGTCCTGCCCAGCGCTGCAGCTTCTCTTGGCTGAGCACGCCTCCCCTGGTACTCTATACTGCAGCCACGCTGGTGTTCCTCAAGTGCTCCTGCTCCTTCCAGCCCTAGGACCTTTGCATAGGCTGTTTCTTCTGCCTGCAATACATTTTCTTTCCCTTTGCAACGTTAACCTCCCCTCTTTCTTCAACACCAGCTTGATCATCATTTCCTGGGGGATGATGGCCATGCTGACCGCCTTGTCCAGAACAATTCTCCATCCTCACATTGGGAACCTATGTTGTGTTCTACTTACTGCACTTACATTACATTTATCTGTTTAATATTTTGACGAATACCTACCTCCTTCAGCTCCCCATTGCCCTCCCAGGAATTAGCACTATGTCCCACCCATGGTAGGTGCTCCAACAAATTTAAAGGAGCGAATAAGCAGGTAGAGACTGAATTCTGGCACCTGTGTGTCTGCTTTCCTAATCCACTGTCTTCCCTTCACCATGCTGTGTACTGCCCTGGAGCAAGCCCTGCAAGCCCTTAGGCGACCTGGATTCCAGGTTCAGCTCTGCCTCTAATTGAGACAGTTCCCTAAATCTGTTTGCAAAGTGCCTCTAGTGAGCCTCACAAACACCCTGGGAGGCAGTCAGTGAAGGGATACATTTCCCTGATTTCACAGTTGAGGAATCAGAGAGAGGCTAGGGATGACTTGCCGGAGGTCACACAGTCAGTCAGAGTCAGAGCCCAGAGCCCTGCCCTCCAGGCCCCTACGTCAGTGCTCATCTGGAAAGAACCCGTTCCCTGGTTGGGTTTCCCCATTTATGAGATGGTAAAGAGGGATTTGGATGGGATGGTGTAAACAGTGTTTCACAAACCTCAGGCAGCCCAGGCTTTGCCATATCTGAGATCCATTTGTATTATTAGTTACTTAAAATGTTTATTTAAGGCCTCCTAGGAGAAAAAATAAAAAACCTTTATTGCCTTTATTTTTAATTTTTTTTGAAAAAAAAAACTTCTAAAAATGAGGAAACTTGTATTACTCCAGTCATTCTATTGTAACCGCCCATGGTCAGTTGCATTTAATCTAAGACATATTTGAATTAGTCTGTTCTCCTAGACTTTAAAAAACTGCCCAAGACTGGGTAATTTATTTTTTTTTTTTAAAAAAAGAGGTTTAATTGACTCACAGTTCCACATGGCTGGGGAGGTCTCAGGAAATCTATAGCCATGGCAGAAGGGGAAGCAGTCACCTTCTTCACAAGGCAGCAGGAGAGAGAAGAGTGAGCAAAAGCAGGGAAAACTGCCTTATAAGACCATCAGATCTCGTGAGAACTCACTCACTGTCAGGAGAGCAGCATGGGGAAACTGCCTCCTTAATGCATTCACTTCCCACCAGGTCTCTCCCTAAACACCTGGGGATTACAATTCAAGATGAGATTTGGGTGGGGACACACAGACAGACCATATCAACATTTAAGTACGTTTGTACCTCTTAGAGTTAGAATGGCTCACGTGGGAGCTGTTTCAAATCCTCGCAAGTTTCTGTGTTTGGAAACCTGGTCTGGGGCTGGTTGAGGCCGGGCACCCCTCCATGAAGCTGTCATTGGTTCAGCTAACAAATATCTGTTTAGAACTATGATGTGCAAAGCACCAGGCCAGACCCTTCCAGATCACAGTGGGGCAGGAGGGGGTCAGGCCTGTGATTGCCTCAAGAAGGTGTTGGGGGCTACGGAGTCTGACTGTGTGTCTGTGTCAGAATATGCCTGTCTGCTGAGTGTGTTGAGCTTGATGTCTGTGTGTCTGTCCGTGTGAGAGTTTATGTGATTGTGTGAACACACCGGCATATAGGCCTTATCCTCTGGGCTCCCACCACAGCCCTTTCTTCCCGGCCCAGTGCCGGGTCAGCCCATGTGACAGCCCCAGGCTGGAGCCTGCTTTCTCTCAGGGCCGGAGCTGTTGAGTGAGAGAGACAAGGTAGGCCACCAAGGTGGGCACCTCAGCCCCATCAGATATCCTGGAGGTCAGTGAGCAAAGGGAGACCCTCAGGAGTCCTCCATGGGCCTAAGCCATCCTAGGACCTAGAGTTCTGGAATGTTCCTGATCTTTCTCATTCTACCAAAGGAGAAATGGGCTTTGAAGGGAGAGGACTGCCAGAGACATTGAGCGTGCAAGTGGCAGGGCTGGGCTCGGGATTGTCACCGACCCCTCTGCAGCTTCTCTGAAGTCTTCCAGGAAGCAGCCAGGCACTGTCTGTAAGGGCGATTTGACATGAGGAGAAAACAAGAACTTCAAAATCACACAAATAGAAGCAAATGTGGGCCGAGTATGGTGTCTTATGCCTGTAATCCCAGCACTTTGGGAGTCCAAGGCAGGGGGATCACCTGAGGTCAGGAGTTTGAGACCAGCCTGGCCAACATGGCGAAACCCTCATCTCTACTAAAAATAAAAAAATTAGCTGGGCATGGTGGCCCGTGCCTATAGTCCCAGCTACTCTGAAAGCTGAGGCAGGAGAATCGCTTGAACTTGGGAGGCGGATGTTGCAATGAGCCAAGACTGTACCACTGTCCCACTCCAGCCTGGGCAACAAAGCAAGATTCCATTTCAAAAAACAAAAAAAAAAAACGATAGTACTTCGACCCACAAAATGGT
>NW_016107441.1:3725987-3751644 GCF_001604975.1 Cebus imitator | reverse complement strand
GCCTGTAATCCCAGCACTTTGGGAGACCGAGGCAGGCAGATCACAAGGTCAGGAGATTGAGACAATTCTGGCCAACATGGTGAAACCCTGTCTCTACTGAAAATACAAAAATTAGCTGGGCGTGATGGCACATGTTTGTAGTCCTAGCTACTCAGGAGGCTGAGGCAGGAGAGTTGCTTGAACCCAGCAGGAGGAGGAGTGACCTCGACACTGCACTCCAGCCTGGGGACACAGCAAGATTCTGTCTCAAAAAAAAAGCTAACGTGCCCGGGGCACTCTGATGTTAGGTACTTTTTTAAGCACTTTAAATCTATTAACACATTTAGTCCTCAGACAACTAGGAGGTAGACATGCATATTATCATCTCATTTTCCAGATAAAGAAAGTGCGGCACAGAGAGGTTAAATAATTTACCAGGATCACACAGCTGGTAAGCTGGCTTCATGATCAACATTCTGCCTTAACATTAGGCAAAGAAGGGGCAGAGTCCTGTAGATAGAAAGACAGCTTTCTGGGCTAGGCGCGGTGGCTCATGCCTGTAATCCCAGCATTTTGGGAGGCTGAAGTGGGTGGATCACAAGGTCAAGAGATGGAGACCATCCTAGCCAACGTGGTGAAACCCCGTCTTTACTAAAATAAAAAATACAAAAATAATTAGCTAGGCATGGTGGCTTGCACCTGTAGTCCAGTTACTCAGGAGGCTGAGGCAGGAGAATTGCTTGAACCCAGGAGGCAGAGGTTGCTGTGAGCTATTGCACCACTACACTCCAGCATGGCGACATGGTGAGACTTTGTCTCAAAAAGAAAAAACAAAAAAAGACACCATTCTTCAATGGACTCTGTGAACTGAAAATAGTTGGAGCCCTTCTGACATTTCACGGAATGTTCTGGAAGCCTAAGGTGTTTATCTCAGCTTTATTATGCTGTCTTGAGGTCATTTCACAAATGAAGAGATCAAGTTAAGGGAGGTAGAAGTGCTGGCTCAAGATAACACCATGGTCCCCATGTCCCCTCACCATTTTTAGGTGAGGCAACTGAGGCTCAGTTTCTTGAACAAGGAAGTAACTTGCTTAAGTGAGGCAGGGTAGGTAGTTAAGGAAGTAACCATGCTCCCAGGACACAGCAACTGTGGTGACCACATAGTCAATACAACAAGCCTCAGCAATCATTCAAGCAAAGCTGTCTTCAGTAGGGACGTCTCCTCCAGAGAGTATGCACATTTTGATTTTACCTGTCCTTAGGCTGACCCTTTGCTCATTATAACAGTAAACAAACACACTCTTGGGTGGAGATTTAAGATGCTAATGAGCTGTACATGCTACATATGAAAAAGCATGTACGGCCGCTGGGCATGTGCACCCAGAGGACCACCCAGAACATGCTGACTATAATTGTAACACTTCTTCCTATCTCCTTATGAATAATCATGGAAAATTCCCATAAAGGGAGCTTCCCTAGTGCCAGTCTTGACTGTCTCATCCTCACGAGCAGCCCACCCTGAATCTTCTCTCTCTCAGGGTATACTGTCTATTCTGCACCTACCTTTCAAAATATTCTTTTTCTTTTTTGAGACAGAGAAGAAAACCAGCGTGGCAAAGGGAGAGGGGTCGGGAGCTGGGGTCCCAGGGGCAGGCAGGCAGGGGCGAGGTCCCACTTTATCTCCAACGCCATTTTTAAGGAATCTGCTTTTTTTTTTTTTTTTTTGATGGAGTCTTGCTTTGTCACCCAGGCTGGACTGCAGTGGCGTGATCTTGGTTCACTGCAACCGCCACCTCCTGAGTTCAAATGATTCTCCTGCCTCAGCCTCCTGAGTAGCTGGGATTACAGGTGCGCGCCATCACACACAGCTAATTTTTGTATTTTTAGCAGAGAGGAGGTTTCACCATGTTGGCCAGGCTGGTCTCGACCTCCTAATCTCAAATGATCCACCTGCAAAATATCTTTTTATTTTTCGATAAATTACTCTATGATACACTTCCTTTGCTGGGTGTCTCTTTTTAAATTCTTTTAAAGGAAGAAGACAAGAACCGAGGTCTCACACAAGCCATCAACATAATGCATGCAGATAGTAAGAGGTCAAACTGGCACTCAAAGCCAGGCCAAAGTGCTCTGAAGCCTGTGATCTTACCTGGTTCGCTCTCCTGCCTCAGGCATCTCAAAATCACGTGGGAGGAGGACAAGGCAGAAACACTGTCCCATTTTACAAAGACGAAAGGGAGGCAGCTTGCCTGAGAGCATACGGCTGGTGAGCAGAGGGCCTGTGCCGAGAAACTCAGGTCCACCTGATTCCCTGGCCAGCGCCTCTTTTCTTTGTTCCTTCAGGAATATTCCAGAAAAGGCTCTAGTTCTGTGGTTATGTTCAGCAATGCACTGCTGCCAGAGATTCTTTCCGAACAATGTCTTATTTCTTATTTTACTGGAGCTTCCCATAAGCCTGTGAAGGTCAGAACGTGCTCCATTTCACAGAGGGGCAATCAGAGGTCCAGAGAGGGGAAGAGACTTGCCCAAGGCTTGGGCCAAGGTTCCTGTCTCTAAGTCCAGGGAGAGGGGCCCAGAGCAGGGTGTCCTGCAGGGACAGGCTCCAGCTAACCAGGCTCTCTCTGCTCGGGGTGAGGTCATCGCCTTATCAGCTAATTGCCACCCTGAGGCCTAATCCTGCACTCGGCTGGAACCTTCGGGAATGGTTTCTCAGAGATGAGATGGGGCTGTTATTGTCCAGATGAGAGGGCTGGTGGGGTGGGCAGAGGGAGGGGGCAAGTTTACACTCATAATTCCTGTTGTAGCAGTTTGCTTTCTCAAAAGCCTCCAGAGACAGAGACATTTCTGGGGCCTTTACGGGCAGGACTGAAGGTTTCTGCTGCTTTTGTGGCCAGCTGGCTGAGATGCCTACCATGTTAACAGAAACAGCGTCAGGGCAAGCCGGCTTTCTATAAATATGTCTATTTATAGGAAAGCCGGGCTGAAATAAATGCAGGTGGGGGCTGTTTTCCTCTGACACAGAGGAATTGGTCATTGATGATGGAGATAACATTTGAGGAACAGAGCTTGGGAAATGTTAGCATGGCGTCACCTTGGCTAGCGGGGAAACCCCTAAAGCACTGGGCATTGGTAGGGGCATGAATGGGGGCAACACAAAGCTATTGTTAAGAGGAAGGACTGAGAATCAGAAGGAATGATGACAGTCATGGGACAAACATCCAATGCCATGGATTGAGGGTGGCCGATGTGCCAGCCATTGTGTGCTTATTAGCAGAGAACAGCTGCTGAGCCTGCTGTGTGGCTGAGTGTTGGAGTCACACAGACTTGGGTTCAAATCCCAGCGTGACCCTGAGACTTGCCTGGCCCTGCGGAGCTGGTTACTTTCCCTTTCTGATACCAGTTCTATCACTGCTGTGATGGGAATGAGAATCATAGCTCCTACCTTGAAGCGCTGTGAGGATTAAATGAAAAAAGGCAGAGAAAGTGCTTAGCACAGGGCTGGCACACAGTGAGCACTTCAAATATGAGCCATGATTCTCACTGAGTGTAAGGTGCTGTGCTGTGTGTGGCGCTTACAGCAGTCAGCAGGCCACACCCAATCCCTGACTTCTTAGTGCTGGAGGTGGAGCCTGGAAGACCTGGGAAAGAGACTGATACGATGGGAGGGGGAAATTATACCAGTGAGATGCAAGAAGTAGGATGAAAAAAAGACAAGTCTCCGCTCCCCAAATATAGTCACTTAGAACCAAGAAAGGTAACCAAGAATGTTACCAAAACCAGGATCGCACCCCGTATGTCACTCTATTTGTTTTATGTAACCCTCAGGACAATCCTGCACTATTCCTACTGATAAATGAAGAAACTGAGGCTCAGGGAGGTGAAATGAATGTGCATAAGGCCACACGGCTTCAGCACAGCAGAGCCAGGACGGCCTCATCCCTTCCTCTTATCCGCTGCACTCTACAGCTTGGCTTGGCTGCTGGCGGGATGCATGATCTTGGGCAAGTCAACATCTCCTTTTGCCAGCCTCAGTTTCTCCACCAATCAAGGTAGAATGTGAGGGTCACATCAAGTCATGGATATGAGAGTGCTTTGGATGTCACAAGATGCTGTCTGCGGCTGAAGAATTATTAGCGCACACGAGGCAGAAAGCACCAAAGGGCCCCTTATCTGCCATTACCACTCCATGGCCCTCTTCCCCCATAGGATCTTCGCCAAGTCAGGATGCTGGGTCACCCCAGGCCTCCCTTCCACCTTCCCTGCAGGAAGGAGAAGCAGATGGAAGATTTTAAACAGCAGTTATGGCTACCACCTCCCTGTGACAAAAGTGGTTTTGGCCCGTTTTACAGATGAAGAAATTGAGGCACAGCCGGGAATGTCAACTGTCCTAGAGGACAGTTTGTGGCCACAGGGGAACTCCAGAGCCGGCCTCAGTCTCTGGACACCCCGTGATGCATTAGTGGGGGTGCCACCCCTGGTGAGCAAGCCATAGGCCAGCAACACTGGAAGAGGGGGGCTACAGTCCTGCTTAGCTCTGGGAGTGGTGGAAGACAGGCCTCTTCAAGCCTTCCAGCTCCCTCCCCCCACCTTCCTTTTGTGGGGGTAGAGATAGCTGTGAGGTGTCAGCCCCTCCCCTGTCATGCAAATCTCTAGGCCCTTTCACACTTCATTCTCATCTGCTTGTGAGATTTTCATCCTTTCTTATGGGACAGAGGAGGAGTCTGGAGCCAGGAGGGACTCAAGATGGAGACAGATAGGGGTGGGGGGCTGGGGATAAAGCAGGACCCGAATCTAGCCAAGCTGACATCCTCACTTTTTAAAACTTTTGGAACAACTGAGACCCAGAAAGGTGCTCAGTCTTACAGCAACTCAGCGGCAAAGTCAGCCCGGAGGCGAGGTTTCCTAAGCTTCAAGTCCGACAACCCTGCCTACCTCCCTTTGTCCTGTGACATACAGATGGCAAGTCTTGGCCACAGGCAGGCTGGAGGCAAATAAATTCGAGTGAATGACTGAATGTCGGGTGCTGCTCTGGAAGGAGCAGGGGCATGGGGAGCTGGTTCCCCTACAGGAGCCCATAGGCCCCTCTCAAACCATCCCTCCTTCCCTTGGAAAATTAGTTCACCTGGAATTCTCCTTTTCCCCAGAGAATTGTGCGCCACCTAGAGGACACCAGGAGCCCAGCACCCTCGTCCCTTGGTGAAAGTGCAGACCCCGCAACTTCTAAACAGTCCCTAAACACTTCTATCCTCTTCCCTGATATGGAGAGGGTTCTGGCCAGGATCAGCTGCAGTGAAAGTTTAGCAAACGAGGACATCCTTGCAGCAGGAAGAACTGAAAGTGGGATATGCCACATACTTTCCAACCTCAGTATTTTCTACTCGGAGGCCATTTCACATTTCCTTTCCCACCTTGGTTTCCTTACCTTGAAACAGTGCAAACAGAAGAAATGCCTGTGATGTTCCTGCCTGACCCTAAGCATCCAGTGAAACCCAGTTAAGTCCCATTCTTCAAGATAGTTGGCCAGTGAGCTCCAAAATGTCAAGATTGTAAAATTCAGAGGAAAGTTTGAGGAATTGTTTGAAGGAAACCAAAAAATGCGGCAACTAAACACAGCACGTGATTCTAACCCGGTGAGAATCTTATATGGGATCTGAGGATTTGAAGGAGGGAACATGTCAATATCAATTTCCTGATGGTGATGGCTGTATTATGGTTTGTAAGAGATTGTCCTTGTTTGTTGGAAATGAACACAAAAAAGTTCAGGTGAGTGGGGGCATCATATCCGCAACTTATTCTCAAAGCATTTGGGGAAAAACACTTCGATGTACCATACTTGCAGCTTGTCTATAAATTTGAGATAGTTTCAATGTTTAAAAAATATGTAGCATTAAAAATAAACATAGCTGGGCTCGGTGGTGCACATCTGGAGGTCAAGTGGGACCGCTTCCCTGACTGCCGCTGGGACCCCAGCAATGAGCACCACTGCATACCCAAGTAGTCCAAGCTCCTTGGGAGGCTGAGGCAAAAAGATAGCTTGAGCCCAGTAGTTCCGGCTTCAGTGCACTCTGACTGTACCTGACAAGAGTGACTGCACTCCAGCCTGAGTGACACAGTGAGACCCCATCTCCAAAAAATAAATAAATTGAATCTGTTATCAGGAGAAAATGCAGACAATAACACCTCCATCTTCAGACTGGCAAGGTGGTGAAATAAAAATCTGTAATCATGATACTTGCAATTTATTGATCCCGATGAAGACTTTTATTTCCCCTGATTTGCTCTGTCTATGAAGTTGGTATCATCATCCTACTTCAGATAGAGAAATTGAGGTTCAAAGGATTCAAGAGACTTGCCCCAGGTGGCTGCATTTGCAGCCTAGGGTCTCAGCACCTCACAATGTTGCCGTCTTTCAACCCAGTGCCCACCCATAGTCTAAACACTACACTCTCCTTTTCTCCTCTCTGCCAGTCAATGTCTTCCCAAGCATCACAACCCAGCTTTAGTGCCAATTACCCTAAAACGTCTTCTCTGATTTCCTCTCTACTGGATCCAACAGTACATTTTCTGACTTCAAGAATGTGATCAGTTCTCCTCCTGGTCAGTAACTCATTCATTCAAGAAATATTTGTGTAGAGACTTCTATGCGGCAAGCATCGTGCCAGAGGCTGGGCATGCACTGAGGTGCGAAACAGACACTGGCCCCACCCAGAGACTGAGGATGTTCACACACAGTACACACATCATTACAAATTTGATGTTGGCCACGCAGGCAAGAGTAAGGCGCTATGATAAGGGGTGGTTAGGGAGACCAAGCTTAGCCTAAGTGTGACAGGGGCCACCCAGATGGGGCAGGGAGAAGGGAGCGCCCGTGGGAAGGGCTGGGAAGGGCATGAGGCGGGCTTGCTGGAGGAGCTGGAAGAAAACCAGCGTGGCAAAGGAAGAGGGCTGGGAACTGGGTCCCCCGTGGCAGGCAGGGGCGAGGTCCTGCTTGAACTCCAAGACCATTTTTAAGGAATCTGATTTTTTTTTTTTTAAGATGGAGTTTCGCTCTGTCGCCGAGGCTGGAGTGCAGTGGGATGATTTCAGCTCACTGCAACCTCTGCCTCATGGGTTCAAGCAATTCTTAAGCCTCCCAAGTAGCTGAGACTACAGGCATTTGTCACCATGCCTGGCTAATTTTTGTATTTTTAGTGGAGAGGGGGTTTTGTCATGTTGGCCAGGCTAGTCTCAAACTCCTGACCTCAAGTGATCTGCCCACCTCAGCCTCCCAAAGTTCTGGGATTACAGGTGTGAGCCACCGTGCCCTGCCTGTAATCAGATTTTGATTCAGCTGCAAAGAAGTCACAGATAGTTGTGAGCAGGAGTGAGCCATGAGATTAACATTTTAAAAAGATCACTCTGGGCTGCTGTGGAGGATCAGAGGGACAAGAGTGGAAGCAGATGGGTCTTTATCTCCCTCTCCCTGTTCTCTGGTTGAGTCCAGGTCTTATCTTGCTTTCTAGAGAGCTCCTTGAGGCCAGGGAGGGTGTCTGTCTTGGAGCCCAGACTGTCCCCTCTGAAGCCCGGCCGAAGGGACTGGGTCTCCTGGCCTACCCCTATCTCTGGGACAATCTGGGACCCACTCTGCTCTGTGGCCCCAGCACGGGTGGAATGTTTGACAGAGGAGCGCACGTGTTCTCCAAACAGACCTTGATTCATGTTCCTAGGAGAAACTTGCAAACAGACTCTGCAGGCCGCATCCATCAGAGGAGAGATGGGCTCTATAAACAAAGGCCTGCGGGCTGTCTCCATCTTCCAGGCAGGCATCCTCCCTGCAGGTCACTGGCAGCTCCCAGCTTCACCCGGGTCAATGCGGCCACGATCTGTGCCAAGGCCCTTACTACAGCCTCAAAGACACACTACCCCTGTTTTACAGATGATAAACCAGAGGCTCAGAGTTGTTATGTCAGTTGCCTAAGGTCACACAGCACAGCCAGGTCATCAACTCAGATAGTGCAGCTACTTCACCATATTCTCCTGACAGCAAAAACAACTGCAACTCACACTTAGGAGCACTCATTATGTCCTAAACGCTTCATGGAGATCGACTTGTGTTATTCTCCCCCTTTTTCTTCATATGGGGAAACCAAGGCAGAGAGAGGGAGGTCACGTGATTGCCCAAATTCACGCTAAGCAGGGAAGGTGGAACTTGAGCCCCAGCAGGGTGAGCCCAGAGCTCCATGTGCTTCCACGTGCTTCACGTTCTGCCCAGGTCTGCCTGCTGCATCCCTGGCCCTCCAGAGCTAAGGGCAGGCTTCTCCCTCCCACCCACTGTTATCTGTTTGAGAGGTGAAGAAACCAAGGCCCAAAGAAGGGACATGACTGTGCCCCAGCCCACAGCACCTATGTCAGGGTGGGGCCTGAGGCATGGGGTCGGTGAGTTCTTGGAGGCTAGGATAGGAGGCAAGAGGCCTGGGTTCTAGTCCCTGAAATGCTGCTGTTTTGCTGTGTGACCTGCAACACGACACAGCTCCTTGCTTAGCCTCAGTTTCTCCATTTGCTCCATGGGAATGACAACTGGAGCTGTGATGTGAAAGGAAGTGAGTGAAGGGTGGTGAGATCCGATGGTTTTCCTGGCCCGGATTCCTGTCCCATGAATGTGAATGGAATGTCTAAGCAGCATCATTCTGGGGTTTAGAGCTCCAGGGGTAGGGCTGACCTGGGCCTCCTCCACTGGGAGACCCCCCACCTTGGGCTCCAGCCCAAATTGCCAGACACAGGCCTGAGAGGAGGACCCCCCTCTAGGCAGGGGTGACCAGGAGCCAGCCGGCTGGCCATTTGTCCACAGATGGGTGTGCAGATAACAGGCGTCTGGAGATAAGGCAGGGACTGCTCCCAGCCTAGTGGAGAGCCAGGCTGAGCCACAGTGGGGAGGGAGACAGGGAACTGGGGACAGCAGATGTCTGTCGAGATGCCCTGGGGCAGGACATAGAACTCTCTGCTACCCCGTAGCATAGCTCTTCTGGACCTTCCCCCAAACAAAACAGAGCAAAGCAAACAAATAAGCAAAAAACACAGTTTTTTTTTTTTTTTTTTTTTTTTCCTGAGACAGGCGCTCTGCAGTCTCAACCTTCCTGGGTCAACCAATTCTCCTGTCTCAGCCTCCTGAGTAGCTGGGACTACAGGCATGGGTTACCACGCCTGGCTAATTTTTTTGTAAAGGCAGGATTTTGCCATGTTGCCCAGGCTGGTCTCAAACTTCTGGGCTCAAGCAATCCTCCTTACACACATATAATGGAACATTATTGAACCCTAAAAAGAAAGAGAATTGTGACAGATGTTACTGTGGACGGGCCTTGAGGACATTAAACTAAGTGAAAGCCAGTCACAAAAAGACACATACTGCATGATTCCAGGTGTGTGAGGCACCTGGGGTAATCAAACTCATAGAGAGAGAAAGTAGAAGAGTGGGGGGCTGGGAGGATTGGGATTTCTTGTTAAATGCGTACAGAGTTTCAGTTTCGCAGGATGCAAAGAGTTCTGCAGGTTGGTTGCACAAGGTGAACTGTACTTAATACCACTAAATTATACACTTCAAAGTGGTTAACACACTACATTTTATGTTATGCGTATTTTACCACAATTATTTTTTAAAAAGGAAGAGGCAGAACATGGGGTGAAGTAGTCAGGGTTCCCTTAGGGAAACAAAACCACTGTGATTTCTCGAGTTAGGGCTTTGCTACAGGAATCACGCCCTTCACAACTGGGAAAATGGAAATTCAGAAGGAACTTGGAGGAGAAGAGGAGCCCAGTCCACCTAAGGACGGAGCACGTTCAGTGCCCAGGTAGGACTGGAAGCGGATGCTCCTGGAGAGTCTGTGGATGGATATGCCCATAGCTACCTAGAGGAAAGACAGCAAAAGAAATAGGATAAAAAGTGAGAGCTCCTAGTGCCTTCTGTTCAGAGACAGCCACGAGCAGACCCCCAACAAACTCAGCTTCAATAGTGGAAGCAACCTGGAAATCAGGGACACCGTAGGCTTTCAAGTTATCCTTGTTTTATTTTTCGTATATAAATTAAAATATGTTTTTAACTACTCAAATAACAAATATTCACTCTGTACCATGTAAAATCATTGAACCTACCATACTTTGGGAAATGCTGAACCCGTTAAATACAGGGTAGGTTTGATGCCCTAAAGAAGGCAGTAAAGGTGTGGCTAATACCTGGTCTCTGGTTTGAGGCAGATTTCCATTAGGATGTCAGCTCTCCCAGCACATGGCAAATGCTGTAACAGTGTTAACTGTTATTAGTATATACTGTAGTGTAAAACCATTACACGCTGTAAAAAATAAACTTTTTTTGCATTTAAAATGCATATCTTATATTTATGCTTCGTTAGGCTTACAATATCTCTAGAAGGATTTATGAGACATTGATAGCAGTGACTGCCTCTATGGAAAAAAATGAAGGGCTGGGGGCGGGGTAGGGGAAGGGAGTTTGCTCTACATTTTATGCTTTAAAAATTGCTTGACTTTGGGCCAGGCGAGGTGGCTCACACCTATAATCCCAGCACTTTGGGAGGCTGAGGCGGGTGGATCATGAGGTCAGGAGATCAAGACTATCCTGGCTAACACGGTGAAACCCATCTCTATTAAAAATACAAAAAATTAGCTGGGTGTGGTGGTGCATGCCTGTAGTCCCAGCTACTGGGGAAACTGAGGCAAGATAATCACTTGAACCTGGGAGGCGGAGGTTGCAATGAACTGAGATCATACCACTGAGCTCCAGCCTGGGTGACAGAGCAAGACTCCGTGTCAAAAAAAAAAAAAAAAAAAAAAAAAAAAAAATTGCTTAACTTTAAGCCTTACAAATGTATAGCTTTTAATTTAATTTAATTTTTTGATTTTTTTTTGAGATGGAGTTTCGCCCTTTTTGCCCAGGCTGGAGTGCAATAGCATGATCATGGCTTACTACAACCTCTGCCTCCGGGTTCAAGCCATTCTCTGCCTCAGCCTCCTGAGTAGCTGGGATTACAGGCATGCACCACCACACCCAGTTAATTTTGTATTTTCAGTAGAGACGGGGTTTCACCATGTTGGCCAGGCTGGTCTCAAACTCCTGACCTCAGGTGATCCGCCTGCCAAAGTGCTGTGATTACAAGCATGAGCCACCACACCCGGCACAAATGTATAGCTTTTTAAAAAGGTACTAATTCTAGGTCTGGGGCAGAAAGTGTACAAGATGAGCCTGGAACTTCTTATTAATAAAGAGCAGGAAGTTCCCAGAGACTCCTGGGGCCATGCTAAACTGAAAAGACCACCACTGGCTAAAGACAGGAGGGAAAAAAGGAGCGTTAGCAAGAATAAATAAGTGCAATAAATCTACAGTTCATAAAGAAACAAAAATATATACATATACACCTCCCTCATCGCTCACCACTGGAGGATGCTGGGTTTGGCTGATTGTCGAAATGGACGCATTTTTTCATTCATCCTCAAATCTATAGGGAATTTGCAGGTCCTCCCATTAGGAAGTGAAATCTATTTCCTCACCTTTTGACTCTTTTTTACCTTGCATTAGCCAGTGCATGCTGGTGAACATGACCCAGTGAAAGGCTGAAATGTGCTTGTAGGGTTGGGCTTGTTCTTGAGCCACTGCCCTCATCAAGAGAATATACCCCAGGGAAGCCGGCTGACCCCGGAAGAGTAAGAGACACATGAAGCCAACCTGACCCCAGTGGCAACCTGGAGCCATCTCCCACCTGCTTCAGCCAAACGCAGCTGCCCCACAGAAGTGTAAGAGAGAACGAAATGCTTGTCGTTGAGTGCCACTGAGTTTTGAGGTGCTTTGTTGCTCAGCATCATCGTGGCAATAGTTGACTGATACAGGTGTGATAATGGTATTATAGTTTGCTTTAAAAAGAGCTCCTACTTTTTAGAAATATACACTAAAATACTTACAAAATGAAAAAAATTAATACATTTTAAAATAAAAATTGTTCCCTGTTTTCAGACCTCATGTCAAACTTGGTGTCCTGCCTTGAGTTTGCTAAAGTCCCCCTGTCCCTGAGGCACTTGGCACCCCTCCCACAGTAATTCTGATCCTAGGAGTCTGGAGTCCTAGAGTGTCAAAGCTGGGAGGGACACTGTGGACTATGCTGACCCACGTTCCCGTTTGGGGAGTCTGTGGACCACAGAGGTAAAAGGCTTCACAAAGGCCACCCTGAAACTGGGACTCCAGCCCAGGGCTGCGGGTGCCTCTGCTTTCCAGCCCTCCACCCTCTTGAGAGCAGGAGACCTCAGCTGGCTCTGGGCATCTCCTCTCCTTCTCAAGCCCCACTCCCACCTCCAGACTAGAAAAATCCAGAATTTTCAATGAGGCCCCAGAAATATCTTCCAGTCTTCACCCTATGGCTTTGCAAAAGTTCCATCAAAAAGCCAATCACCGACCAGGCGCGGTGGCTCACACCATAATCCCAGCACTTTGGGAGGCCACAGCAGGCAGATCACCTGAGGTCTGGAGTTCAAGACCAGCCTGACCAACATGGTGAAACCTTGTTTCTACTAAAAATACAAAGTATTAGCACATGCCTGTAATCCCAGTTACTCGGGAGGCAGAGGCAGGAGAATCACTTGAACCTGGGAGGCAAAGGTTGCAGTGAGCTGAGATTGTACCACTGCACTCCAGCCTGGGTGACAGTCTTACTCTGTCTCCAAAAAAAAAAAAAAAAAAGCCAGTCACCCAAGTTGGGCCTGTAGTCCTAACTTCTCAAGAAGCTGAGACGGGAGAATTGCTTGCACCCAGGAGTCTGAGGTTATGGTGAACTATGATCAGGCCACTGCACTCCAGCCTAGGCAACAGAGCAAGATTTCGTCTCTTAAAAAAAAAAAAAAATTAAAAAAAAAATTAAAAGCCCATCCAGATCCCTGGGGGCCTTCTGGAGTCCCTGGATGTTCCCAGTCCCAGAAAAAGGGATGATGAGAGAGAGCTGGTTCTGAATCACGGGTTGAGCTATGCCCTCCTGCCACCCCTCTGTTCCCCCAGATCTCACAATGAGCCCAAACCATCACCGCAACACCAGCCCCTCCCACCTGTCCTGGGCTTTTGAACCATATAGGCTCATATCCATTGGAAATGCATTCCAATTCCATGGGCCTGAAGGAGCCAAATAACTCTCTGAGCCTTGCGGTCCCAAGGAGCATTTCAAAGTCTCCTGGGGTGTCAGAGACCATCTTTGCAACCCACTTGCCCAAGTTAGAAAGCAGGCTGTCCGGGTTAACCTCAACCTCCCTCGACCCTAACTTGCCCTTCCTTACTGTCTTCCAGGCAAGCCATTTTCCCAGGAGGACCCAGGGCAGCTTGGCTGGAGCAAGTGCTTCACTTTCTGTGGTTGTGCAGTTTGGGGTTCCTCTCTCCCCTGAGTACCGTTCCTGACATCTGCACAGCCAGCTTCTCACCTCCAGGTGTCTGTTCAAAAGTTACCTTATTCCACACCTTGAAAACATGATGCTGAGTGAAAGAGGCCAGTCACCAAAGATGACACATTGCATGATTCCACTTATATGAGATGTCCAGAATACGCAAATCCATAGTAACAGAAAGTAGGTCAGTGGTTGCCAGGGGCTGGAGCAAAGTGGGAGTGGAGAGTGACTGCACATGGGTAGAGAGCTTCTTTTGGGGATGATGAAAATGTTCTGGAATTAGATTGTGGTAATGGTTACACAACCCTGTGAACGCACTAAAAGTCATTGAGTTGTAGATCTGAATTTTATGGTATGCGAATTGTACCACGATAAAGACTTTTTTTTTAAAGGAAAATAGAAATTGGTTTTTCTTAATGAAGCTCTCCCTGACTGTATTTGAAACTGCGGTCCCTCTCTGCCCTTCACACGTCCCTTTGGTCCTTACACTTCTCTTACCCATCTCTCACCACTTGCCATGTTATCTATGGTTTTGTTTATTATTTTGCTCCTCTGCTGCGGTAAGACAAGCAGGGACCTCGTCTGTCCTGCTCACCGTTGGTTCACAGGGCCTAGCGCAATGCCTGACGTGCAGTAGGTATTCGATAAACAGGTGTTGAAGTCATTACCCACTCTGATCACTTATCAAAGTTTCCCAGCAGTTGTATCCTACCTAGGGGGGAGGGGTCCCTGAAAAATTAGGCCTTTTAGGCATCTCTGAACCAAAATTTTATAGCGAATCTCCCTTCATAGTCCGTCTGCCCCACCCTCTCATTCCTTGCCACGCACTCCCAGCTAGCCTAGTTTCGGCAAGGAAAGTCTCCCGAGAGAATCTGTGTCTTCCTCCCATTTCTGCACCTGCCCCCCACATCTCTCACCTTGATAACTGCAATATCCAACCTACCCTGTCTCCCTCCTGCCTCCGCCACACCTGGCCTTCTCCTCTCTCCACATAGCAGACAGAGTGACTTTTTGGCAAATGCAGTTCCTGTCCGAATAGTCCCTTCTCGAAACCCTTCAGTGACTTCCCACTGCTCTCAGGGTAAAGGCTAAAAATGTCTGAGGCCAGTGTTGAGGCCCTTCTCGTCCTGGCCTCCTTCACTGTCATCTTCAGGTGCTCCTCTCATTTACTGAGTTTTAGGCACACTGAACACCTTGCAGGTCTTTGAACTAAAAAAGACGCTCTTTTTGCTGCTACCTGCACACTCTGTTCCCTCTGCCTGGAACACTTGACTTTCCCTCCTCTGCCTTCTGGCTCAGCTTAAGGGCTGCTTCCTCTAGGAAACTTTCCCTAACTCCCAGTGGACTGAGTTATGCCCAGGAGCAGCTGGGGGGACCCTGTGCATTCCTGTTTGTCTTTCTGTACTGTATTTGTCTTTCTGTACCGTATTTGTCTGTTTACTTGTCTGTCCCCCACTGTAGGCTAAATGCTCTGTCTGAATAGTGGTTTTGTTCGGCACAGGGCCCAGCCATGTCCTAGTGTATATTAGGTTCTGTCTTAGTCTGCTTTGGCTGCTATAACAGAATACCACAGAATGGCTAATTTACAGAGAAAGTAAATGTATTTGGCTCATGCTTGTGGAGGCTGGGGAGGCCAAGGGCATGGTACCAGCATCTGGTGAGGACTTTCTTGTTGCATCATCCCATGATAGAAGGGGAAGGGCAAGAGAGTATGTGTGCCAGAGAGCAAGAGGGGATGAAACTCAATTTTATAGCCAGGCGTGGTGGCTCACGCCTGTAATCCTAGCACTTTGGGAGGCTGAGGTGGGTGGATCACCTGAGGTCAGGAGTTCAAGACCAGCCTGACCATCATGGTGAAACCCCATTTTTTAAAAAAAGGAAAGGAAATCCTTTTTTTAATTTAATAAATTTTTTAAATTAAAAATTTATTAAAAAAAAATTTTTTTTTCAGGCCAGGTGTGGTGGCTCACGCCTGTAATCCAAGCACTTTGGAGGCCAAGGCCGGCGGATCACCTGAGGTTGGGAGTTCAAGACCAGCCTGACCAACATGGTGAAATCCTGTCTTTAAAAAAAAAAAAAGAAACTCAATTTTATAATCTACTCTCGAGATAGATAACAGAAACACTCCTACCATAATGACATTAATCCATCCACAAAGTTGGAGCTTCATCACCTAATCACCTTTTAGGGGACCCCACTCCTAACACTGTTGCATTGGGGATTAAGTTCTTAACACATGAACTTTGAGGGTCACATTCAGTTCATAGCATCAGTCAGCAAATAGATGAATGAATGCACGTGTCCCTTCTAAGCTATTGCTGTGCCACTCTTCCTGCCTGCAGTGCCTCCCTCCTTCTTTCCCTCTTTCCCAATCCTTCCCACTCTGTCAGGTGCATTTCATGTCCAACCTCCTCTGGGAAGCCTTCCCTGATGACTCTAGCAGAAATTCAATTCTCTCCCATCTGCCTCCCATGGGTACTTGGGTGGCACAGCCCTTGAGAATTGGGCCCAAGCATGTTCTGTCTCCCACTTCACACTGCCAGCAACTTGAAAGAAGCAATGTGTTTATACCACCCAGAGGCTCTGGCCACAGGGAGAACATAGGAGAGTGCTGAGGGCACACACAGCACTTCGGAGATGCAGTTGAGGAGGTTCAAGCCAAGCGCACATGTCATCCAAGACTTCATGTGTCCAAGAATTAGAAAGAATTATAGTCAGAATAGATCTTTAAGGACTATTACTAACGACGATGGAGCCCTCACTGTCTGCCAGGCCCTGGCTAAAGTCTTTACAACAGCATCTCATGTGATCATTACAATTGTCTGATGTGGAAGGTACTATTAGAGCCTCATTTTACACATGGGTAAAGAGAGGTTCAGAGAGGTGTAGTAACCTACCCTGGGTCACACAGCAAGCAAATATAAAAGGAGATATATACATATGTGTGTGTGTGTGTGTATATATCCATATTTATATATATACACACACATAAACGCACACACACACACACACACATATATATATATATATATGTATTTTTTTTTTGAGACAGAGTCTCACTCCGTCACCGAGGCTGGACTGCAGTGGCACAATCTCAGCCCACTGCAACCTCCATCTCCCAGGTTTAAGAGATTCTTCTGCCTCAGCCTCCCAAGTAGCTGGGACTACAGGCATGCATCACTTTGCCAGCTAATTTTTGTATTTTCAGTAGAGATGGGATTTTACCATGTTGGTCAGGCTGTTCTCAAACTCCTGGCCTCAAGTGATCTGCCTGCCTCGGGCTCCCAAAGTGCTGGGATTACAGGTGTGAGCCACTGCACCTGACATCCAAAAAGAGATTCTCAACTTCTCTCAATGACTAAGGCCTGCCACCTCAACAGCATCATCCACAGATAAACATCAAGCTTCTGCTTGAATCCCACTTTTGTCAGGGAGCTCCCTACATGGCAGGCCATTTTTCCATTTATTCATCCAGTTAGGGAATATCTATTGAGCAGCACTCTATGAAGGCACTGTTTGTCACTGGGAATAAGGGACGCACAAGATACTTGCTCTCATGGAACTCACATTCTAGAAAGAAAGAGTAGTTACAGGCCAATGAGAAATAAAGATGATAGTGGTAAACTCTAAGCAGAATTACTCAGGCTGATGACGGGGTAGTGTTGTTAGGGTGAGCTGGGAAGGCCTCTCGGCGGAGGTGATATGTCCAGCTGAAATGTAAATGACAAGAAAAGGCCAGACTGAAGTTGCGGAAAAGCATCCCAGGCACAGGAAACTACAAGTGCTGAGGCCACCAGGCGGAATGTGCATGGCATGTTGGGGAGCCATGCAAGCAGAGCTGGGGTGTGAGTCGGGGGATGGCATAGAGACGAGGAGTGTGGGGCAGGCAGGAGACCAGGGCCTGTCAGGCTTCCTCGGCCAGAATGATAGAATCGACTTCTGCAGGTGGAGCCTGAATCTTTACCTCTAAGGGCCCTGTTTGTCTTCAGGGCCGTCATAGAACAAGCCTTCCCCTCCTTCAAGTGCCAGCCTACCAAGTGCGTGAAGGCAGCTCTCCAAAATGTGTCACTCTCCCAAGTGGGTCCCCCAGCCTCGCTTTCTGCTCATCTTCAGAGCAGCCATGGCAGGGGCCAGGCTCTGCCCCAGGACTGGGTGGGCAATGCTGGGGAAATGGCTCCCCATGCTGCAGTCTGTGCTCACGGGGAACTGGTTTCCTTGGAGAAAGCACATTTAGAGGCCAAGGTTTAAGTCTGTGAGACCTTGGATGGATAAGTTATGTTCTCAGGGCCTCAGTTTCCCCACCTGCAAAATGAAGGAGTCGGAACCTGCTCCCTGAGTGCTTCCCAGGCCTGGAATGTGTGTCCATACCTCCCATCTCAGAGACCTGGCTCTGAGCAAGGCTCTGGGAGGCAGGCAGCAGGAGGATTGGGGAGGTCGCTGCTGCCTCCCATACCCTAGTGCCTCTGCCGCTGAAACCAGAAGTAGGGATGCAGGCAGGACTCCAGCTGTGAGGTTAGCCATGGCTCTGTATCCCGCAGGCCCCGTTCCGGGGGAACCTTCTGCCAGGGTCCCCAATCCTCTCCTGCTTCCTTTAGCAGCCTGAAGGTAGAAGGAAACAAGTGGAAGGTTCTGCCCCTGACCTGATGGGTAACTTCAGGCAGGCCCTTTACCTCTCTGTCTTCAGCTCTGACCTTCCTGGTGTCTAGGAAAGGCTGCCTCAGTGGGTCTCAAGGCAGCAGCAGCGTTGCCATGGTGACAGGCTAACCAGCTCCTGCTCCCAGAGGCCTCTGCCGGGGTTGCAGTGCCCACCAGGTAGGGCAACAGTGCCTCAGCAGGGCCCTTTATCAGGAGAGAGCCTGCCACAGCGGCCTGCAGAGGGAGTGTGCTTCGCCCACAGGAGCAGGCCCGGGTCGGGTTGCAAGTCTGGTTAATGCCTTCGTGCATTAGGCCTGTCGCCCGTTGACAGGATTTTTTGTTTAATTGGAGGCATAAGAAAACAATAACATCTGTCGGCATGAGGAGAGCTGCAGGAGCACGGCAGGGAGAGCTCTTAGCGAATCGGGGAGGGGAGTCTGTGGCCTGGGCGCTGCCAGGCTGGCTGGGTATTCCTGGGCAGGTCTCTTCTCTGTGGGCTCCAGTCTTACCATCTGACAATGGGCAGGTTGGACGCACAGCTAGCTGACTCGAAGCGTGGTCCAAAGAACACTCTCATCAGAATTTCCCAGGGAATTGATTGAATGCAGATTCCCAGGTCCCGTCCAGCTCCTCTGACCCAGAATCTTGAAGAAAGAGGCTCGTGAGTCTGCTACCATGTCCTAAGTGTGTCTTGGCAGGATCTACATCAAGGAGTCAGAGCTGGCCCTGCCATTCCAAAGCATTCAGCACAGAGTCTGGCTCACAGGAAGTATTAGCTGTTCCTAGAAGCAGGAAGTTAACAGAATATGCACCAAAATGTCATGGTGCATATATTTTTCCTTTTTCTTTTTTATTTATGAGCACTTGCTGATTTTCCACAGTGAACATGTATAGCAGTGCAATTGACAAAAATAATTGTGGGGAAAAATGAGATGGCTCTGCAGTTTGGATGGTAGCCTTGGTATATGCTTAGGCCATATGTATTTAAATTGTTGTCTTAATTGGAGGCCAGGTGCAGTGGCTCGTGCCTGGAATCCCAGAACTTTGAGAGGCTGAGGTGAGCAGATTACATGAGCCCAGGAGTTTTAAGACCAACCTGGGTAACATGGTAAAACCCTGTCTCTACAAAAGACAAATTGAAAAATTAGTCAGGCATGGTGGCGTGTGCCTGTAGTCCTAGCTGCTCAGGAGGTTGAAGTGGGAAAATCGCTTGAGCCTGGTAGGCAGAGCTTGCAGTGAGTCGAGATTGTGCCACTGCATTCCAGCCTAGGTGACAGAGTGAGACTCTATCTCAAAAAATAATAAAAATAAAAATAAATTATTGTTTTAATTGTACAACTTTCAGACTACAACGGTGTTGCAGGCTTACTAAAACAAGTAAAACAATAAAGCATAAATGTGTGCACATGCCAAGTTCTTCTCTCACCCCCACACCCATCTGACCATTGTTAATAGCCCAATGGGGACTACTCCACATGATTTCTCCTGCTCACACCTGAGATTGACATCCTTTTGTATGTCAATTTGGGCCTTGCTGTTATTGCTGGTGCTTTTACTGAAATCAAATCAGCTGTACTCTCTTCTGCAACTTGTTTTTCTTTCTCGACAATATATCATGGACAACCCTAGAGATAAACTGTATCTCATTTCTTTTTAGACTTAATAAACATTTGATTTTTGTGGGCTGGCTGTGGTGGCTCATGCCTGTAATCCCAACACTTTGGGAGGCTGAGGTCGGTGGATCACCTGAAGTCAGGAGTTCGAGACCAGCTTGGCCAACATAGTAAAACCCTGTCTCTACTAAAAATACAAAAGTTCTGTGAGTAGACAAGGACAGAAAAAAAAAAAAGAAAGAAAAATACAAAAGTTAGCTGAGTATGGTGGCACACACCTGTAGTCCCAGCTACTTGGGAGGCTGAGATGGGAGGATCACTTGAACCCGGGAGGCAGAGGTTGCAGTGAGCCGAGATCATGCCACCACACTCCAGCCTGGGTACAGAGTGAGACTCTATCTAAAAAAATTTTTTTTTAATTTTCTTTCTTACTGCTACAAATGGAAAGAAATGAAAATACAAGCTACTTAGTAACTTCAGCGTTCCAGTTTGGAACTTTGAGCTAGATCATTCCACACTTATCCCCCTCCCACACACACGCACCTGCACACACACACACACCCCTATGCCCACAAGTATGCGCACATGTATACACACGCGCCTTCTTTCCTCTCCTTTGCATTGCTGGTGAACGTGAAGCCTCACCCCATGAACACTTACCTCCGGTCAAGAGCAGGCATGGGTCTCAGTCACCTTAGATCCTCTTGGCTGCTCAGGGCTCAACTCACACTATGAACTCAGACCCTGCTTTCTAAATGGGCATCTCCACCTTCAGAACCTGGAGGTGAATTATGTGGTGTGGCAGAAGGGTGGCTTTCACTTCCTTTTTTTTTTTTTTTGAAGTGGAGTCTCACTCTGTTACCTGGGCTGGAGTACAGTGGCGCCATCTTGGCTCACTGCAACCTCTACCTCCTGGGTTCAAACTATTCCCCTGCCTCAGCCTACCAAGTAGGTGGGATTACAAGCGCATGCCACCATGCCTGGCTAATTTTGTATTTTTAGTAGAGACAGGGTTTCACCATGTTGGCCAGGATGGTCGGCTTTCACTTTCACACAGCAGCCACGTAAACCAGCGCCTGTGACCCAGAGTTGCAAACTGAGACCACATTCAGCCACATGTGGGTTTAGTTTGACCCAATCAGCATTAAAAAACGTGTTTTAAGTTAAAACATTTGAAAAGTGGGAGTTTGATATAATAACCCAGATTCCTGGCTTTTCCTGAAAACTCACAGGATTTGGCAGCTCTGAATCCACATTTCCAAATGGCCACAACTAGCTTGGCTGAGCACTGCCTTCCAGCCTGACCTGCTCCAGTCAATTACAGCACCTGCCTGACCACTGCAGGCCTGCCCCTTGCAATGTGGGCCACCTGGAGGAAAGACAGCACAGTCCTTGCCATGGGCTTCCTCTGGCTACTTCATTGGCTGAAATATGTTCCAAGCTACCCCTGTGTGACAGGAAGTAACAACACAAGAATAATGAATAACATCTACAATTTATTGAGTGCTTACTACATGCTGGGCACCAAGCTAAGCAATTTACTTTTAAGACCTCCTTTAATCCTTTCAACAATCCTGTTTAGGCACTTGAACTGATTAAGAAACTGAGGCTCAGAGAACTTAGGTAACTTGCCCAGTTGACACCATTAGCAAGTGACGGAGCCAACCAAACTCTAAAGCCCAAGTACTTAGCCTTCGAGGCCCACTGCCTCGGACAGCAATGGCCATCTGCTCGTGGGCATATTAACCTAACACAGAGTAGGGAGTGGAGCGCTGTGGACCACAGCAGCTTGCTCCTCCCACTTGAAGATAGCACATTGGAGTGGTTAAAAGCCCAGTTTTGTTATTAGACAGACCTGAGCTCACAGCCCAACTCCTAGTCATACCATTTACTAGCTGTGCTACCTAAGGCAAGTGACTAAACCTCTCTGAGGCACAGCTTCCTCTTCTGAGAAATGGGGAAAATAACATCTGCCACTTAGGGCAATTAGAGGGTTGAAATATTGCATTTAAATGCTGTGTCTGTACAGTTCTTTGGTGGCAGCCATCAGAAACAATTTGGCTACAAGGTCAGCAAAAAGGGATATTGTCAGAGAACAAGATATGGAATACACAGAGAATCCCAAGAAAAATCAAAAGAACGAGGGATGCTCCAGGAATCAGGATAACAGGAATAAGGAGTAACCTTGTCGCTACCACCAGAACAGTAAGGTTGCAGCCTCTTTTATTTCCTATTTTTGGTGCAGTTTCCTGGGAGATCGGCCTCTCTTGGGTCACATTTCCACCTGGGTTATGGCAGTTTCTCCGGAAGCAGAGCTTGAGACAAGGATTCTTGTGCAGTATTTTGCTGAGAGTGTTGTCAGGGGAAGAGGAGGTAGTGGAGCAGGATTGGGCAAAGGAAGAAGAAGCTGGTCAAGATGTGGTTTTGGGAGGAGTCTAGTTTCTCAGCCTGATACTGGTGTAGGGTGAATTGCACCCTTGAATTTGTCCCACCTACAGGCAAGAGAGCTGGGTTTACTCCACATTAGTCAGTCATTGACCCCAGGCCTCTCCCAAAGGAAGAGGTGTAACCTTTCAGGTAGCCCCAGGTAAATCACCGCAGGCAATTCTCCAAGGAAGGAGGCAGCTGTGAGCCATTGGCATCCAACATTTGCAGCATAAAGGGTATCAGGGCAGGCCACCAATGACCTCTGTTACATCACCCATTCCTGAGTGTCCCAGCCAGACACACACAATCAAGGAGAGGTAATCACCTAAAAAGAAATCGGGGTGCCATTTGCAGAAGAAGAAGAGATAGATACAGAGAGCTGAAAAAACCCCAAATATTCACTACAAATGGTTAGACCTGAGCCTTCCCTGTGTACAGCAAACATTAAATTAATGGTGACCATTCGTATAAGTGTAACGAGATATTAAAATTGAAATGTCAGCTGAGAGGTCAACATAGAAGGGATGCCACATTCCAGAGTGAAGAGTAAAACCGTGGTACAAAATTTACAAAGTAGACAAAGACGGGCTGCTCTCAACCCCTATGGTGTTGTGTGTGGGTTGTTGTTGTTGTTTAGTTGTTGTTTTGAGATGGAGTCTCACTCTGTCGCCCAGGCTGGAGTGCAATGGCGCCGTCTTGGCTCATTGCAACCTCCACCTCCCGGGTTCAAGCGATTCTCCTGCCTCAGCTTCCCGAGTAGCTGGGACTACAGGCGTGCGCCACCACACCAGGCCAATTTTTGTATTTTTAGTAGAGATGGGGTTTCGCTATGTTGGCCAGGCTGTTCTCCAACTCCTGACCTTGTGATCTGCCCACCTCGGCCTCCCAAAGTGCTAGGATTACAGGCTTGTGTGTGGGTTTTAAAGGGTTGGAAGTAGTTGGGGATAAGGGAGAAATATTTGTGTGTGATTTTTTTGTTGGTTTGTTTTAAGACAGAATCTCACTCTGTCATCCAGGCTGGAGTGCAGTGTCGTGATCTCAGCTCACTACAACCTCTGCCTCCCAGGTTCAAGTGCTTCTCTTGCCTCAGCCTCCTGAGTAGCTGGGATTACAGGCAGGTGCCACACACCTGTCTAATTGTTTGTTTTGTTTTTCTTTTTGTATTTTTAGTAGAGATGGGTTTTCACCATGTTGGCCAGGCTGGTCTCAAACTCCTGACCTCAGGTGATCCTCCTGCCTTGGCCTCCCAAAGTGCTGGGATTACAGGCATGAGGCACAGCACCTGGCCAACAGAGAAATATTTGAAGAAGTAGTTGATGTGCTGTGAGTTATACCTTCTCTCAAAAACCAGCAATGGAGGATGCTTCCCCCCACCTCCCACTTTGTCTCAAAGGAGAACAGCTCTTTAAAGTGACCACTCAGAGCTCTGCTATGGTTCAAATGTATGTATCCCTCCAAAATTCGTATGTTGGTTGGAACTTAAGCCCCAAGGTGATGGTCTTTGAGGTGGGGCTTTTAGGAGGTGATTAGTATGAGATCAGTGCCTTATAAAAAGTCTGGAGGGAGCTAGCTAGTAGCTTTTTGCCCATGTGCCTTCCACCATGTGAGGACACAGTATTTGTCGCCTCTGGAGGAAGCAGCAACAAGGTGCCGTCTTGGAAGCAGAGACCAGGCCACCACCAGACATTGAAACTGCTGTTGCCTTAATCTTGGACTTCCAGCCTCCAGAACCCTGACAAAGAAATGTCTGTTCTTTATAAATTACCCAGTCTCAGGTATTTTGTTAGAGCAGTAGGAATGGACTAAGACAAGCTCAAGGTGTGTCTCCTGTGTTTTGGTGGACAGAACCCATTGCTATTTGACCCTGCCTGTTCCTTTTAGAGGGCAGCCTTTGTGCTGATCAACTTCTGTGACAATGGCGCAGAGGTGCAGTGGCTACACTGGTACCCACCCCCAGAGCTTACTAAAGCCAGAGCTTTGGATTTCTTGTAAACTCATGTGGGACAGCTAGAAAGGGTGCCAGCATGGGCTTATCTTAGGCTTATCACTTGTCCACGAGTGACTCCTGCGGGGGCTAGCAGACAGCCGAAAGGAGCTGGAGGTCTTGCTAGACAGATGCGTAGGGGCTGAGGACAGAGAAAGCCACCAACTAGAGTAGAAGTATATTCACCTGGCAAAGGACCCGCAGGCGAGCAGCTTCTCTAACTCTCCTCTCACTCCAGAGCTCCAAAGCTGGAGAGTCAGAGATCAGGGCTGTCAGATTCTTCAGGGAAGGATGCATGCAGCAGACAAAGAGAAAAGAAGCCCAGTGTGCCCCTCCCTGACAGGCTTCATAATTTACCTGCAAAAAGTTCAAGCTGGGGATGGAGCGGGGGGGCACCAGCAAGGAGAAGGCTCAGCTTTAAGTCAAGTTAGAAGGTTTGATGATCTGGGTGGAGGGATGAACTAAGGCTATAGCTAGTGACTGGAAGTGGCTGTAGGACCTTTTATTACCTACAGTGACCAGGAAACTGATGACTCTCCCCACGTTTATACACATGGGCAGGATAACTAGCCTCATAGGATATACAAAAGGGGACAAAAGGAGGCTTCTTTCACATGAAAGCCTATATGTTCTGTGTGTTCAGATAATGGCTATTTGAAGAAAGACATTTGAAACCACATTGTAAATATATGGCCTTGGCAGATTGGGGCCTGAGTGAGTGCTGGGCCTGAAGGTGTCTTAGGAAAACTAGGCCCGATCATTTTGGGGTTTGGTGAGCCTGAGCTCAAGGTCACACTGTGTTATGAGACTTAGACTCCAGCTTGGGCCAAACTGTTCCAAATCTGAGTAATGCCACCTCCGAAGGATTTAGTGCGTTTGACACATGTCGCATTCCCCAGGCGAGAGAAGGAAAGGTGTCTGCATAGGCAAATGATGTACTCAAGGTCTCCAGGTTGGGTGGAAGAGGTTTTCTGGCTCCCCGGGCTCCTGAACCTGAATTCTCTTATTCTGGCCATGACATGATGGCTCCCAGTGGGACTGCTCTGATGCAATCGGCTATGAAGGAGGCCTGTGGGTTTCTCAGAGCTGGGGCAGGGTGCTGGGGATGACATACCAGGCTTCCCAAGGATGTACACTAGGTGTTTATAAATGAAGTGAGAAGGCCGGGCATGGTGGCTGACGCCTATAATCCCAGCACTTTGGGAGGCCGAGATGGGTGGATCACGAGGTCAAGAGATCGAGACCATCCTGGTCAACATGGTGAAACCCCGTCTCTACTAAAAATACAAAAATTAGCTGGGCATGGTGGTACACGCCTATAGTCCCAGCTTCTTGGGAGGCTGAGGCAGGAGAATTACTTGAACTCAGGAGACAGAGGTTGCGGTGAGCCGAGATCGTGCCATTGCACTCCAGCCTGGGTAACAAGAGCAAAACTCCGTCTCAAAAATAAAATAAATAAATGAAATGAGAATCTCATTCTGGAACCAGTGAACTATCCAGAGCTGGAAGGGTCCTTAGAGACATTTTATAGATAGGGAAACTGAGGTGTACGTAGGGCCTGGGACATACAGGACTCAGTCCAGTCTCAGGCATGAGTAGATTTTAGCCCTGGCCC
>NW_016107441.1:3722658-3725342 GCF_001604975.1 Cebus imitator | reverse complement strand
AGGCACGCGCCACCATGCCCAGCTAATTTTTTGTAGTTTTAGTAGAGACGGGGTTTCACCGTGTTGACCAGGATGGTCTCGATCTCTTGACCTCGTAATCCACCCGCCTCGGCCTCCCAAAGTGCTGGGATTACAGGCGTGAGCCACCGCGCCCGGCCTTATTATTTTTATTTTTAGGGAGGTGGTCTTGCTTTCTCACCCAGGCTGGGAGTACAGTGTTGTGATCACAGCTCACTGCAACCTTGACCTCCTGGGCTCAAGTGATCCTCCCACCTCAGCCTCCCCAGCAGCTGTGACTATAGGCATGCACCACTATGTCTGGCTAATTTTTAAAATTTTTGTAGACACAGGGTCTTGCTATGTTGCCCACACTGGTCTCAAAGCTCCTGATCTCAAGCGATCCTTCCACCGTGGTCTCCCAAAGTGCTGGGATTACATGCCTGAGCCACTGTGCCTGGCCCTATAAACACTTTAGGTGTATTATCTCAATTAATCTTTACTCAAGCCTGTGAAGTGAGTTATGATCTTAAACATTCATTTAACAGATTACTGAGGCAGACAGAGAGGTTAAATCATTTGCCTGAAGTTGCCCCTTGGTTGGAGTCAGGATTCCGGCCCCCAACATCTGCCTCAAGAGCCGGCTGCACTAAAGCTCTGCCTTGCTGCCTGTGAATGTTGTGGGAGGAGCACCCTGGTGGTCAGAGGTGCAACATCACAGATGAAGATCTGGGGCAGGAAGAATGGCTAGAAGCCTGTGGAATCTCCCCTGAGAACCAAGGCAGAACTACGACCAATAAGAACCACACAGAGTTTGCCAGGATTTCCTGAATCGGAAAAATGACACAATCAAATAATCTGCTCATTTAACGTCTCATGCTTATAGGTGAGGACATTGAAGCTCAGAGAAGCAAGATGAATTGCCCCCAGGGACAAGCTGCTTATCTAGGCTTGGATCCAGATGGCAGGACTCCAGGGATGGGAATTGATTTTAAAATATTAATATGTTAGGCTGGGCATGGTGGTTCATGCCTGTAATCCCAGCACTTTGGGAAGCTGAGGTGGGTGGATCACTTGAGCTCAGGAGTTTGAGACCAGACTGGGCAACATGATGAAATCTCATTTCTACCAAAAATACAAAAAAAATTTGGTATAGTGGCAGACACCTGTGGCCCCAGCTCTTTGGGATGCTGAGGCAGGAGGATCACCTGAGCCTAAGAGGTGGCGGTTATAGTGAGCCAAGATTGCATCATTGCACTCCAGCCTGGGTGATAGAGTGAAACCTGGCCTCAAAAAAATTTTAAAAAGGACGGGTATGGTGGTTCACACCTGTAATCCCAGAACTTTGGGAGGCTGAGGTGGGCAGATCACTTGAGGTTGAGAGTTCGAGACCTCCCTGACCAACATAGAGAAACCCTGTATCTCCTAAAAATACAAGATTAGCCAGTTGTGGTGGTGAATGCTTATAATCCCAGCTACTCAGGAGGCTGAGGCAGGAGAATTGCTTGAACCTGGGAGGCAGTGCCATTGCACTCCAGCCTCAGCAACAAGAGTAAAACTCCGTCTCAGAAAAAAAAATAAAGAAAAAGGTAACAATACTTTCTGGGGACAATGTGAAATTCTGTGTTTTCTTTTCTTTTCTTTCTTTTTTTTTTAAGCCTTTAAGCCAGTGCAGTGTTGTGCACCTATAGTGTTAGCTACTCACAGGAGCAAAAGGATCACTTGAGCCCAAGAGTTCAAGTCCAGCCTGGGCAACATAACAAGACCCTCTGTCTTTGAAAAAAAAAAAGAAAAAAGTGTTTAAAATGAGTATATCTTCTGGTACTATTAGGAATTTTTCCTAAAGAATATGTATGCAAAGAAAATATATTTTATTAATAATTTAATAAAAATTCCCAGCAATAAGGAGATTAGTCAAGTTAATTATAATATATCTACCCGAAAAATACTATGTAAACTTTAAAAAAGGAGATTATGTTATAGGTTAGGAGCTCTTAACCTGTAATACAGCAATGAGTTTCAGGGGACAGAACCTCCTACAATTGTGGGTATGATATGGAAAGGTGGATTTGTGCGGAAGTGGATCTATAGCCAAGATTTTCAAAGGGATCTGTGACCAAAATGGGCTAGAAACTACTACTGGAGAAGAATATTGAAAAAACCTTATGTTAAAAAAGGTACATGAAAGAGTGTCAACAATTTCCAATTCATGGCCAATCTTTTTATCTCCATTCCCACCCAATTCCCCCTCCCGTATTATTTTGAAGGGAATCTCAGATATCATTTTACTTAGAAACTACTCAGAATATATCTCTCAAAGGACTTTTTTTTTTTTTTTTTTGGTCATTGAGAACTATTTTAATGCAGCTATGAAAAGGGAAAAAAGTAGGCCGGGCGCGGTGGCTCAAGCCTGTAATCCCAGCACTGTGGGAGGCCGAGGCGGGTGGATCACAAGGTCAAGAGATCCAAGAGATTGAGACCATCCTGGTCAACATGGTGAAACCCCGTCTCTACTAAAAATACAAAAAATTAGCTGGGCATGGTGGCGCGTGCCTGTAATCCCAGCGACTCAGGAGGCTAGGGCAGGAGAATTGCCTGAACCCGGGAGGCGGAGGTTGCAGTGAGCCGAGATCGCGCCATTGCACTCCAGCCTGGGTAACAAGAGCGAAACTCCATCTCAAAAAAAA
>NW_016107441.1:3694445-3722618 GCF_001604975.1 Cebus imitator | reverse complement strand
GGTTGCAGTGAGCTGAGATCTGGCCATTGCACTCCAGCCTGGGCGACAGAGTGAGACTCTATCTAAAAAAAAAAAAAAAAAAAGGGAAAAAAGTATCTAGCTCTTGATTTCTCGGATATTGAAGAAGAGGTAGTCATTTCTTTTATCAAATATAAGAAAAATTATTCACCATTTTGAAGCTCATCCTAGACTATAAAAATTATCACTAGAGAGCAATTACTTTTGTCATTATCTGACCTTATCAGTATATATCCTCCTTGTCATAGCATGCATCTCTCAAAAAGCCTCGACTCCTTTCCATCACATCTGTTATTATCATGAATCTTCTAGTTCACTTCCAGATGCATCTTTTTGTATTTTCTAAAGCATTTGATATTATCTTCCTTTCTGACCCTCTTATCCATATTTCTAAGAACAGGCACATTGTTGAGATGCACCTTTTGGTTAATAGATATATTCTTAAGGAGCTTTTGATTGCTTAAGCTTATCTTTCAGGAATAATCATCACTTTAACTTTCCCTTAGATAATATATTTTGAATTGTTAGAATAATTTTATTGCCTTTCTCTGAGATCTAGTCTGTTTCTCCTCATTATTTAAAAATGCTAAAACATATCTCACTTTCTCTCTAACACTGATTTAATATCTAACAAGGCAGAAGCAACATTCATTCTCCTGGTCTTATATATAAATTTCAGTATTAGCTTTCTCATGATAACAATCTTTTATTACTATTCTAGAGACTACACTACTGACAGTGTGGACCAACCACCAGCCTGATCACAAAGTATAACATTATAAAGTTAGTAGGGTAAAACATCTGTGAGGGAAAATCCAGTTCAGAACCAGAGAATTTGGTTGCCATCCCTGTTTAATGAAGGGAATAGGTTTTGTAATCTATCATTTTAGAAATTATACAACTGGCAAATACAGTTTAATTCATAGCAGTAACATCTCATGACCACTGACTGCTGAAAGTTCTGAAAAGAGTTTTTGTTGTGTTAAAACGCGCATTTGAGGGAGATTCACTCCCCTGTCTTATGAGAAAAAACAGACTTCACTAGGTGACCTAAATGAAACTTAGTGGAGAAAAGTTGCCATGTTTGGACAGAGATAAATGATAGTCACACTGTATGGTTTCAACATATTAGTACATTCCAGAATGTAAAAGGATTAATTTAAACTTTGCAATTTACATCAATATTTTGAATACGCGAATTTTTTTTTATGGGAGAATGTATTACATTCTGCTGAAATGAGAGCAAAGTAAAGAGAAAGGGCAAGAAAGCAACATTGCTGATCTCTCTAGTATGACAGATTTGGAGGGAGCGTGGCAATATATGTAAAGGAAAAAATGTAACTGAGTTCATTATATATATTTTTTGAGATGGAGTCTTGCTCTATCTCCCAGGCTGGAATGCAATGGTGCAATCTCAGCTCACTGCAACCTGTGCCTCCCAGGTTCAAGTGATTATCTTGCCTCAGCCTCCTGAGTAGTTGGGATTACAGGTGCCTGCCACTGCGCCTAGCTAATTTTTGTATTTTTTAGTAGAGATGGGGTTTTGCCATGTTGGTCAGGCTGGTCTTAAACTCCTGACCTCAGGTAATCCACCCACCTCGGCCTCCCAAAGTGCTGGGATTACAGGTGTGAGCCACCATGGCGGGCCATCATACTTAAAAATAAAATATATTAGAGAACTGTGATATGAAATTACTCTGTTAACGTAAAAAATAAAGCAAGTGTAATTCTTTTAGAATATAAACTTTGATCTGAAAAGAAGAAATAAGAATAGAATATAAAATTTGATCATTCTCTGCTGAGCAGTTCCCAAATTAAGTACAAGGAATATTTATTCTTTTTCTGCAATATACTGTATGTGATAAGGAGTACCTGGCTCTAATGATAAATACGTAGAATATAGTGGTAATGGCTTTCACCTTTTTATAGCATGACTTACTTCACGCCATTCTTGTAGCTGTCCACTCTTAGAACCTTTGCTGCCTTCTCTCATGTAAAGTTAACAGTAATTAAACTCAAATTAAAAAAATAAAAAACAAGAAACTTTGTTGCCTAATATTGAGGATGCGGCTTTAATTTCTTCCATTTGGCAGTGTATGTCTATAATGGAGCATGAAATTGTGTGTGCATTGCTATTGCCTGCTGAAGTTTCTCTTCCCTGGCTCTTCTGCAATGGCAAATTGTTCTCTTTTCCGTGAAGCTACTGAGAAAACCGCCTATTTCCATTTTTCCCTCCAAGAAATCTTCCTCAGTATTATCAGGTTCTCCCTTAGCTTCGTGTGCAGCTTTCAGTCTTGCCTGTAGGGCACCGGCGCTACAGCTCTCACTAAGTTCATGCTGCTTTTGCTGCTTCCTTCTGAAAGTAGACTCCTTTGTGTCAGTGATTCATGCTTATCTAAAACAGTTCGTCTTTTCGCTTCCAAGCTGGGCTCCAAAAGGAGATTTTTTTTCTTGCTGGTTTCTCGGTACTTTCTACTAACTCATCTTTGTCAGTAATCATTTGTTTTAGTTGAGGCAAAGTCAGAAACTGTTCTAGTAATACCTCCTCTTGTTCATTCATATCTGTGGGTTGTGACACACTTAGTTCTGAGAGTTCTGGAAATGCATCAGGGACATCTGGCATCTTGTAACCAAAACCATTTTGGCTTGTTGGTATTGAAGCATGCGTTGTGGGAACAGGTAATGGCAGATCTGAAAGGATGCCAGGTGAAGGAGGGGAGGGCTTGGCTGTGGTATGACTTGTTGTTGAAGAAGAAACAGTGTTAGCAACAGATAAAGAAGAGATACTCATGTTGGCTTCTTGTGGGGGATATGGAGGAAGAAATGGAAAACGAGAAGCGTAAGAAGGCATCCCACTTGGGTTACTGTAGAGGTAAGGAAATGCTGTTGAAGTAGGAGCTAAAACTGGAGGATTCTTCCAAAACTCATCCAACAGACTAAATAAGTTTTCCAAGATCTGAGTGCATTGTAAAATTGCTCACTAATGGAGAGGTAGCATACACTCCTTGTTTATGCATTAAGTGATGTCGTATTGGTGGATAAACACTGATCACTGGTTTTTCCTGAGGAAATTGTGGAGGGAGCAATATATGAATGTTAATTGTCAGACTGTTTATGCTGAATGGCAATCTGTATTCCACATCTTTCTGTATTTCAACTATACTGGAGTGTGAGTTCCAGAGGGACTCGATCGGGCGCTGCTTCTGCTTCTGGTGGCTGGCGAGGCCACCGGGGGACCCAGCTGCGTAGGAGGAGGCGCTCTTGGTGGTCAGGGGAAAGAATCAGCTCATCCTTCTCGGTCCCTGGGACCCAGGCCCTGGAAGGCTCTGGCCTGCCTCTCCCAGCGGCTAGACCCAGCGGTTCTCCAGCAACAGAGGAGCGGGCTGGGACATCCATGGCCTGAGCACTGGGGACCTCCTCTTCTCTAAGCCAGCCCTGCTTGTGCTCCCGGCTTCCCGGGGTTCTGAGGGACATGCTATGAATGGAGGGCAGCCGGAAAGGGGAACTTGCCTCTCAGAACAGGCAGTCCCACCTTCACGGCCCAGACGCCCAAGCCCAGCCAGACAGTCAGGCAGCCTGACCGCCCAGTGCTCCACCACCCGCGTCACTGTCTCTAAAAGGACTCTTTTTTTTTCCCCCAACTACAGACAATGGGTACTTCTGAATAAAAGGACTCTTTTTTTAAAAAAGCATGGGTACAATGTTATTATCACACCTTTAGAAAACCTAACAGTAATCAATAATTATCATCAAATATCCTGGTAATATAAAGCAAATAATATTCATTGACACCCCCACCCCCGAAAAAAAGCCAACCACTCATTGCTAAGTGAGAAAAGGAAAACAGAATAGACTCTGACCCCATTTTGGCAATATAAACATCCTGAGGTAACAGTGATTTGGGGTTAGAAAGATTATGGATGCTTTATTATTTCTTAAGTTCTCTGTATTACTTTTTTTTTTTTTGAGACAGAGTCTTATTCTGTCACCCAGGTTGGATTGGAGCACCATGGTGTAGTCACAGCTCACTGCAGACTCAACCTCCCGGGCTCAAGCAATCCTCTCACATCAGCCTCCCAAGTAGCTGGGACTTCAGGGGCACACCATCACATCCAGCTAATTTTTTTATTATTCGTAAAAATGAGGCCTCCCTATGTTGCCCAGGCTAGTCTCCAACTCCTGGGCCCAAGCAATTCTCCCACCACAGCCTCACAAAGTGCTAGGATTACAGGAGTGAGCCACCAGGCCCAGCCCATATTACTTTTTGAATTAAAAAATAATACAAAAGGAAGAATAGGATGGTAGACTTCTTTTTCAAAGTCAAAATCCTCTAATTTAGGATTTTAGCATTAAGGATTTATCCTGTCCCATCTTGAAATGAAGAAGACACAGCCCCCCAGAGAAGTTAAGGGTCTTGGCCGTAATCTCTGAGTAGGCGGAAGGCTGTGAAGGAGAGAGGGGTATCCTGCTGGATTCCCAGACTCTTGAAGGAAACAGAGACAGAGGTCCTGGGACACTTCTCAAGCTCTGGTCCCTGTTGTCCCACTACCTTCACCCTCTTACCTTCCCATCTTTATCAAGCCTCACACGTTTGGGGCACTTTGCTGCTGGAGTTGACAGACCAAACGAAACAGCGGGGAGGCAGATAACCAGAGCCCTTTCTTGCCACACCTAGTCCTGTTGGCTTGTCAGGTCTGGAGGAGAAGGCATCTTGTTTCCCCAACACATTCCAGAGTCATGTCCCCCTGGCTGCCTGGCCTCCAGGCCGGGTCCCACCAGCCCCCAAGACTTTCATGGTTGAGACAAAAAAGGAATGAAAGACTTAACATTGTTTCACTCCTCTCTCCAAAGTCCCAGTTTTGCTGTGTGCCCTTGGGCAAATCCCTCTCCTCTCTGAGCCTGTGTTTCTGCACCTTGACAGAGAGGTGGCTGGGATAGACAATTTCTGAGCCATTCACCCTCCTTCTCCACTCAATTCTGATTTCATTCAGAGTTTCTAAATCTACCAGATAAAGGAAACAGATCTACCACACTTCTAAATGTCAGCTCAGAATCTCATGGCTCATGCCTGTAATCCCAGCACTTTGGAAGGCCGAGGTGAGTGGATCACCTGAGGTCAGGAGTTCAAGACCAGCCTGGCCAACATAGTGAAACCCTGTCTCTGCTGAAAAAACAAAAAATAGCCAGATGTGGTGTCAGGTGCCTGTAATCCCAGCTACTTGGGAGGCTGAGGCAGGAGAATGACTTGAACCTGGGAGGCAGTGGTTGCAGTGAGCTGAGATCTGGCCATTGCACTCCAGCCTTGGCGACAAAGTGAGACTCAGTCTCAAAAAAAAAAAAAAAGAATCTCATGGCTGCCACTAGCCACGGTGTGAAGGCCAGTCACAACTTTTCTGATGGAGAGGACATGAGGTAGACATTTTACCTCAAGAGTCAGTATACCCCCCACCCCCCACACACACCTGAAATAAAAGTTTCATTAAATAATGTACCCTTTCTTCATAAGATGCACTCTGATAATTTTTATTTACGTTTTTTAGTTTCTGCTTACAATCCGTTAAGATGTTTTCACAGTCCACAAAACAGCCATCACTTGCACTTCGAAAACACTGATTTGTGTAGCTACGCCCCAATTTTTTAGCAAGGTAATACCAGCTGATATAAATACAAGTATGTATATACATAATATGTGTGTGTGTGTGCATGTGTATGTGTAAATTATTTTTTCCCAAACAGATTCCATATTAACTATCTTGGCTTCTCAAACTTGAATATGCATATGAGTCCCTTGGAATGTTTTTAAAATGCAGATTCTGATTCAGTAGGTCTGAGATGGGGCCAAGATTCTGCGTTTTTAACTAGTCCCCTGGGTGAAGCATCTCAGACATCCATTTCACTGGTCTAACTGTTCTCACTGACGAAACAATTTTTTCTCATATCTTTCTTTCTTTTCTTTCTCCCTCTTTTCCCATTTTTCTGTAACTGTGTTTAGAGACTTAATGGGTTCAAGTTGCAGCTCTGTCCCCTACCAGCTGGGGAACCTTGAACAAGTTACTTAAATTCTCTGTGCCTCAGTTACTCTACCTGCAAAATAGGGGTAATAACTACACTTTCTACTGAAGCACTTTTGAAGATTGAATGAGATAATCCCTGTAAATTACTTAATGCATTCCAACAAATATTTATTGAACATTCATTACCAAATAAATGTGGTTGTTGCCAGCATTCGTTGCTTTGTCCTAGGCACCTTTCCTCATTGACTGTCTTCTTTCAAAGGAGTTACATTTTAAGTTGTATATTTAGTTTGAGTATAAATTTATTTTTTAATTTTAAAAATTAACATCACAAAAAGAAAAATACAATATGGCAATAAGTTTGGAAAATGTAGGAAAGACAAAAATATTATCCATAATCCTGCCATCCTAAAATGCCAACAATTGCTTTGGGTATGTTCTTTCTTTCCTATGTGTATTTTGACAGAGCTGTAACAGCCCCGTGTGTTGAATTTGTGGCCTTCCCTTTCACTTAACATTAGATCATATTCATTTTCTCCCAACAAGTTCACTCTAAAAATACATATGGGAATAGGTGCAAAGTGTGACTTCTGGAATCCAAGACTGGACGCAAACCTCGAATCATCCCAGCGAACTTGACTGGGGTCTGACTCCAAGCAGTGTCAGCACTGGCAGTAGGCACACGACTTAGGACCTCACAGATGATAGGATCACACAAACCCGTAGAACACTGCACCCTGGGGAGTAACTTGGGTCACATAATGAGGGCACACAAAGCTGAGAAAAGCTTTGGCCTTCCTTATGAAGGAGGCAGCAAGGAACTTAACTAAAGCGGAGAATCTGTTTTCGTTCCATTTTGCTAATTTGGGTGAGACTTTTTTTTTTTTTTTTTTTTAATTCCTGAGGCTGATAATTGGAAAAAAAAATCAGCTGATCAAAGGTAAATCATGGTAGAATCAGCTTGGCAAACATAATAGTGCTCAATGTGAAACGGTCTCCTGGATTGCTTCCTCACACAGAAAAGGGGCATAAAAGAAAAAACTGGTGACATCTGAATAAAGTCTAAAGTTTATTTTAATAGTAATGTATTAATGTTAGTATCTTAGTTATGATAAATGTACCATGGTTGTGTAAGAAAGCGACCTTAGAAGAAACTGAAGGGTGGAGTTTATACAGGAACTCTCTGTATTATCCTTACAACTTTTCTGCATAGAATTCTGCAAAATAAAAAGTTTATTGGAAATGTATGCACTTGATGTGAATTATATCTTAATAAAGCCATTACTAAAAAATGTATTTACAATGATCAAACAACGAGTATGTGTATTAGGCATCTATTATGTCCCATCTCTCCTCCTAAAAGATTATTCCTTCCACCACATATTCCTAAGCACCCACCGAGTGGAAGGTTTGTATTGGACGGTTGACTCCTGGGGGACCATGTTGCCAGCAGCATCTCCCCAGAATTGTTTGTATCAAGCAAGTTACTGTTGACTTATTCAACAAACATTTATTGAATGATTTCTCTGTAAAAGTATTGTGCTAGGTGCTGGGGATACATCAGTCAATAGAACAGATTCAGCTCCTCTCTTTATGGGGTTTATAACCTCATTGTGACAAGTCAAATAGATGCAACATGATGAGCAACTGAAGCTACTATTAAAACTGACGAACATGAGCTCACGTAGCAGAAAGGATTTTTTTTTTCTTTGAGACAGAGCCTTACTCTGTCATGTGTGATCATAGCTCACCGCAGCCTGGACCTCCTTGTCTCAAGCTATCCTCCCACCTCATCAACCTCCCAAAGTGCTGGAATTACAGGCGTGAGCCACCGTGCCAGATGCAGAAAGGATTCTTAGGATATAGTGTTTGTAGTGAAGGAATAAAACAGAGCACATTGTTTGGGTGATAGGTTCATATTCTTCTTCAATTATCGTTGCTATTTATTATAACATATTTATAATACATTACTGTGAATAAATACAATAAATAATAATACAATATAATAAATAATTGTTATTGGCCGGGTGCCGTGACTCATGCCTGTAATTCCAGCACTTTGGGAGGCCAAAGCAGGAGGATCACCTGAGGTCAGGAGCTTGAGACCAGCCTGGTGAAACCCTGTCTCTACTAAAAATACGAAAATTAGCTGAGTGTGGTGGCAGATGCCTGTAATCCCAGCTACTTGGGAGGCTGAGACAGGAGAATTGCTTGAACCCAGGAGGTAGAGGTTGTAGTGAGCCGAGATCGCACCATTGTACTATAGCCTGGGGGACTGAGCAAGACTCCATCTCAAAAAAATATATATACTATTTATTGTAATTAATTATTACTATTATTATTGGAGAATTTAAATTTTTTTAGGATTTTAATTACCCTCACCACACACACACACACACACACACACACACACACACACACACATACACACACCCCTACTTGTAGTGGTTGAAAGCAAGAACTTCAAAGTCAGGGAGACTTGGGTTTGAATCCTGTTTCTACCATGTCCTTGTTGAGGAAACTTAACATTAACTCCGTATCTGTAAAATGGGGGTAAAAGCTATGATGATGAGATGAGAAATGTGTGTAAAGCGTACCACACATAGGAAGACCTTAGCCAGCAACTGTCTTTTAGTGGACTGTGAGGCAGAGTGGGAGAGAGGGGAGGGGTTTCTTCAAGGCTTTGGGAAAGAATTACACATTTGTGAACTGAAAAACCCAACTATTCTGTTTCTGGTTCTGCCTGCAGTTTTGCTGGAGTCTGAAAAAACTGACTCAGACTGTTCTGTTTGGTACAAGGTGGGGACTGCCCCACTCAATTCCAACCCATGCTGATAGCTGGGCTGCCTCGGGCAAGGACAATCCTAAACTATTATCAGATAGAGCAGGCAGAAAGCTGTCAGATCAAGTGACAAGACATGGAGAAAAAACATATACATGTTTGAATGTCAGGAGTCCAAGTGACAAATATATCTGAGTTTGTGCAATTATATATTTTTTCTTAGAGCCGAGAATGAAAAACAGAGTATTAGGGTTGATGGTGACTTTAGAGGTCATGTAATCTCAGTGTCACTTAACAATTGTTTCTTTCATCAAATATTTGTGTAGGCCCTACTACGTGCTAGATAGGTGCTGGGTGGTAGAGGTAGGACAGTGAAGATAGAGCTGCTCCTTCTAGGAATCTGTAGGCTTTGGCAGAGAAAGCTGGAAAACTGCAGCCCAGGGAATGTAAATAGCTTGTAAAGATCAAGGAAATTTTCACTTCCTTCCTATGTTTCTCTATATTTTCTAATTTTCCACAATAGACATGTATCATATTTAACTATGTATGTATATTGGCTTGGATAGAATCCCACAGCTAACAAGGACAAGAATTTTCCTTGGTAAATAGGCACTCTTGAGTACCAACTACATCTATATAAATCGTATTCTCAGAGGCATGTTTCCTGCATCAGAATCTGCTACAGAGCTTTCTTGAAAATGCAGATCTTATGTTTACTCCTCACCTACAGGGGTTCCTTGCGTTTGAAACATGTTCCCCAAAGGGTCTGTGACACCCACTAAAGTTGGAGAACTAACACCTATTAGGCTAATGGCAAAGAAAGCAGCAACGACTTAAAACTGGTCTCAGAAATTTAAATTAATGAACGAAGTTAATTAAAACAAACACATTTATCTTTTATTAGAATAAAGCCAGCTCCTACCTTTTTTCTCTCTAGTGCCACAGCTAATTGCGTTCATTATGTGTTTTTAACAGGTGCTATAAATCAGTGTGCCCCAGAGAGAGGGAAAAGCACTGAGAGCCTGGAGAGAGTGGTGAGGGGGAGGGAGCATTCTCCATCTCACAAAATGAAATGCAATACAAGTGGCATATTTCCTTGAAGCAAGCAGCCCAGAGCTCCTGTGGCTGAGCACTTCTCCCCACCCGCTCGATCACTTTCCAGGCCTGTCTCCCAGCTGCCCCGCTTGCCGTGGGTTGCATAACAGTCTTTTCCGGGCCCTACAAATCACAGCCCTGTCCTAATTCTTGAGCAGGCGCCCTTTACACTGCCCAGCCCCACAGCCCTCAGCATTTTGTAACCTCTCTTTTTTCCAGGTTATCATCATCTGTCAGATCTGAAGTTAAACAACAAAAAACATGTCAGTTGAGCGGCTGGGAGAGACACTTGGCTGTTTATGAGAAATATTCCATTACAATCTGATGCAAAATGTTAGGATGCATCTGCCAGCACCCAGCCTCCATAGATCTCCTCCAGGCTCAGAGAGGGTCCCTTCCGCAAGCAAGCTGATTAGTGTGTGGTTCCAACCAATGTTTATCCTCTCTGACTCCGTGGCAAATGCCCTTGGAAAAACCTGGCTCCATTGATGCCTGGTTGACTGGTACATTCAGATTCATTCAATTAGAATACCCAGTTTGAGACATAATGCATTTTGGCGTGCTCCATAGACTGATCGGTTTTTATACACATATACAGAAAGATTTGATTTCCTCTGCGGAATTTACGGCAGGGGAGAAGAGGTAATTACATTAATTTCTGGTCTGGTTTCTGGGGCTTTCCTTTCTGTTCTCTCTTCTCCTGCCACCTTTTTTTTTTTGATAGACTTTTTTGGGGCCTTGCTTGTATAGATGAAAATGAATTTAATAACGTCCAACAGTTGGTTTGAGTTTGAGGCTGAGCTCCACTGTTACTTCTTGTTGTTTGAGCCATGCTCTGGGTAGGTTTTAGGAAGCTAATGAGAACAATCTTGTATCCTCTGGTGTGTGTGGGTGAGGTGATGTGGGTATCCATGTGGCTAGGGAGCAATACTCACACTGGGAAGAGGTGCTCAAACCCAGGCTCTCTGGAAGGGAACTTGCTCTAATAGTTGATAATGAAGTGAAAACCAGAGTGTGCTCCCGTTTCTTCAGTCCCCATTCATGACTCAACACTTGCTTTTCCTAATTTCTTTTTTTTCTGTCATTCACCTCTCTTTACACCCTTCCCTTCCAGAGCAAAAATGAGCTGCGGTGCAGAAATCATAAGGCAGAAAAAGGCTGAAATCCAGAAAGGTGCTGGAAAGATCGACCATGGTAATGAAGAGGATCAGGACGGTTTATCGAGTTTGCAGTATTCCTGCTCCACTCCCGTCTCTCTTTCCCGTGCCGTGCTGAGGCTCTTCTAACCATTCTTGACTTTTTAACGAAGGACTTCCCTCATTAAACTGAAGAGACAAAGGAGACTCCTGAGAGATTTAGAATTTCAATGGAAAAAGCAAAAACAAAAACAAAACAAAACAAAACAAAACAAAACAAAACAAAAAAACCACCTCTCAGAGCACTTAACTTCTCTCCCAAAAGACCAGAGAGCCTGCCAATTCGCCAGCAGTGCCAGAGCTAAGTATTTTCCCAGTGTCAACATTAAATCCCTTTTTTGTTTTTCTCTTTTAAAGTGTGTTTACAATTGACCATTATGGGAAAGATGATGGATGTGGCCCGGGCCCCATTTAAAATAATAAGGCTAATAATGATACAGTTGTTTCTTGCGCACGGGCTCTTTCTGAAAGCCTGTGAGCAGAAGGAAAGGGTTGAGGAGCCCAGTGTTTTCACCATAAGTATAGCCAGCCACCAATCCATCCCCACAACTCATTGCTAGTAATGCTTATGCTCTGGCAGACTTCAGAACTGCTTGGCTCCTGCATGCTCTTTTGGAGAAAAGAGCACAGAAGTTTGAATGAATCTCCAAACCCTGTCCCTGAGATAGCAGGACTTAGATGGACGAGTCTGGAGTAAACAGCTTGCCTTGTGCCCCATGGGAACTCTGCCAGAGAAACGCTTGCTCCTTAGCAAGCAAGACGGAGCTGTGGCTCAGTCCTATATTCTGGGAGAAAGTAGACTCAATGTTTGCCCATGAAGTCTCCCTGTGTCCAGCTCTGCCGGTGTGTCTCTGGCAAAGACTCCCCACCTATGTGGCCAGCAGCATCTGTCCTTGGATAGCCATCCCAGCTCTAGCCTTTTCCCAGTCCTCAGCTGGCTTCTGCTCTCAGGAGGCTCCAAGAGATAGGTAAAGTGGGTTGATTCAGTCCTCGATGCGGAATTCAGATTAGACTAGGAAAGGAAATAATTCTCCTGGCCAGGGATGCAACAGTCAGGCAGTGAAAATGACCTTTATGACACTGAGTGGAGATAAGCCTCTTGGCATGAAACAGCTCGGCATGCAGTTGATCAGTGGGCTAGGAATCGGCTACGAGCCCCCGGACCCAACCCAAGGAGCAACTGAGCACCAGGAAACTAACCAGCATGCAAGGAACAAAACACCTCCCAATATGCCCAAAACAGCCTGGTGCACAGCAGAACTTCGTTAGCAGGTGGCCTGGAACTGAGTGCTGTGAAGCTGACCGGAATGAAGTTGCCCTGAAAGCAACGGGGACGGGGTTAAAGAAACTGGAGTAAAATCCACCTGCCTGCTACTGACTGCGCAACTAACCATTGCGAGGGATGGGAGCAGGGAGGGCCTAAGAGGGCCACAGGGTCGACGGGGAGGATACGGGTCTCTTGGTGTTCTGAAGAACCTGATCAAGCTGCTTCGGAGACTCGGAGATGGGAGGGGGGTGTTCAGTGTTTTTTGATTTACAATCGCTGCTCCCCAAGCGATCCCATAAATTTGGGGGCCGTTTTCACCAAAACCGTGAGTTACGATTTTTCAAATAAATACGTTTTCAAATCAGACCGGGTTCTGTTTAGGTTGAACGCGTCCCGAAGCAGACATCTCTCTGTGCGGAAAATACACAGAGGAGGAAACGGAGCCGGGACGAAGCTCAGACGACATAAAAATTTATGTAAACACATTGTCATTTACGGGCTTCGGAAGAGAAAGAGAATGGGGGAAGGAAGACAGAAAAAGTGGGGGAAAACACATACGTGTTTAATTCTCCCTCCAATCCTCAGGTCCCAGCCCAGAGGGAGGATAGAAAATTTAATATTCTTTTTCCATGAGCTTGATTTATGTTACTCATTGGACAATGGGCAGCAGCAAGTTTACCTTAAATAGATTTTGTGTTTTTGAGGCCTGTTAAAGAACTAAGAATGAGCACAATTGTCCCCCCCCCCCCCCCCCCCCCACACACACATATGCACAGGCACTCTCTCAGTTTTTCTTTAGGAAAGTATGGGGAGGAGGTAAACCAGAATGAATTATTTTGGCAGGGGAGGGTCTTTGATTCCTAGCTGTGTGCCCTTGGGCAAGGCCCTCCCCATCCTCTGGGCCTGTGTTTTGCCAGTAATCTGGGGCCACGGTTGCGAAGAAAAGCATTGACACATAATTCTGTGCACAATGGCAGGAAGCTCAGGAACCACCTAGCCAAAAGGTAAAGAATGTCACTTTCTGCTTGGACCCTCTCTGGCCTGATCATATCTCAGGAAAGAAGGTAAAAAGGGGAGACAAAGGCCGCTGTTCACCCCTGGTCCCCTCTGGAGATGTGGGCTCCAGCTGGGCGTCTGCCACTCATTGGCTGTGTGCCCTTTGGAAAGTTCCTTCCCCTCTCTGGGCTCGTTTCTGTCTGCAAACAGAACCTTGGCCCTCCCAGGAGCAATCTACTTGGTGACTATCTCTTCCCTGCCCCGACTGTCCACCAACCAGGGGAGCAGGCTGGGCCAGATTGGAAAGTCCTAGGTCCTCTTTAGATATGGCAGAGAAATGTTTAAGGGATTTGCGCGCTCAAGCTGCGGGGTAAAGGGTCCGCGGGCTGATTTATGGCGCGTTACTGCGCGACGCGATTCCCCAAGACAGCGAGAATATTTTACACCACGCTAATATAAACAGGCGGCCGGCCGGTTCCTTTTTATGGAGTTCCTGTAATTACCCGGGCCTTGACAGGTCCTTGATTTACTGCCCTATTTAGATAAGGGGTCCGGTGCGGGGATTGCCCGTGGCGTCAAGGTCACGGGACGCGGCGGGAGAAGGTTTTGCGGTAGGCGCCGAGGTCTGGGCTCCTAGAGGCCTGCCAGTCCGGGGGGCGCGGGTAGGGGCGAGGGGAGAAGAGGGGCGAGGGCAAGAGCCGGACCTCACCACTGCAGAACGTCCAGGCTTGAAGGACCTTCGCCTTGCCGGGTTACAGCTGTCCCACTGTTATGGATGAGGGAACTGAGTCCCGTAGGTGGCCAGACCACACCCCCCACCAAGTCATTTAGGGAAGGAAATGAGGGTGGAGGGTGGAATCTGGAACTGGAATTCGGGTCTCTGGCAACACAATCCCTACGCCTGGCGACATCTCTCTACCTCCAGCCTTATGATGGCTTGTGTAAGGTCAGTAGGGAAAGGGAAGGACCCTAAGGCAGTCGGAAGCAGCTAGGTCAGGTCAGAACAGAACCCTGCAAGGAGGATCACTGTCCTGGTCTCTTCTCCCCATCCAGAGCTTTGTAGTCTTGTGGCGGCATGTAACTCAGTTTCCTCTCCTGTGAAATTAATATTCCTAAAAGCAGAGCCACCATTTATCCAAGTAACTGTCACTGGGCTGAGAGCCTCGCCTTGTGCTTAGTCTTATGCCAGCCCTCTACAGAGATTATTGTCCTCCAATTTACAGAAGAGAAAACTGAGGCATAGAAGCTTCACATGGGGAGGAGTAATGTATCCAGTTTTAACCCATTGGGCCCGATTCCACAGCAAGGTGGAATGTGCTTTATGTTTGTAAGCCCTGGACTTTGTAAAGCAGGGTACAGAACTCCTGCCGGGTCTCACCAGCACAACTGGGGGAAGAACGGAGAAGCCTCTATTTGAAAATGCTAAGAAGGCCAAACCTCCTGAAGGCACTCTTTAGGTGAGCAAGGTGGGTTAAGGGAAGGCTGCAGGTGGGGTGAGGTGTGGGACTAGGACCCTGGAAGTGCTAGTCCTTGGTCTGTTGAGATAGGCTAGAGGAAGGTGGAGTCCTCTTATGGGGACCCCTGATGTGAGTGCTAAGTCCCAAGAGGAACCAGGGCAGGGTCCCTGAGACAGTGGGGAGCTGGGAATTCCAGAATTCCAGACTATCAATCCTATTCCCTTCTTCTGCAAATGGGGAAACTGAGGCTCAGAACTGAAAAGGAACAAAGTGAAATGCTAATTAGGCAGAGCCTGAACTCTTGCCTGTCACATCTCTTGTCTGTCATCCTAAAGCAATTTTAGCTAAAATTCTAGGTCTCAGACCTCCTCCAACACTGTTGCCTGGGATAGAGATAGGCAACAACCTTACAGGGTCCCCACCTTCCCGGAAGTTCTGCTGCTGTCCTTGGATTAGAGTAAAGCATTTTGGGGTCTCCCAAAAGGCAGAGTCTAGAGCCTAGCTGTACTTCAGTCTCCCCCAAGGTCATCCTGCTGGGGACTGCCCAACCCCAAGCCTCAGGAGGTGCCCTACAGCTGAGTTTCTCGTGGGGGCACTACTTGAGAAATGACACTGAATCCTTCTGTGGGTTGGGGAACAGTGCTTTCCACTTCACTGCTAGCTGGAGACACTCTGCTCTTTAAGACCCCTGGCGGGCTGCCGGGTAGTCTCAGGGGCCCTCAAGGAGTCTCATGGGATTGGGATTCCTCGCCCAGTACTGATAATGCATTCCCCACCACGCTAACCAGGCCAGATATACGGGGGGTGTATACAACCTTGAGTGATCTGTGTAGTATCATGAAAGCAACTGGGACTCATATGGGTGGGCACGTGGGCCACATATTTGTATGTGTGTTATGTGTGAGAATGTGAGTACCTCTATTTGTGAGCACCTGTGTGTACACAGTAGAAATTGTGGCTGTGTATGTGTGCACTGAAGGCTTAGTGGTGACAATGAGAATATACATTATGTATGATGGGATTTTGGAAGTTTGTGCTGTGAATACAATTGTAGAGAATCTTAGGAAGATACAAGCTGGTTTTAATTGTGACAATGAGATTATGTGTAAAACCCTGCATCTGTGTAGCATTCAGAATTTATGTGTTTCTACGACATAACTTTGGTCTCTGTGCATGCCTGCGTGGAGGATTGGGAATAGCTCCTAGCTGTGTCACATCTGAAGCTGGTGCGTATGTACCCTGTGGGTGACAGAGAAACAATGTGTAAAATCCTAGGAATGCATGAACGCTGTGTGTGCCGTGGGTGTGCGTATTATTGTGAGTATACACATACTTTTGGACGTCTTATGAAGATATGGGCTTTAGTGTATGGCGGCAAAGTTGTGTGAGCCCGGGTGCATGTATCTGTGTATGTGTAATCCGAGGGCCTAGTGTGCCTCTATGAGAGGCGGAGTTGCAGATTGTGCTCGGATTAGGACAAAGACTGGGTGTGTGTTGAGGACTGTGTGTTGAGGTCCTTGTCTCCATAGTGTAATTACTCTCTCTACATGCGCTCTCTCTAGGGAGCCTCCAGGCCGGGGAAGCTCGGGACCCCGCAGAGCCGCGGAAGCAGCGGGCGCCCAGCGCTCCCTAGCCGCTTGCCTCCGGCTCCGCGCTCTGCCCTACCCCAGCGCTGCTGGCGCCAGGCGCGGGGAGAGCCGGGGGTTTCCAGCCCGCCTAGAGCAGGAAACCAGAACCTCCCTGCAGCTCAGCCCCATGCACCTCCAGGGCTCACCGTCCTGCTGAGCTCCCACAGGTGGAACCAGCAGGCTTAGGCGTTTGTCCCCGTCTCTCCGTGTGTCACCCCCCACCCTTCATTCACTCCCTTGTCCAGGAGTGGAATTCCACTCATGCACTCCCTACCGGACCTCGAGGAAAATCACTCCTCTCTGGGCTTCGCGTTCCGTATCTGTTCAAGGAGAGAGTGGGTCTTTCTCCATCTGCCTTTGGACTAGTAACTGTGCCAGGCACATAGTAAGCGTCAATAAATAATTGTTGAATGAATGGATGAATGATTTGCCCTCTAAAAAGAGCACTCACATAAACTCCTTTCCTCCCCTCCCCTCGACTTTGCTTTGGAGAGAGGCACACTACCTCTACCACACCGAGGGAGGGGTGTTGAGCTGGGAAACGTTGAGAGAATGAGGGACCTAGGTACGTGGACGGCAGCTGGGAAGGAGCCACAGCGGGAGGTAAGACAACGACCCAGCCTGAAGCGGCGCCACTCCGGGATTCCCAGATTCCAACTTGAGGCTGGGGAAAGCCCCCAGTGGGGAGAGTCGGGCCGGCAGGGAATGGCCCTACCCCCGACATGAAATCTCGGGAGGGTTGGCTGCGAGGGTGCGTGAGAGATGCTGGACGTTGCTTTTGCCTGTACGAGCCTCGTGGATGCTTACAAGTCGTGGTGCTCTCTGCGTGCGTCTACAGTCGAATGCCGGTGTCTCGCGGTGTGAGCTTCGGGGCCGGTGTCTTTAAAGAAACAAAGATTCTCACCGAGTGAAGATCTGGGTAGAGTGGCTTGACCTAGTCGCGCTTCCAGGTCTTGGTGCGAGTCTAGGGAGAGACCAGAGGAGACCTGCTGGTCAGATGCCCCGGAGCCAAGGCAGACGCCAGGCTGTCTCTGCGCCAGCAAGGCTGGCCTTCGAACTGGATCAGGCACCTGGGAGGCCTGAGTGGGATCTCAGGCCCTCAAGCCGGGAACAAACCGGTAGGTGCCCGTGGGCTTGGAGTCCGCCTCCTCCTTCCCTCCACCCCTACCCCTGCCTCCAAAAGGCTTCTTCGCTGTCAGCCCGCGGCTGGGTCAGAATTGGCGGGCTGTTAACCACCCCATGCACATGCGGCTCCTAGTCTCGCCAGAAAGGGCCGACGACTAAGGGGTGGGGGTGGGGGGCTGGAAGGTGTTTGGGAAGAATGTTATGGGCCTATCCTGCCTTCTGCAGCGCCCTCTCGTCTTCTGTCTCTGAAGCCGAGAGGGGCAGTAGGAGCTCGAGACTGGGAACTGTTGGAATTCCTAGTTAGGCTTCTAGAGTCTAGAAACGGGAACCGTTCTTTCCCTGAGCCTCAATTTCCTTATCTGTAAAATCAAAGGGCGGGCTCTAGATGTAGGCCTCCTTTTCGCTTGGTGATTCTAGATTCCTTTCCTTGGATCCGTGGGGAGGAGGTGGGAGCAACAGTACAGGGCGTTGGCAGGCCTGTGCCTCAAGTATGTAGTCCCCGCGTCCAAGCCCTCAACATCCCCAGCCGCTCCCCCCAACCCCCACACCCAAGCCGGGAACTGAGTGGGAGGGACAGAGGCGGGGCCGGTTCCCAGTCCCCGCTGGCGGACTAGCGTAGCGCAGGCTGAGCGTAAAACCTGGGACAGCCACCCCCCTTTCCTTATCCCCGCCCCCCTGCCATTGGCTCCCGGGAGAGGTTGACATCAAAGCTGCGGTCTTATATAAGCCAGATCCTGCAGGGGAGTCCGCAGAAGGGTTAAACAGGTCTTTGGGCATCGGCGTCCTCGCCCACGACAGAAACCGGCAAGAAGACTGTGGGCTGCCCGTCTCATCTTCAGCCTTGCCCCTACTCTCCCAAGGCCGGCGCTCAGTAGCGGGCGGCTCCAGAGCCCACAGGTAGCCCCCCGGCAGTCTCTGGGGCGCATGGAGCGGTGTTAAAAGGGCTGGAGGCGCAGGCCAGGAGCCGCTCCAACATGAACCTCGTGGGCAGCTACGCACACCATCACCACCATCACCACCCGCACCCTGTGCACCCTATGCTCCACGAGCCCTTCCTCTTCGGTCCGGCCTCGCGCTGTCACCAGGAACGGCCCTACTTCCAGAGCTGGCTGCTGAGCCCGGCTGACGCTGCCTCGGACTTCCCTGTCGGCGGGCCACCGCCCGCGGCCGCCGCCGCCGCCGCCGCCGCCTTTGGTCCTGACGCCAGGCCTGGCCAGAGCCCCGGGCGGCTGGAGGCGCTTGGCGGCCGCCTGGGCCGGCGGAAAGGCTCAGGACCCAAGAAGGAGCGGAGACGCACGGAGAGCATTAACAGCGCATTCGCTGAGCTGCGCGAGTGCATCCCCAACGTGCCTGCCGACACCAAGCTGTCCAAGATCAAGACTCTGCGCCTGGCCACCAGCTACATCGCCTACCTGATGGATGTGCTGGCCAAGGATGCACAGTCTGGCGATCCCGAGGCCTTCAAGGCTGAACTCAAGAAGGCGGATGGCGGCCGTGAGAGCAAGCGGAAAAGGGAGCTGGTGAGTCCTGCGGCTCGCACGCTCCAGCCAAGGGTGCAGGCGCGGTGAGCACCCTCAGGCCATGCATGCAGTCGAAGGAGGCTGTGCTGTCGTGTGTACGATTTTGAAAGGCTGGGAAGAGTTCTGAGATGGTCACAGTGTGCGATCTTGTGCGTGGAGGGAGACAGACTCGTCACAGAATTCGTTTGTAGTATGGGATAGAGTTTGTAATACTGAGTGAATAATCTGTTTGGGGCCTCGGACCCGCTCCCCCACCAAAAGGAACACACCAGAGATTTTGCTTCCAATTTTGAGAAATCCTGATTAATTCCTTGGCTCTCTTGGAAGCCAGGTTAAGAATATATGTTAGAGTTCTTTACTTGGAGTGTGAATTTATGTGCCTGGGCTCAGTTCCTGTTTTCAAAGGGCCTTTGGTGGACAGGTTAGTTTACTTCCATCACTGTGCAAATAGGGAAACTGAGGACCCAGAGTGCGTCAGGACATAAAGAGCACCTATCTGAGGAGTCTGGGGTGGAGCTGAGGTAAAACAGATCGGGTCTTCTTAGTCCAGAGCGTGTTCCCCTCCCCATGGACTGGTTCTGAGGACAACTTCAGTGGCTTTGCATGTAAATAAGAGCCACTTCTTTTAGCTTTGGAGATCGCAGTGTCCAGTGTCGTCTTGGCCTTCTTGATCCTCTCTAGTTAGGATAACACTTCCTGGCACTCGGCTTGGCTGTCCCGGCCTGGAGACCTCTGAGCGCTGGATTTTCAGGCTGGCCAATTAGTTTCTCTAGGTTGGGGCGCGAAAGGCCGCAGCGGAATGGAGCCAACTGAAGTGCCCCACTAGATTTTATCTAACTTATGTGGGTCTGTGGTAAACTGAGGAAAGCTCATCCTGGGACGGGGGAAAGACTGATAGGCATCGAGCTTCTGAAAGGCTGCCCAGGACTGAGGATGGTGCAGGCCGGGCGGTGCCTCGACAGACTTTGTTATTGGGCGGGTCCTGCTCCCCCACGCGTCGTGGCTTCCTTTAAGTAGTACGGCTTCGTTCCTGCTGAAAGAGCGGGAAGGAGGACGCTAGGCCAAGCCAACTTTCCTCTCTTTCGCCTCCTCATCTGAGGCTCCCAGCTCCGGCTTAGACGCCCCAAGCCTGCATCCCAGCACCACTGTTTAAACCAGGCTGGGAGGCTGGCCGAAGTGTGTTGGGGGCAGTGAGAGCTGGAGATGCGTGGTTTTTCACCCCTCCCTCCCAACCCTCTGCGATCTCCCTTAGGTTTCCTAAAGCCAAACCAGAGCGCGCTGTCAGTTTCACCAGACGCAGAACATTCTCCTTACCAAACCTTCCGAAACTGCCCGGCACCATTCCGGGTCCCAGGAACTCCGCGCATAAAGGCAAATTTACGAGCCTGTTTGCCTATTTCGCAAACAGAAATCCGTCACTTATTTAAAGACTCCCAGTTACTGCTCCTGACACCTTCCCCCCGCCCCTCATCTTACCCCAAGCCTGGTGTTCGGAGCAGAAAAATTAAAACCTGTCTCTCCCGCCTCTTTTTTTGTGTGTGTCCTTTGGCAGCAGCAGCACGAAGGCTTTCCTCCTGCCCTGGGCCCAGGCGAGAAGAGGATTAAAGGACGCACCGGCTGGCCGCAGCAAGTCTGGGCGCTGGAGTTAAACCAGTGAGGCGAGGCCCGCGCTGAGGACCTGGCCAGGCTAGCCACCCCTGGAGCCCCGGGAGGAGAGGAAGGCAGCGGCGAGCGCCGGGCTCTGGGCTCCGGCGGCTGGTGCCATGCATCCCGCGGAGCCTCTGCTGAGCGCCGGCAGGTCGTCGGCTGCAACCACACACTTGGATCGCACGTGCAATGTCCTTTGAAATTTTTTAAATACATTAAGAGAAAGAGAAATTTATATATATCCACCCCGCCGAGGGCGGCTCCTGGCGACACCTTGCCAGAAGGAGGGACTGCCGAACCCAAGAGCTCAAAAACGCATTCTTCCACCCTTCTGGGGCGAATTTAGAAACCCATCCCCATCCCCATTTCCCTATCGGGCTCTTTCTCTGTTGTCCCTCCGAACGATCTGCCCGGACGCCCCCTCCTCTAATTAAAATGCAATAAGGAATCAATTCTTTTCTGCCTGGGAAAGAGAACCAGACGTAGGAAGATGAAGGGCTGCCTTTTGTTCTTCTTTGAATAGTGGTGGTTTTATTTTTCTTTTTGTCGCTGCACTTCCCGTTTAGTTCCAATGGAAACACTTTCTCTCTTTTCTTTCTTCTTTTCCTTCCTTTTTGTTTCTATCTAAATAAAAGCTTTCTCTGTGTTGGAAAGTTTTTATGTATTTAAACTACCTACCATGCCTGTTGTGCTCAGGTGTTTGTTCATCCTGCGATCCCCAACCCTTTTCTACCTCAAGTCTGTGTGACCACTCACAGCCCCCCTCCCTTTGCCAAAGCAGTATCCATGCTCTTGACTAATAAAACATTTTCTGAAATCATCTGAAGCCTGTGTCATGTATTAGCCCGGGTCACTCACGGACTCCCTCGGTTTCTACTAGGTGGAAAGCCTTCTGGTTCCTGCTCCTCTTCTTTTGATAAATACAAAACCAAACTTCAAATCAAGGGAAGCGGGCAGCTAAAGAATGTATTTCAAGAACAAAGAACAAAGTTCTTTCTAGGCTGGAAAGGCAGGTCGGGATAACTTATGGGAACAGGGAAGAACAAAAACTAGAAACGAATTAGTCCCAGAGGGCCTCGGCTTGGGTTTTTGTGGGTGGGTATTCATGCTTGTCTGGGGGTTAGTATGCACACTGGTGTCTGCAGACAGTGATTCGCAGGGGTTATTGGGAGGAAAGGGGGCCTAGCACAGAGATGAACGCTATTCCTGGGGCAGGGTAGCTCAGAAGAGGGGGTTGCTCTGGAATACGTTCATGTATGTGAAATTCTGAACATACAGATGTACATGTGGCAGTGCAGCAACTCACACGGAGCCCCAAGGCTGTGCAGGGGCCAACGACGGTCTGCTTAGTACAGCTCCAAGCACATAGTAAGGACTTGGCAAGTCACGGCAGCTGCTATTATTTTATACCTGAGTAAAATAAGCTTGTGACTGCTTATAGGTTAAAATGAGGGATTTAGGTTTTCTCTCCAGCAACAAAGTACTCAAAACAGTTTCGAGAGCATATGGATTTGTGCAAAGGGATGGGGTGTGTGTGTATTCGTGCTCATTCGGGCACTTGTGCAGGAGGCCCAGTCTTTGTGTCTTTACATGCGCAGCCATGCCTAGGTGTGGTGCGTATACATTCGGTGCGTTTGCCAAGGGTCTTGGATGCGTATTGGGCTAAACTGGGGCGGGCAAATGCAGTCTTTTACATGTCCAGGAATGATTATGTACGAATACTTTGGTTTGCGTGCAACTGTGTGCTAGGCACTGCGCTAAGCACTTCCGTGTCTCCCAACAGCTCCCACGGTTGCCCGAGGGAGCGCACGCTCTGCAGAGCCTGCCGGTCTGCGGCGATCACCGAGAAGGAGGCGGGGATACCCGCGCGGCTCTCTTGGAGCTTTGGCTCTCCGCACCTGGAGCTTGAGCTCTCTGCTTGGGAACCAGAAAGGAGACCCCAGGCAGCTCCGGGGCAGGGCCTCGCAGGGCACCAGGCGTGTCCCAGGCGCCTTGTCTCAGCGTCGGGGTGAATATGGGACCCCATTAGTCTTGGCTGTAAACACCGTAGCAGGGGCTGAGAGGCCACGCGGGCCTTTCCGGACGCGAAGGAGTTAATAAAAGGTGTTTTATGGGCGCTAGGAAGCAGTGGGGGAGGTGTGAGCTTCTCCCTCTTCTCTCGCCCCCCTACTTTTTTCTTTTTTCCCTCTCGCCACCCGCCATCAGATCAAACAGGCCCGCGATTTAACTAGGGCAACACTTGGCGGTAATGAGCCCGTCCGACGCACCCCTTCCCCGGCTTCGGTACCCGGCCCGAGGCCCCAGGGCCCCTTGGGAGGAGCAGAGAGAAAAATCAAAGTTTCTTTTTCTCTTACTTTTTTTTTTTCTTTTCCTTTTTTCTTTCCGTTTCTTTCTGGGAGTCCGTTTAGAAATTCCGGCGCGCATAGAGAAACAGATTTGGGGAGTGAGCCGATCCAAGCCCCACAGCACGGAGGGAAGTTTATCTGGATTCAAACCCAGGTCTCCAGCTTCGCTCACACACAGACTGCTGGCCATACACAGGTCCCAGTCCCCGGGACTATTTTTAGCACTGTGAAGTATCCTAGGCACGGAAAGAATGCACACCCGGGTCTTGCTTTCTCATAGTCAGGGAAAGAAGAGGGGGTGCTCAGGGGCACCCGCCCCGCGGCCACCACAGCCAGATCTGGCATAACCAGTCCTCTTCAGAAAACCCAATCCTGCTGTCCCCAAATCCTCTCTGGGAAGAGAGCCTTGGAGCCCTAAACTCAATCTCAGAAATGTCCAGTCCCAATCCCAGACCCTAAACCTGGGAGCTGAGACGGAGCCGGTGCCCATTGAGGGGTCACTGGATAGTCCCCCACTCTCCCCACACCTGACTCCAGCGGCCTCCCATGCCCACGCCACATCCCCAGCTCCCGCGGCACAGCTGGAAAAGCCGACTCTAGAGAACGGCTCGAAGCTGCCCCAGGTTTCACAAACCATTCTGTGCTGAGGGTCTGCAGACTCCGGGTCCAGCCCTTCACGCTGCCACCCAGCTCTCCAGGCTCCCACCCCTCCGTAGCCCTCCCTTCTTTGAAAACGTCTTTAGAGCCTGACCTTTACTTCTCTGCCCAGGTTTCAACGAGGTTTGTCAGACACCCCAAATCAGCTGTGGCAGAAGCAGGGTCATTATTATTTTTGAATTGAATACATCTTTTTTTAAAATAGGAAAAAGAATGATGACCAACTTAAAAGTAAATTTCAGGAATTTATTGCAAGGAAATATTGATGTTACAAAATGTTAACTATAGGACCATTCTATTAAAAAGTGAAACACAGGAAAACAACACTGGCTCAATAAAGCCATCAGTATAGTGGGTTACAACAGCCATTAGAAAACATGTGGCAATTGACATGGAAATTGTTCATGATATATTAAGTGGGAAAATCTCCTCCCACGTTACACTAAACACTGTCCATTGTGACTCTCTTTATGTAAAAATAAATAAATATTTGTGGAGAAAAATTAGAAGAATATACATGAAAACCTTCAAGCCTTTACCTCTGACTTGTGGGAATAGGGTAATTTTAACTTTTCCTCTTTCCTCTTGCTTAGCCATATTTTTCTTAAATGTCTTATAATAACTATTACTTTTGTAATAAAAAATTAAGCTGCAATTTCCTTCTAATTTTTTCTGTTGCCAGTATACATTCAATACACAATTTATTTAACATGCATTTGTTGTGTGCCCACCATGTGCTAGGCACTGTAGGCATAAATTTAATGAATAAGATCCTAATTATGATCAATTAACACACAACAGAAAATATTTGTCTTGAAGAGTTTATTATTCCTCGTACACAGCAAATACAGTCTTTTTTCTTACATTTAAAGTCTATTGATGAATGAAATAATAACAGCTAACATTTGGAAAGCAAAGTATTTAAACTCTTAGTGTGCATTATTTCATATAAGCCTCACAGGGTTCTGTGAGGTCAATATTGAGGCAGCTGAGGCTCAGAGAGGTGAAGAATTTTGTTCAAGGTCACATGGATGGCAGATTGGATTTGTATCAAAGTGCAAGCGTGGCTGTCTCCAGAGACCTGGTTTTCCCCACATCTCAGAGCACCTCCAGGGTGTGTGTGTGTGTGTGTGTGCACACATATGTGCCCAAATACAGCTTCTCTCAGTCTGATCTTCCTTAGTTCCCAAAGCAAGGTAGAGAAAAAAAGAAGGAAGGAGTTATGTGAAAGGATCTGGGATTCTAATTCCAGCATTCTCCTGGAACCCTCTTCCCCATCAGGGCTCTGAGTGGATCCCATCTAGAATATGAGTTAGAGGGTGGGCTTCAAGGTGCTTTCCCGTCTGTAACATTCTGATTCCAGGAATCTACTTTCTCCTGGTGAAGAATTCAGCATGTTATTCTTTGCAGTAGCCTCTGGTGTTTGCATGGCACATTTACCCTACCCGGGTACTTCCACTTCCATAGGCACATTCTCCTCCCCATAATCTGGAAGAGAGCCAAGGCAGGAATAATGCTCCCCATGGACAGATGAGGGACAGGCAAACCCAAGAGAGTTGATGTGACAAGCTCAGGGTCACACAGCCAGTCAAAGGCTGAGTCTGGATTAGAAGGCTCGCCTCAAACCCAGCGTTCTTATGGAAAAGGCACTGGATACCTTCTCTCTATGCAACCAGCGGTTACACTTATAGTCTTGCTAAATCTTTACAAAAGAAACGAAACTAAGAAATCAGCCAGTCTCATTTTTAAATGAAGAGTGACTGAGAAGAAAAAATATGCACGTTCTAAAGTGTCTGAAACCAGCCTCCTGATTTAAACCCAATTTGTTAGAAACAAAATTTTTTCAGCTGAGAGAGTTTTTACAGCTGAGCTCCCCCAAACTCATAAAAAACTAGGTTTATATGGGAAATCGTGAAAGACTCTTAACTATAATACACAGCGTCTAATGTAAGCAGACATAGACACTATATAAAGCTCCTACAAATGTTATTAAAACAAACAGAAACGCACATTTATCCCCACAAAATAGACAATGGAAGGCATCGGACTTTAGAGGAGTCCTGGAAGGCTTCTGTTCACTGAGATGTGAACGCACCCCTAACACTGAAACCTCAAAGGTCTCTACCCACCATCCAAGCATTTCCCTGATTTACAGAAAGAGACACTGAGGCTCACAAAGGAGAGGGACTTGCCCAGGGTCTTGGGGAAGTTGTGCTCTTGTTTTCCCTTTGTTTACCTAATACCTTCTACTTCTAGTGGAGGGGAGAGAACAACACAGGGGCCAGGAGCCCCTGCCCAAGTTACTGAACATTTCTCAACCTCAGTTTTCTTATCTACAAGATGAGAGCAATCATTGCCCCAACTTCATGGGGTCTGTGGGGATGGAAAGAGATAAGGCATGCAAAGCACTTACTGTGTTGCCCATGGTAGAGCTATTTTTATTATTTTATTTAATCCTCACAACAGTCCTGTGAGGCGCTGAGGGTTTATTTTGGTTTGTTTGCTGGCTTTGGAGATGCAGGACATATTTCCAACAGATGCAGAAGATTTCAGTGACTTTCTCAAGGACACACAGCCAGTGGGTGGATTCCAGATTCAAAGCCCTTATAGTCCACATCATTAAGGTAACCCAAGGGGTAGGCAGGCTGCAGCCGTTGAATTTCGGAAACTGTTTTAGATAGCACTGTACAGTAGAAATATCGTGCAAGCTATAAGTGTGAGTCACATGGGTAATTAAACATTTTCTAGTAGCCACAATAAAAATGTGAAGAGAAACAGATGAAATTATTTTTAATAATATATTTTGTTTAACTTAATATATAGAAAATATAATTTCAACATGAATCCATCTACAAATTATTAGTAAGATATTTATTTTTTTTCATACTAAGCCTTCAAAACCAGGGACTTTTTTTTTTTTTGAGATGGTGTTTCACTGTTGTTGCCTGGGCTGGAATACAGTGTCCTGATCTCGGCTCACTGCTACCTCTGCCTCCCAGTTTCAAGTGATTCTCCTGCCTCAGCCTCCCGAGTAGCTGGGATTACAGGTGCCTGCCACTACATCTAGCTAACTTTTTGTGATTTTAGTAGAGATAGGGTTTCACCATGTTGGCCAGGCTGGTCTCGAACTCCTGACCTCAGGTGACCTACCCTTCTCCACTTCCCACAGTGCTGGGATTACAGGCGTGAGTGACTGAGCCCGGCCAGCCAGGGCCTATTTTATATGATTTTATTTTAAGCATTTTATATTTCAAGCATATCTCAGTTTGGACCACATTTCAAGTATTTCACAGCCATGCATGACAAGTGGCTACCACATTGGACAATGCAGGTCTAAAGGCCCATATAGCAGGAATATTAAACATAGAGCTTGTTAATCATATCAATAAAAACCACTTTTTTACCTGAGCATTTATAGTGTACTAGGCAGCAGTGCTCAACATACATGGGTTTATTTCCTTCTCCTAACAGGCACAGAGGATGAGTTATTTATTCAGGCACATAATCTTTTTAAAATTTAATTTAATTTTAAAAATTTTATTTAGACAGAGCCTCGCTCTGTTGCCCAGACTGGAGGGCAGTGGTGCAATCTCGACTCACTGTAACTCTGCCTCCTGGGTTCAAGTGAGTCTCCCGCCTCAGCCTCCCTAGTAGCTGGGATTACAGGTGTGCACCACCATGTATTTTTGTATTTTTGGTAGAGATGGGGTTTCACGATGTTGGCCAGGCTGGCCTCACACTCCTGACCTTAAGTGATCCTCCCACCTCAGCCTCCCAAAGTGCTGGGATTACAGGCCTGAGCCACCATGCCCGCCCAGGCACATAACTATTAAGTGGCAGGGCCGGCCACAGACCTAGATGCATCTGACTTGAAAACCTGCCCTTTCAGTTACTGGGTTCCAGGACTCCCAGACACATAAGGGGGCCTGTATCTGGGCAGAAAGATGTGGAGTGCCTTTTGGGGTGTCCCACCCAATTCCAGTTCCAAGTCTACTATGAGTCAGGTGACCCCGGGCCAGTCATCTCCTGTGCCCCAGTTTTCTAATCTCTAAAATGGGCTAACAATATCCTTCCTCCTCCCAACAGAACTCTTCTCACTCTGAAGTGGGAAAAGGTCTTTGCAAATGTTTTGAAGGTTGAGCACGGTGGCTCATCCTTGTAATCCCAGCACTTTGGGAGGCCGAGGCTGGCGGATCACAAGGTCAGGAGTTTCAGACCAGTTTGACCAATATGACAAAAACCCGTCTCTACTAAAAAAATACAAAAATTTGCTGGGCATGGTGGCCTGCGCCTGTAATCCCAGCTACTTGGGAGGGAGGGTGAGGCAGGAGAATTGCTTGAACCCAGGAGGTGGAGGTTGTGCCTGGGCAACAGAGCATGATTCCATCTCAAAAAAAATTTAACCTGATTTTCCTATATAAATGCT
>NW_016107441.1:3667483-3694284 GCF_001604975.1 Cebus imitator | reverse complement strand
AAAAAAAAAAAAAAAAAAAAAAAAGGAAGGCAGAGTTGCTTCCAGAAGTGTTTTGAGGATCCAGTAATGATTAGATGATGATTAGGAAGCTCTTAGCCTGGCCTGGAGTAGGCAGGTGGTAAACATGAGCTGTTGTTCTTGCTGCTGTGGTGGTTCAGGTTGAGCTGCTGGGCCTGCTTCTTCGTAAGCAACAGAGCATGCCAGGGAAGGGGAAGACAGCGTGGCCCTTCCGGGCCCCTTGAGACCCATGGGGCGCGGGAGGTGTGGCTAGAAGTGCAAGAACAGCTGGTGCGGCAGGAAAAGCCCTAGCCCCAGAAGCCAAGAGAAGGGGGTTCAGTTTGCTGTGTCACTTTGGGTATTTCCTTGCCCCCACTAAACTCTGAAAAAAAAAGGAAGTGGGACCAGATCTAAGTCCCTTTCTGCATGGACTCTCTAGGATTTTTACAATGGTGTGAATCAAAGTTTTCACCAAATACAGCATCTCTATGGAGGACAGAACATTCCCCTAGAACCTTCCCCAGTGGGCAGGGGCTGCCACCGATTAAGGAAAGAGCGCCACCTGGTGGCCATACTCCCTCTTCTGCACTCTCAGTACACAGAAACCAATCAGGATCCTAGACTGCAACGTGAGCCCCGAGCCCCAGGACTCTCTTTCTTTAACTTCCTCTGGCAGTTCAGGGGTGCAGAGAAGGGACTCAGCAAGTTCACAAAACCAGTAGTCCTGGGTGTGAGACTAACTCGGGACGCTGGGGTTTTGCAACCCAAGATATCTGAGGCCTTCTTCCCTAAATGTACCTTAGGAACAGGGGTCTGTGTTTCCTTATTATGCAAAGCCTAAAATGCCCCACACATTTTTTTCCTGTTCCTTTGAATAGAAGCCACTGAACAAAACATAATCCTCTCTTAATAACTCAAAATATTTCTGCCACCAGTACACTGGGCTAATGAAACACAGAGGGCAGTTTCCCACTGCACTAAATACCCAGGTTGCTGGGATCCTGAGTTCTTCCAACAGCTTTTAGCACTCTTCCATCTCCCCAGCATGGTCAATATTCCACTTCTCTCTGTGGTACAGGTTGCATGGTGCATGGGGGAGTGAGACTGACATAGGTTCAAATCCCAGTTCACTGTGAGATCGTAGGCAAGTTACCTGACTTCTCCAAGACACAGTTTTCCCATCTGAAAACCAGCAATGAGAATAGCTTCTTTGCAGGTCTGAGTGAGGATTAGGATCATATATAAAGACCCTAGCACAGTGTCTACTTCTCAGTAGGGACTTAACAAATAATAGCTATATTCCTGTAGCTGTGCCATCCTGACCATCTTTTCATATCCAGCTTTGGAAATATTCCTCGATAGAAATATGAATAGCATATATTTGAAAATGATATTAGCAACCAGAAAGAGAACACCCTTCGTTGAAGATGAAGGTACCTCCTTGGAACTGTTTAAATGGACTCAGCCAAGTTTAACTTCATCTAGTTTAGATAAACCCCAGTAGGCAGGCTGTGGTCTTGTCAGTAATTGATTCCCTCAGTCCTCATTCTTTGGGCTTCAGTAAGTTTCATTAGATATACAATTTCACCTTCTGGCAGTTGCTGGTGGATGTGGCTTAGTCTGAGCTCTGCTGAACCTGCCCAGCTGACTGGATGGCTCCCCTTGAAGCCTGGTCTACTCCTGCATCCCCCATCACTTAGGCAGGAGAGGCTCTGGTTGGGCACAGGTGCCCTCCCACTGCTCACTTAACAGAGGCCAATCTTGCTGGCAGCTATGAGCCCTCAGGAAGTCTCATTTAGCTGTCTTGGCTTAATTAAGCTCATTACATTTGCTAAGCCTCATTGGCTTCTCTAAGACTTCAAGAGCCCATTATGCACTGCTCCTTCCTCAGAAGTAGGGTTGGCACAGGGCTCCAAGCTTTCATCACAGATTCTATGATTTTAGCAGTGGAAGAAGTACTTCCCACTCCTGTCTGAGTCTTAGCTCCTCTGAAATTCTCGGCTCCTGGAGGACAGAGGCCATTTCCTTTGGCACCTGGACACAGCAGATAATCAAATATTCTTGTGACCATATTTCATCGATGGGGTTTTTAAAAATAATAGCAGGTTTGGTGACTCCAAAGTTGAATGTCCTCATTCTAGCATGAGGCTTTCTGCTCCTCATTCACAGTCACGTCAGCCTGGACTTCCCTTCACTCTCATCTCTTCAAACCTGTTTCCTTCAAGGACTTGCTTAGGTACTTCCTCTTCTGGAAAGCTCCCTGCTTTTCAGAATGCCTTTTCCTTGGTATTTTCCTCTTACTCTGAATCTCAGTGTAGATAGTGTGTGGCTATACATGGAGTTAGCAAGTAGATGCTTTGACTTACCTATAAATATGGTCATAGCAGGGCTGGGCATGGTAGCTCATGCCTGTAATCCCAGCACTTTGGGAGGCCAAGGCTGGCAGATTGCTTGAGCTCAGGGGTTCGAGACCACCCTGGGCAATAATATGGCAAAACCCTGTCTACAAAAAATTAGCCAGGTGTGGTGGTGCAGGCCTGTAGTCCCAGCCACTCTGGGGGCTGAGACAGAAGGATTGCTTCGGCCTGGGAGGTCAAGGCCACAGTGAGCTAAGATCACACCACTGTACTCCAACTACCTGGTGACAAAGTGAGACCCTGTCTCAAAAAAAAAATTATATATGGTCATAGTTACAGATATATGTGTATAAATATACATATATACTATGCATATAAATATATACAGATACATATTCCATATAGTATGTATACAGATACTCTGTATACATACGTTTACAAATATAGTATTTCTAAGCTGGTGTGCATATCTATGTCATTAAATATTATTTTACAACTATGACATATATATATATATATATATATATATGCTTTCAAAACCAGTCTCCTATTAGTTAACATATAGGTTGTTCCCAGTTCTTCTCTGTTCTAAACAATACTCTCATGAATTACTATCTTACTCAATTAGTAGGCAGCCCCAAATAGTGGATCCTGGAACCTGCTGGACTCATCCCCACCACTTTCTGGTGACCTTGGGCAAGTCATTTCACCCCTCTAAATGATTTCTTCGTCTGTAAAATGGGAATAATAATAGTACTCATCTCAGAGGGTTGTCAAGGCAAGTACAGTGCTTACCATTGGGCCTGTCACATTGTAAGTGCTCAATGAAAAAACAGTACCAATTTGGGAGGCGGAAGATGAGTATTTTCTTTGGCTTTTCCACTACCAGTGGTGACTTTGTATATCACTGTTTCATAGCATGTGACAAAAACCCACAGCAGTGATGGATGACAGCGCTGTACAACACTTAAGTGCTGCCCAAATTTAAGATTGTATTGTTTCTCTTACTATTTTCTATATGTCTCAGGATTATGTAATGTAAACTATGCAAGCAGGTAGTAAGTGCTTTGAGGACACTTAAAAATGCTTTGTTATTTTACAGTTATGGTAAAAATGATTCGTGCTCATTATAACCAGTTTAGATGATACAAAGAAAGCACAAAGAAGAAAGTCAAATTTACTCCAAAATCACCAACCAAGACCAACCATGGTTGCCATATTGTCTTTTTTTTACGTGGTGCCCCTGTGGTGCCCAGGGCAGAACACGGCAGGCTTTAGCTGTTTAATAAAATGCCTGTTGACCTCAACCAGATTGACTGTTAACAGCAGCATGCTCCAGTTCTGTCCCTCTCAGCCAACCTCTGACAGTTTCATTAACCCCATTAAATCATGCAGGTGCCTTTACACCTCCTGGGCTTGTTAATCTCTGTTCAGCTCCGGTAAGTTAAAACCTGGCTAGAAGGTTGGATGTACCTTGTTAACCTCCATTAAACCCTATTAAATTTCTTAACTAGAGTCCTAGTGATTTCTCAGAATCTCTCATTAAAGTTTAGTAAATCCAGTTGACCGGGACATGGGTAACTGCTGTAGCTACACTGCTTCAGAGCTTGGCATTCCGAGTTCTTTGGCAGTGGGGTTGACAGCAGTATCCCTGGAGCCAGACAAGCCTTGAGGATCCATCCTGGGAGTGCCTTTAGCTCTTTAGCTCACCCTGTTACTTGGGTGAGTTCCTGAACTTTTCTGAGACTATATTTACACCTCTATAAATTGGAGTTCATAGTTTCTACTTTATATGATTGCAGTGAGATTAAATCAATTAATGCATGTAAAATTATTAGCCATTTTCTGTCTGGCATGTGCTGTGTACTTGATAGCTATTATTATTCCTGAATGTGGAAGATCTTTGTAGACAAAAAAACTGCTGAGTAAACGGAAGACTCAGTCCCAGTGCTGTGTAAATACAGTGTCCTCCTCGTCAGCTTGGGCTAGAATGGTGGGTTATTTTCATTCTGGTTTCATGCAGAATGAAGATCATCCATTTGAATTATTTGTTTTAACAGTGTCTTTGTGGCTGTGCATGTCACTCTGTTTGCTCAGACTCTGACACTTCTGAGCTGTTTCGTGCTGAACATAACATAGTTGTAATACTTTCTTGACCAAGGCCTTAGTGGGGGTTAGACTTAGTGGTTCCTAAGCCTGGATGTGCAAATAAATTTCCAAGAGGAATTTTTTTTTTTTTGAGATAGAGTCTTGCTCTGTCACCCAGGCTGGAGTGCAGTGATGCAATCTCAGCTCACTGTATCCTCCGCCTCCCAGATTCAAGTGATTCTTCTGCCTCAGCCTCCCTAGTAGCTGGGATAACAGGCACGTGCCACCATATCCAGCTAATTTTTTTTAATTTTTGTATTTTTAGTAGAGACAGGGTTTAGCCATGTTGGCCAGGCTGGCCTCAAACTCTTGACCTCAGGTGATCCACCCTCCTTGGCCTCCCAAATTGCTGGTATTACAGGTGTGAGCCACCATACCCAGCCTCCAAGAGAATTTTATAAAAACATAGTTTTCTGGGCTTCACTTGAGAAGATTCTCATGAAAGAGATCTCAAGGGGAAATTTTAACTAGTATTTTTTTTTTTTTTTTTGACACAGAATTTCACTCTTGTTGCTCAGGCTGGAGTACAAAGGCACAATCTTGGTTCGTCGCAACCTCCACTTCCCAGGTTCAAGAGATTCTCCTGCCTCCTGAATAGCTGGGATTACAGGCATGCGCCACCACACCCAGATAATTTTTGTATTTTTAGTAGAGATGGCGTTTCTCCATGTTGGTCAGGCTGGTCTTAAACTCCTGACCTCAGGTGATCTACTCTCCTTGGCCTCCCAAAGTGTTGGGATTACAGGCTTAGCCACCACACCCAGCTTGACCAGATAATACTGAAGCTGTTCATCTCTGCACTGGGATTTGGAAACCTCTGGACCAGATTGGTGCTCCTCAACTTTATTGAGCTTAACTCTTACTTGGAGAAATCTTATTACTGAGACTTAGCCCCTGAGCTTTTCATTCTGAGGATCTGGAATGGGGTCCCAGGAAGTGGCATTGCAACAGAGTGCTTAGGGGATTCTGATGGGGGTAGAAGGTGGCAAGTGCCACACTTTCAAAAACACTGGACCTCAGATGATTGAGACAATATCCTAAAGCTCTATTTTGAAAAGAAAAAAAAGGGTGTCGGTTCCTAGTGAAACTTCTGTTCTAATAGCATATTAACATGTGGGTTCATCTCCATCTTTCCATTAAATTAGTATCTGTGGATCCACGAGGGATGTTTACTTCAGCAAGAGGTCAGCCAGGTTTGGGAAGTGTGGGGACAAAGCACCCCTTTGCTCTTCAGTGTGTGAGGAGTTTGGAGACAACAGGCAGGCCCTTGTGGTTATAGTATAAAAGAATGGGAAGATGGCAGAGGAGGGGAAACAACTGCTTATGCTAAGAAACACGGTATGAAAACTGGAACTGCCTTTGTTTTCAAAAGCAACTCAGGGACCTGTAAATGATGGTGTCCTTCAGCAACAATCCATCACTAGTTCTGTGAGCTCCTTGGTGAGAGCCTGGACTCCCTGTCCTCTCAAATATCTCATGAAAAGCCATGCAGATCGCGAGGTCAAGAGATTGAGACCATCCTGGCCAACATGGTGAAACCCCGTCTCTACTAAAGATGCAAAAATTAGCTGAGTGTTGCACAACTGTAGTCCCAGCTACTCGAGAGGCTGAGGCAGGAGAATTGCTTGAACTTGGGAGGCAGAGGTTGTGGTGAGCCGAGATCACGCCACTGCACTGCAGCTTGGGGACAGAGCAAGACTCCATCTCCAAAAAAAAAAAAAAAAAAAAGCCACCCTCCACACTCCTTACAGAGGAGTGGGATGGGAGAGGAGGAGGATGTGGGAAGGGGAGGATCTGTACTTTAAACATTTCTTCGAGGCTTAAAACTTTAGAGCTAAGATGTATTACTTCTATGCAACTCATGATAAAGACAATTTATTGTACTTTTCCATTTTCATTCTGCTGAGGACAAAGCTGTGGTAAAGTGGCACTGGAGATAGGTTTGAAATGGGAGGCCTGAACTCGAGGCTTGCCTTTGCTCTTCTCTGGCACTGTGAGGCCAGGTGAGTGGTATCATCCGGTAGGCCTTGGGAATCTCCACCAGTAACTTGCAGACATACTGCCCTGGCTTCTCAAGCTCTAGTATCCCTAGGGAATGTGCTACTATGCAGATTCTGATTCAGTAGACTGCTGGCAGGAGGGGCTGTGAGATTCTGCATTTCCAACAAGTGCCCAGATGGTGGACCAACTTTAAATAGCAAGGCTCTACTTTAGGTGAAGAAACTCCAGGCCATACACTGTTAAAAATGTCTTTGAGAAATTTAAACATTGGGATGTTTATGTGCAGTTCTGGATTTCCAGCTCCTCTGGCCAAATTGCAAGACCTGGTCACACAGGGCTGGTGTGCCCACAAGGGTACAATAGTGGAGAGCTGAGTAGTGGCTGCCCTTAGAAGGGACCTGCGTTTTCCAGTTTGCAGCTCACCCTCTGCAGGTATTTCAATGTGCAGTTAATTCCCCATCCAGTTTATTTAGGTGGAGAGCTGAAGACCCAGCGAGAGAACTCTATTTGCCCAGGGCATCCAGTACATTACATGGAAGTTGAGCTCCAGACTCAGGCTGTTGGACCCAGTCAGGCTCTTTCCAGGTGAGTGAATGTGATAGCAGGACTGGAACTTGGGCTTAATCTTCTGGGATCTAAACTCAGTGTACACTGGGAATGTAGGTGCTAGTATTTGGAGCTGGGAGGAAAGATCACTGTCATTAATCACTGTAATATGCTGCCAGGGGCCAAATGTGGAAGTGAAAGCATCTGAATTCTATATAGAAATTCAAAGGGAAGACAGATGGTCTCTTACTCATTCAGGTTGTTTATTAAGAGCAGAAGTTGGGCCATCCCATCTGTGTGATATTGCAACATGGAAAGTCACATACATACTAAGGAGACCCCATAGACTTGAGAGCCTTTCAACAGTACAGAGCCATAGATTACAAAGTTAAGATACAAATGATCCCCCAGATTTGGCAGGAAACAAGTACAATATGAGGCGGCCTGGAATGGAAGGGCACTTACTTTTCAATAAGGCAGTTACAAAACGGAGGGGGAAAAAAAACCCCAAAACCTCATACCCCAAAATATACTCTGATGAGCACAGCAGACAATAGAAATGTAAAAGAGGGATCCTGTACAACCCTCTGTCATTGGCAAATGTGTTCATTAAGTGAAAGCAACTGAAGGGTTTGTGTTTGAGATGCAAGCTAGATAAAACAACTGACTGTAGACATTTCTACCTCAAGAAAAGTTCCCATCTTGCCCCAGGCTGGATTCTACCTCAAATCACCAAACCCACTTTACCATTCCTAACCATAAACTTGGAAACAGTCTATAATACAATGAAAGGAATAAAAAGGCACCCTTAAAGCACCATGCTTCCCAAGGCATGCTCTTGAGCTCATCTGACCTTCAGTTTAATGGCCCAGCTCAGTAATGGGGACCAGGAGCCAGGGCCAGCTGCATTATACAATCTCTGAGGATCACCTGGAAGGCAGGTCTGACCAAGAGATCACAGATCAAGCCCATTTCATAAGAATTTAAATGCCAGGACAATACTACGTCTCCCACTAGAGCTTTTGAACCCTGGTTTTAAATTACAGGCTAGATCTATTTTCCCTAACCACTCATTTTGCTAAACTTAACTGGCCTGATCATTCCACTTAATCTTGAGTTCTGCAGGTTGGTCCCTGAGAGCCAGGTTGGCCTTGGGAATTTCTGCTCAATTATAAGTTCTCAAGAATCTGAGGGCAGCTGATTTAGACTGAATTAGAGTCATCCTGTAAGACAGAAAGAAAAATGCTAGACGGGTCAAGAGGGCCCGAGGTTGGTGCTGGTAATGCCGTATGACCTCAGGCACATCTTTTTGAGTTTTAGTTTCCCCATCTCTAAAAATGGATGACTGGGCAACAGCAAGCTTAAAGGTCTTTCCACCTTGAAAATATAGCACTTTTCTGACACCGAGACTTTGTTTTCTTAGTAAAAACAGTGTGTGAAGTCCGTACAGAAATCTAAGGTACAAGCCCTGGGCAACCATGAGACCTTTAAACTTCATGGAAAGCAATAAAGTTATAAATCTTCCAGCTGAACTTTTTCCTGATGTTGTAAGCATCCATTTTTGTGGGGCAAGTACAGAACTGAGTCCTCATCTGTCTTGAGTTTTAGCAGGCTGCTAACATCTCATCCCCCTCTCATCCCCCCACTGCTTTGGCAAGAACAAGCGAGCATAAGCCAGCCAGTAAGGTTTTCTCAGCATTCTCCAACAAGGAACTGAGTGGACTAATACTCAGGGGTAAGGACAGGACACCAAAGTGTCCATGTCCTAGCACTGCTTATTTCCAAAAGGCAAACGCTATGCCCTGGGACAGTGCCAGCAATTAGGTGCTTTGCCAAAAATAACTTGTCCCACATGGCCCCCATGGGGCAGAGACTAAGATGGAAATTACAGAGAACATAGAAAAGCCAGAGGTTCACAAAGAACAGGCTTCTCTAGGAGGTAGTGGGTTCTCTGTCTTCGGAGGTGTTTAAGTCCAGACTGCTCAACCCCTTGGTGGGGCGGTTGTGGGCAGAATGTCAGCACCTATGTGGAGCCTAGATTGGGTGATTTAACGGCTCTTTCTCAACTTTTGAGATTTTGTCATTGTAACGACTGACAGCGCCTTTGGATGACTTCCATGAAGCACTGCTCTGGAATCTACACCAGGTATAGCCTCCCTCAATAGGCAAATCCTCGAGAGTAACTTCCTTCTCCCACCCTTTCCCTTCCACCAGGCAACTGCCCTGCAGGATATTAACAAAAAAACTCCCACAAAATAGAGCCAAAACACCAAAATTAGATGCAACACTGCAGCTGCAAACAACTGTTACTATCTGTTCTCTGAAAGGCTAGCAGTGACTATTTAGCTATGACAGGGACATCTAACGACTGGCAGCTGTAACACACACGTAGTAATATTTCTCTTCATTTTACAACACTGGTCTTGAATCCTTTGGTTTTCAATCTTTTATGAGATTCAGCTATGATCTTTTTTACATGCTGTTGCCAGCCTAAGAGTTTGTTCCTCCAAGTAAGAAGTTTGTCCATTGGTTTTTAAAAATCTTAAAACAACATGAAGGCTAGGCTATTGATGTTTCCATGTGAGAACCTTCAGGGTATATCAAAGACCCACGCCAGGCTGGAACTGAGGCAGGAACCATACTCTTTAAGAAGACAATGCCAGTTCTGGATTTCAAATTCCAGTTTTGCCCAGGAGCACCAAGAGGAAAGAAGGCAGCGTTGCTACGTCACAGGTGGAGAGAAGCTCGTGTCCTTGATGGGTGGTGTAAAAATGCAGCAGCCAAGATGAACACTGCTTTCCCCACACCCCACCGCTCCCTGAAGCCAGGCCTCATTGCTCCGGGGGGCCTGGACACTTCTCACAGGCAGGAGTCCCTTGCCCAAAGATAAAGCCACCAGAAACTGCAGAAGAGGCTAAGGCAGGTGGTTTAGTGGTTTGATGAAAGAACAGATTTCTGCACATAAGAAAAACAGGTTCAAATAGCTTTGTCTTTTCTCTTACCTGGAGTGTTTTAAAAGGTTTAAAGGATGACTGCAACCTCCACTTTCCACAAGCACCTCTCCTTAGAGGAAAGACAACAACACAGCATCTGGTTGAAGGTGAAATATTTCCCCAGGTTTAGATTTGGAACAAAGATTCTTTCAGACACGCTTGAACAGATGGATCCTACCACCACATATTCTTATGCAGAAGCTATTGTCTCTCTCAACTGGGAAAACAGATTTGCTGCTAAAGAAATAGGGATGTGACCTACATGCCCACAATTCTGGTTTACATATCAGAAAAATACACTTTTTTACTCATTAAGATATGGACACTTCCATGGAGCAAGTTAATGATGCCTTAACCTGCAGGCCCCATGTGCCCCTCAACTCTAGCCCCTGGAGCCTTCTTGATGCCTGGATCAACATCCTTCAGTTCTAAGCACACAGTGAATGTGAATGACTGAAAACACTCACAGAGCACTGGAATATGCCATCCACAGCCAGGAGGCACACCAAAATAGGATCCCCTCCAGTCCAGAGCATATTCTATATACACTCATTTATACATATTTAATTAAAAAGGCTGCAATCTGCTTGACATGCATTTTGAACACAAGCAAAAGCTTTGCTGCAATGGAATATACTGCATTTTAGTGGGAGTGGTGACCCTGTCCCTATTCCACAGAAAGCATGGTACTCTGCTACACAGAAATGAGACCTTTGGACACTCTGCCACCCTGCTCAGCAAGGGGTTTAGTTCTGACTTCTCTGAGATGGTGCTCAGATTAAGCCATCTGTGAAACTCTCTGCCAAGCCAGTCTATTCATTGTTCTTTTTATTATTTAAGGCTTAAGAAGTAACTCAGAATTGAAACTGAAGAGGAAAATGACACCTTTGACCATATGTCAAGATGGTCATAAATTAGAATCTAAATCCTTTTCTTCTCTTTCTCCCACCCTCCTACCTCATACCATCTGTCCTCCATTATACTGATTAGAGAATTTTGCAAAAGCATGTTTTTGGATATAAAGCTTTGTTTTCACAGGATACTTCGGCTCTGATATAATTAGGTTGAGCAGCTCAACTTTTTGAACAACAAATTATTTCCAAAAAATTATTTTAGCAGTCTTTCTCCCTAAGAGGGAAGGAGGCAAATTGTTCACAAAAATGAGCATCAGATGGAATTGACCTTTATTGCCCAAACTCTTGATTTGCTGATGACCAGAACCCAGGGAGTCAAGGCCAGCCAGACTTTCAATCCTAAGCTGGACTTTTGGGCAGGAATCACACGGCCCCTGGCAGCTTGCATGGTGGTTGTGAACTTAGGATGAATACTTCTGAAAACACTTGCCACAAACCACTAAATATGTCAGTGTGTCAATGCATTTATTGTCCAGGAGCTTGGCTGAAGTCACAATATCTAACCGTACCCCAAAGAGTGAAGCACAGCGGGGTACATAAGGGACCATATCTTCTGTGAGGGTCTCTATATCACTGTTTCTGGAACCTCAATGAATACAGTTTTGCACATGCAACTGTCCTGAAATCCTTATCTGATCAGAAACTTCCTTGTTGGTGCATCAGGATTTCCTCCACATTCTAGCAGTTAAGTGGTGAGCAACAGAAATGGCAGAGGTCTCAGTAATGAGAGGTGTGAAGCAGATGTTACAAGGCTGGCACTATTAGTGACAGCTCAATTAGCCAATACATACTGATTGAGTGCCTGTGTACAAGGCAAGGGTGAGAGGGGGACCAGTGTCAAACTGATCTGCTGATAAATGACAAAGCTTGCAACGAAGCTGGCGGGATATCTACATCGCCAGCGGGCAGCATGCAAGTCCAGACTTCTGTCTGCTCATGCACTTCCACTGTCAATTGCACTTTGCTGCTATTCCAAGCTACGGCTCACACGTGGCAGCCTGGTGGATAAGGTGATTACCAAAGTATTTCTTATCCCACATTTCCACTAGAATTGACTTAATGCTTTGCTGAATGCTGAAATACATAGTTTTTAATTCTTTTAATGATCCTGCTTTTTTAGTCATTTTAAAAGAAAGTCTTTCTATATACATGCTAAATTATGAGAATATAATCCTCCTGACCAAAAAGATTTACAGTATTCATCATTCAAACTTTTTTATTTACAATAATATTTAACAGTCTTTCTGGGCTTAAATGTAGCAGATTATCACCTGTGCATCAAGCATTACACTTCATTCCTTTAAGATGTGCTTCATCCTCACTCAAGCTGCTTGCCTCCCTCTGATTTCTGGTCCAGTCTACTCTTGTTACTCTTCACCATGTAGATGAAGTAGGCAAGGGTCTCTTTTTCATTCACAGGTATGTTCCTGAAGTGTCGACTCACAGTCTATGCGTGGGGAGGGGGGAAAAACCAAAGTTCCTTAAACCGTGCATAAATCACACTGCAAATTCTGCATTCGATAAAGAAGCAAAGAGGGAGTTGCTTGCATGCTGTGGTGGGAATTACAACTGCTGCAGAACTTCCTGCCATGTGCAGAACTCAGAATGCCCTTTGCCTTTCCTCCCCAGGGATGTAGGTGGTTTAATTTCCAGGATCCAAAAGTGGCTTTTTAACCCACAACTCTTCCAAGGTGCACTTCTATTTCAGTGGCAGCCAACCACCTGTCATGGCATGATTTCATGATCATACTCATGGAGGAGAGATGGGGACTGCTCTGGTTGGCTGGCTGCTACCAAATCCCTAAGGCCTTGAAAGTGGGCAGAAATGTGTCTCTTAAAAATTGTCAGGCAGGCATGGTGGCTCACACCTACAATCTCAATGCTTTGGAAGTTAAGGCGGGAGGATTAGTTGAGGCCAGGAGTTTGAGAGCACCCTGGGCAACTTAGTGGAGAACTCATCTCTATCAAAAAAAAAAAAAAAAAAAAATTAGCCAGGTGTTGTAGCATGCACCTGTGGTCCCAGCTACTTAGGAGGCTAAGGTAACAGGATCATTTGAGCCCAGGGGGTTGAGGCTTCAGTGAGCTGTGATTGCATTACTGCACTCCAGCTTAGGTGACAGAGACCCTGTCTCAAAAACATAAAAATTGTGTTAGGTCAGGTGTGGTGGCTCCCACCTGTAATCCCAGCACTTTGGGAGGCCGAGGCTGGCAGATCACCCGAGGTCAGGAGTCTAAGACCAGCCTGGCCAACATGATGAAACTTGTCTCTACTAAAAATACAAAAATTAGCTGGGTGTGGTGGCAGGCACCTGTAATCCCCGCCACTTGAGAGGCTGAAGCAGGAGAATCACTTGAACCTGGGAGGCGGAGTTGCGGTGAGTTGAGATCATGCTACTGCACTCCAGCCTGGGAGACAGAGCAAGACTCGTGTCTTAAAAAAAAAATTGTGTTAAATGAACAGCCAACTGAGCAAACTGAACAGAGGCATCTGAACCCCAAAATTCCTCTAAATAGTACATAATTGCCTCTTGAAAGACACACTGGATTTGAAGGAAAATGCATCATTTACTACATACTCCTAATACTGCATTCTGTAAGTAATGAGAATGCAGGTCTCCTCTTGCCCCATCTCATTCTTTCCCTTCCACCAGGGAGAACACTGGCAAATGGCTGATATTATCTTGAAGCAGGAGAGGTTTGTGACCTCCTCTGTGTCATCTGGACACTGTTGAAGAAGTTTAAGTGACAGCTGAGCAAGAAACCTCTACAGGAAAAACCAAAAATGAAACAGGCTGGGAGCCTTTCAGGAAATCTCAACGGATCAAGGTAATTGAAACAGATAAAAGATGACAGAGTACTAGACATAAAGAATGGTTATCTCTGGATAATAGAATTATATTTTTCTTTTCTCCATTTTCCAACTTTTCAACAATAGGCAGAAAAATACATTAAGAAAAGAGTGATTAAGAAAGAAAAGAGGGATGAGAGAATACCCATACAAATGCCAAGGATGGAATTATCAAGCCAGGCTGTTCAAGTATTTAAGAAGTGGCCAATGGTGCATTTCCCCTGACTCCAAACTGTGTTAAGAACTCAGGGCAGGAGAAGACTTTCTTGGGTGCCATTCATTGAAATACTTTCATTACCAACACCAAGGGGAAATCAAGGAAAAAAAAGAAAAATAGCTCTTGCAGAACATCAGGAAGGTTTTGGAATGATTAATCTGACACATCTGACGTGCAAAAATAATCATCTCTATAAAGAATCTTGCTAAGCCAGGCACAGTGGCTCACGCCTGTAATCCCAACACTTTGGGAGGCTGAGGTGGGAGGATCGCTTGAGCCCAAGAGAATCATTTGGGCAACACAGTGAGACCTCATCTCTACAAAAATAAACAAAATTAGCTGAGTATGGTGGTGTGCACCTGTGGTCTAAGCTAATCTAGAGATCTAGAGGCTGAGGTGGGAAGGATCACTTGGAGTTGGGAGTTTGGGGCTGCAGTGACCCTAGACTGTGCGACTGCACAAAGTCTGTCTCAAAAAAAAAAAAAAAAAAAAAAAAAAGTAAAGTATCTTGCAAAGGATTCAAACAAATGAACACTCAGGACTTAGAATCTGGAGTCATGAGATCTCAGGCTCAATAATTCTGCTATCAACTTACTGTGTGATTTTTTTTTTTTTTTTTTTTTTTGATCGGAAGCCTCGCTCTGTTGCTCAGGCTGGAGTGCAATGGGGCAATCTCTGCTCACTGCAACCTCTGCCTCCTGGGTTCAAGCGATTCACCTGCCTCCAAGCGATTCTCCTGCCTCAGTCTCCTGAGTGGCTGGGACTACAGGTATGTACCACCATGCCAGGCTAATTTTTGTATTTTTTTTTAGTAGAGATGGGGTTTCACTATGTTGATCAGACTGGTCTCGAACTCCTGACCTTGTGATCCACTGGCCTTGGCCTCCCAAAGTACTGGGATTACAGGTGTGAGCCACCACGCCTGGTCTGCTATGTGATTTTAAGCAAGCCCTTTCCTCTTTCTGTGCCATGGTTTCTTTTCTGGAACTGAGACCTTTGCAGGTCTAAAGCTGTGGAGTTCTAAATTGTGCCAAAGAGGAATACAGAGTTGCTTCCAGAATTCTGGAGATTACACTTAGCAGACACACACAGTAAGGGAGAATCAGGGTCACCATTAGAAGCAGCACAATGCTGGCTCTTTTTAGAGGGCAATTTTGTCTACCTACTTCTGCTAACTGGGCCTTATTGAAGCCCGGTCTGGTCTGCAACTTGTAGTGTCGTTTATAACGTCGTAGGGTATTCACCTGCAGCTGGAACAGATCGACCTACGGAGAAGAGGAGAAAAAGGTTATCCATTACCTGACCAGCCAGGACTTACCAAAAGCCCACTATGTGCCTAGCACTACACTTGGTAGGGGTGAGGATGGGGAGGGCTACAAAAGAGGTCTTAGAAATGGTCTATTAAGGACTAGTAACTGGCTAGGAGGGCAAAAATAACAGTGGAGCTGGCTGGAGTGGGCTGATCTCACAAAACTGGTAGAGAAGGTGAAGCTAAGCTAAGGAGGGGCAGGGTCTGCTAAGGCACTGAGAAACAGGGTAGGGAATGAGGAAGAAAATCAGAGCACAGGCAGCTGGAAGAGGCATAGATGGGCCAGGGGGTCACAGGCAACTGAGATGGGTTTAAAAGGTGAGACTGGATGGTAGCATGTCTAAAAAAACAGAAGGAGCTATCACAGAGGGTGGAGGGTGATAGTGCAGGATGGCTCTGGTGGTGGTGGTGGTTGGGAAGACTGATGAGGGGATACAAAGGGAGATGCTATAGCAACAATCAGAATGTGATGAAGAGATTGAGCTTTGGAGGGGCAGTGATGCTAGAAGGGACACCAAAGATGGGAGAGTAAAGGTAAAACCAGAGACATCCTGGAGAAAGACAGGCCAGAACGAGGCAGTGACTGGATAGGGGGACACAAATGAGGGCAGTGGGAAGAACTGTAATCCTCAGATAGCTCTTTCCTAGACCCAGCCTTCAGGTATTAGAATCCTTAACCTCCCTCCAGAGAAAGTTCAAAAGCTACTGTAGTGAATATGCAAACCAGTAGGTTAGGGTTGGGGTCTTTGCAGATGACTTGATAACAGAGGGGAAGGGACCCCCCCTTTTTTTTCTAACAAAGGAAGAGAGGAAAGCTGCATAGTCATGAAAAATTGAAGGCCCAGAAAGTTGGGCTGCCTTTACCTGCCTCTAAAAGAGCTGTTCTTGCTTCAGGCAGGTGGAGAGCACTTAAAAACAAAATGAATGATCAATATGAGGGGCCAAAGTCCTTCATTCTTTTCAAAACATTCCTCAAAACCTTTTTTTTTTTTTTTTGTGAAAAGCATTTAGAAATCGAATACATCCATTTCTTTATAGAATAACAATGATGCTAAAGGCAACAGCAAAGATTTTGTAAACCAATGTTGGAAAAGGGGACACAGGGAGGGGCAGAGGGAAAGGGCCAGATTTTCAAAGGTTTCCTCCACATCTGCAGACAAAGGCCCGCCTACTCTTTCTATTCCTACACAGTCATTTTCACTCTGAGTGCTAACAGGCGGTTGCCTTATGAAATATTCATGTGTCAAATATTCAATGTACACTATAAACGGTTCTTCTTTTGCTGAGTCTTGAGTGAAAACAATTTAGTAGAAAGAAAATCCAATATTCTTTCCTGAATCCTCACTTAATAGACACCGGCACCTGAAGGGAATGCAGCCTTCTGGTTTGAGAAGCCTAGTTCTCATGGTCTAGCGCAGTGGTTCTCAACACAGGACGATTTTGTCTTGCAAAGGATATGTGGCAATGTCTGGAGATACTTTTTGATTATCATGACTCAGGGTGATGGGTAGAATCCCATGAGGGGATGCTGCTGAGACATGCTGTTAAATATCCTACAATGCAGAGGACAGTCCCACAACAAAAATTATTTGGCCCCAAATGTCAACAGTGCTAGGGTTGAGAAAACCAGGTCCAGTGTAACCGATTTTGAAATGGATCCTTGCAAACAGTCTGGACTAAGTGTCAAGAAATCAGTGAGAGAAAATCAGAGTCGGTATGAACTGACAGCTTACACCTTCATTTCACAGAGCAGAAAAAAGAAGGGAAGACACTTCTCCCAAACCATTACACACTCTCTAAAAGCATAAACAGGGTTTCAAAAAAAGGTGACACTGTGGTTGTATTTATGCATTGGTCAGGGGTGTCTTGCGGAAAGGCAGCGTGATCTACTGGAAAGGGCCCTAGACTAGAGCCTGCAAACTATATACATGACCTCGGCTCCCTATGCCTGTCTGTAAAATGATGGAGCAGTCTGACCAGTTGGTGTCCAAGCTTTTAGCTCTCAGATTCCCTATTACTATAATTCACTTTTCAGATAATAATCCACAGCCAAACACAGGGGACTAAAATTACTTCTTAACACAAAAAGTAGACCCAGGCCAGACGTGAGGATCAGATTAGAATCCATTCTTCCAGCTTCTGCAAACTGATTTCTTCAACCTTTACCTCAGGAATGTCAGTGTCATGCTCGGGAGAATCTCCACCATCGTCACTTGTCTTCCTCTTCCTTTTATTTCGGACACTCTGGATGAAATTTTTGTGAAAATCACAGATATACAGGTGTCTTACCTAATGGAAAGAAAATCAAAGTCAGAGTTGGCCACTTCCTTGGTAACAGCAACAGGTATCTGTTAAATTGTGGGCTTTCTTCCACTGGAAGGCATTGGAGAGATAGATGGAAGACAAGATGTAGGCGATAATTCACAGAAGCTCACTACTGAGTTGCAAAAGAACACAAAGTGGATGCTAACATTACACTTGGCGGTGTATCATACGCCAAACCTCCACTGTATCATGAAGACCGTAAATGATTCAGCAAAGGAAGAGATCCCTGCAACAGAGATGCTCAGGGAGAAGGGCCCTGACTAAAAGAGAGGACTTTAGGCAGACAGGAAGCATTCCACATGGGTAGGAGAGCCAAGATTTAGAGTTTCCAATGAGGATGACAGAAAGAATGAGTGGGGAGGCCCAGGGTACACAGTGTCAGTTGGGTGACATGCAAAAGATTATGAAAAAGTGAGGCATCTAGGGGTGGGGGAGGGCATGAGAACAGCTTGGACTTTCCTTTAGATAAGAAAGAGTCCCTCAAGGAAGCAGGGAGTGATGTGACATTTTCAGAAGGCCTGTAGGAGTCATAAACTTACAGTAGGCTGGAATGCATTGTCCTGGGGAGGAGGAAAGCAGGAAAGAAGGGACAGTGGCAATGTATTTGGGACACTCTATTTTTATACTGATAATAGCTACTATTGTAGGATAATAACTGAAAAACTTTGTTTCCATGTGTCATAATTCTTGCATTACCTCACATCTGATCCACAAAGAAATGTGGAAAAAGATGTGGAAATTCTTACAAGGTAGAGAACCACATAAAGAAGGTGGATACTACAGATTTTCTAATGCAAGCTGGAGGCACACTAGTAAGTGAAGGTGGTGACAGCAGCTAAAACATGAAGAATCCTCCAGGGCTGGCTGGAGGAACCATTGAAAAACCTTACAGAAACTGAATGCCCGGTAAATGAATTGGGGTTGTTGAAACTGAAACAGCTGTTGCACAAATGTTCTGCAGAGACTTCTGAATTTGAGTTTATTCCTTAAATCCTTAAAGATAAAAGTAAGCTGGCAGGAAATCGGCATCAATTAATTCAGACCCTTTCATGGAGAAAATAATGAAAATTGTTTATTTTATTCAGATGAATGATCACTTTCAATGTGGCTGGATTAGTGAGTCATGAATACTTTTAAGTTTATACTATGATGGTGTCTTGTAGACAACAGGTACTCGACAAATGCTGATGCACCAATATAGGTAGTCCCCTATATCTAAAAGTGGCTTAGGCTAATGAAAGCCACCATTTACATGATTACAAATTGGGATCGCTTTGCCATATTCAACTCTGTCAAAGGATTTTCAAACACAGCACATGCCACAGTCCCAAAGAATCCCACCTAGCTGATGTATATACTACTGGACATGCTTTTCTCCAGGAAGAAAGCACAACAAAGCACATTCTGCATCCCTGAGAGGAAGCTGTCCATTCAGATCAACTGCTCAAGTTCATAGTAACAAAATTTATAACAGAACAGGGAGAACAGGTGGCTTCCGAAAGCTTTGGCTGGGAGATTTCAGAGCACGACAATAGAATGGAATCTCAGCTGTAAAAGAACTTAGCAATCACTAGTGCAATCCCATTGACCCCAATCCCATTTTCTAGATGGGTAAAATGAAGTCATCCAGAGTGACGAAATAACCTGGGGAAGGTCACCCAGGCCTTCTGCCCCCCAGTACATGTCTTTTCCTACCCCAGCATTTTCCTTTATACTATTCTCAACTTCTATTTTTCTCCAGAAAAAAAAAAGCAGAAATATGTTAATTAGAGGTATATTAATATTTTAATAGATCACAGAACACTGCCAAAGTCTACATAACATGAGTTAAACAGCCCAAGTTGAATTTTTGGTGCTGTTATTTAAAAAGGTTCTCTGCTAGACTCTCTTACAAGATAAATAATCATTTTCTCCTTAACCATTTTCAAGTACATACTGGTTTTCAAAAATTTCAGAGCTCAGGGGCCTTTGGGAGTGGGGTGGGGGCAGGAGAGTGGTAGCAAAGGCTCTAGAGGGGTTTTTTTTTTTTCCTTCACTTTCTGCAACAGCTAAAAATTCTTGTAACACAGCAGTTACCTGGAATTGAATTCCTGCCCAAACCTGTGAGAAACAGAATCCCTTTCAGAAATAATGACTTCACATCACCTTAAAACAAATTGTGAGTGATTCCACCTGGCAACCTGACTCCTTCAGAAGGATTACTTTTGGGAACACTAGTGCTAGGCTCGGGCTGCCTTTCTTCTAGATAGTGTGTGTGAAATGATCAGCATAGCTCAACACAGGTTTTTTAGTAGAGTCAATGGGTAAATAAAAGGAGCCCCAGTTGCAGTAGCAAAATCATTCAGATGGGAAGGGATCTAGTGGTCTAAAAGGGATGGAAGATTCTATTTCCTGGAAAATATTATTGTAAGCTGCTCAAGTAAAGCAGCTTCTAACAATCTACACAGAAGGTAGGCAGTATTACGAAGAGGACGAATTCATTGCCGTATTTCACCTCAACATGTGACCTAATGAGGGACCACCTTGATGTCTAGCTCCTTGTTTGTTCTTAGGTAATCACCATTCATGCATTCATTGATAGAGAGCTGTAGTAAGAAAGTCATTAACTTTCTCCCAACCAGTTAAAAATAGCACCTGTCCATGCAAGAGCTACAAATGTACTATAACAATTAACTTAAAATGGGGTAGGAGGGAAGAGTCTGAAGAAAGGACAGGGGGGCTAGGACAGTGGCTCACGTCTGTAATCCCAGCACTTTGGGAGGCCTATGAGGGTGGATCGTTTGAGGTCAGGAGTTCAAGATTAGCCTGTCCAGCATGGCAAAACCCCATCTCCACTAAAAATAAAAAAATTAGCCAGGCATGGTGGCAAACGCCTGTAATCCCAGCTATTCAGGAGGCTGGGACAGGAGAATTGCTTTAACTTGTGAGGTGGAGGTTGCAGTGAGCTGAGATCTTGCCACTGCACTCTAGTGTGGGCAACAGAGTGAGACTTTGTCTTAAAAAAAAAAAAAAAAAAAAAAAGGGACAGGGGAGATTTTGTATTTAGTGGAGACTTAAGAGTTATGTATAGGGCTTGGAAATAAATCAGATAATATGTTTAAGAAACTAACCAGCCTCTTAGGTGCTGTGTGTATTGGACACCCCCACTTCCTATCTCGGGGCCTGTTTCAACCCTAAAATCAGAGAGGAAACGTGCACTCCTTTTCAGTTTAACAAGCAGTCTCTGATTTCCTCCAAGTGTGGAAAAATTTTGATTCTAAAAGAGAATGGATGTTAACCACCTAAGCTCTTAGTCTGCCTGAATATTAAATACCCCCTTAACTCATTTCCAGTTCCTAATCATGAATCAATCACTTAAGGCTTGCAGCAACAGATGTCAAACTAAAAAGTTCTTAATTGGTTGACAATAGGCACAGCTTCAGAATTGTTAACTAGAAGTGGAGAAATCACACAGGAGAAGTTTCCTATAATAAGGCACAAAGAGCAGGGCAATTCTATTTAAATTTAAATCTCCACCCCCTTACTTCAAAAGAAACTACCACTAAGAAAATTGATGTCTTTTCTTCCCCCTCCAGTCAAATCGACTGCAAGAGCCATTTCCCAAGACCTGGCCTTGGCCTTATTTCTGCCACATCCTAGAAAAACCCATTCCCACAGCTGCCTGCGAAGCAGCTAGCTCGGTGACACTCTGCAGATGCCGAGGCTGCGGGAGCCAGGGAAGTAACTGCCACCTTTCTCTGTCTGAAAGAATAACAGGGTTCCTAGAAGGAGAGAGAAGTTGGAAAAGAGCCGGGTATCTTCACCCCCTCTCCGATTCTTGCTCCTTCAAGGGCCAACAAATTAACCCACCTCTCCCAGCTATAAAATCTAAACCAATAAAACAAGTTGGAAACTGCTGTCCAATCTTCCCAGGCAGCAGGAGTCCTGAAGCCCCCGCCCCCATCCTCCCGATCTGGGCAGAATCACAGTCAGAGCATGTCAGCGCCGGAGCGGCCTTTGAAATGCCGAGTCCAACTCCTCAGTTCTGCAGACCCGGGGCGGCGAGGCCCAAGGCGGGGAGTGCCCAGGGAGTCCAGACGGCAGCCCGGGGCAGCGGCCGGAGAGGGTGGGGGGTGCCGGGGCCCAGACCCAGGCAGGGGCGGACTCACGCTCTTGTCGATGTCCAGCTTGAGTTTCTTCTGCGAGATGCTCTTCTGGACCCTCTTGCTGAAGGAGGCGTTGCCCGCGGGCCGGACGCAGCGCTCGCCGTCCTCGATGAGGCAGCAGCTCTGGCCGTAGCCCGGGGCGGCGGCGGGGGCGGCGGGGGGCCCTTCGCGGCTGTCCTCCTCGGTGCTGAAGCCGTTCATCTCCCCGCCCCGGGCCGGTTCCTCTGGGGGAGGGTCCCCGGTAGGCCACTCCGCAGCTGCGCTCGCCGCGGGGCAGGTCACTGAGACCCCCGCACCCGAGGGTCCCAGAGTCCGTCTCCAGCCCGGGCGCTGCCCTGCCCCGCGACAGAGAGGCCCGGCTCCCTCGGCCCCCGGCCCTCCGCCTCCGGAAGCCCCCTTCCTCCCCGCTCGAGGCCCCGGGGTCGGCTCCCGCGGCTCGCAGGGCCCCGCCGGGGGTCACCCGGAGGCGCCTTCTGCCGGGGGCCCAGAACCGTAACCCTGCAGCGGGGGCGTCCAGGAGAGCTTCCCAGGAAGCAGCCGCTCCCCAAGGACTCCAGGCCCACGTTGCCAGGGGGTTTCGAAGGCCCCCGCCGGCTCCCGCCTTCTTTCGGCTGCGGGGCAAACTCGTTGCCGGGCAGCTCCCCCGGGGTGGCGCGGCCTCCTCGCGCGGGGCCCGGCCTCGAACCCGCGGCGCCCGGGCCCCGCGGCTCGTCCGGCCCACTCCACCCCTGCAGCCACTGGGCTGCTCCCCGAGTCCCGCGGCAGCCCCTGGGCCGCCTGGCCGCCGCCAGCCTAACGCTCCGCACCACAACAGTTCGCTCCCCCCGCCCTCCGCGGGACAGCGGAAGTCCCGCCTTCACACGGCCATTGGCCGCATTTCCTCTCTGGGCGGGGCCGCTGCTGCCGCTGGCGAGTCCCATTGGGTGTCACCGCCGCCAGTCTCCGGCGCCAGGCTACTTCCTGGACTCTGCTGGGATGGGTTCAAAGTAGAGAAAGTGGAAGAGGAAAGAGTTACCCCGGCGAGGACTGGGAACCGGGCCGCAGACTCACCGGTCCCGGGGTGGGATGGTGAGCAGAGGCCTGGCTGGACCGAGGGCCAGACTCCAGGAACAGAGGAACACATTCGGGGACGGACAGAAGTAGAGACGCGGGCGGGGACGCTGAGGGACACACTTGGTGGAGCGGTATATGAGGGGACCTAAAGGATATAGAGGTGCTCACGAGAGGGGCTGACGAATAAAACGAAGGGGCCAGGACCAGAGAACTCGCGGACACATGGGAGGGAGGGTGGTGAAATAGGACGGAAAGCCAGTCATGGCGGGAAAGACCGAGGGACAACCCCATGCAGATAACGTGGAAAGGCATGCGGAGGAGGTGATGGGGGATCTTGCAAGGTAGTAGCAATATTGGCGGTAGCCGAGAACTTCCAGACTGTGGAGACTGGGACTAGCTTGGACGGCACGGAAAGAAAAGGAGAGTGGGAAAGAAGACCCCGAGGGGTTTGGGCGACCCCTTCACTGGGAAGAGTGGGAAGTCCAGATGAGGTCTGGAGGGTGGACTAGGTGAGCCGCGGTCAAGAGGAGGGAGCTGCAGGGGAGATGGAGAGAAGGCTGAGAGTGGGGGCCAGGGGCCAATCTCGGGATCGAGATGGGGAAGGGCTGCGGTGTCTTGGGCCCTCCCGGGAGCTCCAAGCTGTAGTTTATTGCTTTGAGCCCCCAGGTCTGTCGGCGAAGCGACTTCGCCCTGCCAAGACCCTGCGCTTGGTTTCGGCGCTCAGGGCACCACCTCCCCTCCAGGAAGGGCTGCAGGGGATCCTCTGGTCCAGCACTTCAGTCATGCCACCCTCCAACTGGGCAACATGGGGACAGATGAGGTCCGAAAGGCGATGGGACTAGCCCAGGGTAGTGTAGTTATTTAGGGCTGGGCAGCGTTTTATGGGCAGGGAAGAGCGGAGGATGTGCTAGGTGATAGGTGAGCAAGTGTTCCTATTTTCATAGCACTGGAGGGCATAGAAGGAGCTTCGGGTTTGTGTCCTGTTGAAAAAGGGAAAGCTACCAGTTTCCTTGTTTAGAAGCAGATGCCTGGTGATCTTAAGTTTTGCTCAGTGGCCATAAACGCATATTTGTAGCGTCTAAACAGGTAATTTCACACCTGGGACAGCCATCGTCAGAAACAGACCTACCCGAGATAATATGAAGTACAATTATGTTCATTATGAGATTATTTATAATAGGAAAAATAAAATAGAACCTCAGAGTGCCAAAAGGGGCTTAAGTAAACTACCTAAAATCTTCCGAAAGAGATATTGTGCAGTTAGCATTTCAGGTAGTTTCAATATCAATGTAGACATTTTCTGTAGAGAATAACTCACCATTAATTCTTAAAGAGTTGATGAGGAGTTGGGGAAATGCTTTTTAAAAAAAATTAATAGATAAATAAAAAGGCCTACAGCACCCGGTATTCCCAGGTAGAATCCCATCCCAGTACTGATCAGGCCCAACCCTGCTTAGCTTCTGAGATCAGAGGAGATCGGGCTCATTCAGGGTAGTATGGAGAAATGCCTTTTTATAAGGAAAAAAATTCAGGATATGAAATTGCATGTAGGATATGATGTCTATACATCTATGTTTAAAGAAAAAAAAAACAAAAAAACTACTGGTATAAAACGTATACCAAAATACTAATAGTGAATATTTCTGGGTGGCAGGAATATGGTTATTTTTCTCCTTTTGTTTAACCTTTGTATATTCTTTAGTAAGCATTATTTTTGTTTTTACAGTAAAAAAATAGACTGAAAATTAATGGAAAAATGGCACAGATTAATAGGAGCCTTCCTTCAGAGTTCATATTCTATTCAAAAGTAAATTGTTGTTGAACTCATAGGGTTGGCTATAGGAGGAGGATGAAACATAATCCTTTCTCTAAAATGATGTCTCCCATATGGAGTGCTCAGACATGTATGTAGAAAATAGCTGGGTGTCTGTGCCAGGCACTGTGTGATGTTGGTTCTAAAGTCAGTTGGTATAGATCAAACCTCCTTGTTTCCCATATTTTTCTAAACAGCATTTGCATTCAGTGCTAGGCTATTGTGGCACACACAGCTTTTTCTGCACCAACTTCCTGTGGCTAAGAAGATCTGGGACCTTTTCTTAGGTGCTCTATATCAGTCCTTTAGGTAGTGGCTACTTCTTATATCTGCTATTCTTGTATTATTTAGCGTTCTTTTTTCTTTTTACTAGGTAGTTTCTTATAACTGTAGGGGACTACAGTCCCCTATTATAATTGATACATGTTTATATTAATATTTTCCTGTTCAAATTATTGTAGTGCTTACTCTTTCCTGATTACCCCCAGACTGATACCCCCAGCCAACTTGTGTGTGTGTGTGTGTGTGTGTGTGTGTGTGTGTGTGTGTGTGTGGTGGCGGGGGGCTCATGCTTGTAACCATTCTTTTTTTCTTTTTTTGATACTGGGTTTCACTCTTGTTGCCCAGGCTGGAGTGCATGGCACTGTCTCAGCTCACCGCAACCTCCACCTGCCAGGTTCAAGCGATTCTCCTGCCTCAGCCTCCTGAGTAGTTGGCATTACAGGCATGCGCCACCACACCCAGCTAATTTTGTATTTTTAGTAGAGATGGGGTTTCTTCATGTTGGTCACGCTGGCCTTGAACTCCTGACCTCAGGTGGATCCACCTGCCTTGGCCTCCCAAAGTACTGGGTTTACAGGCATGAGCCACTACGCCCAGCCAGCTTGTAGCCATTCTTTATGTATAATTTTGTAGCCTTTATTCAAGGAATACTTTTTCATAATCTTTCCCCATATTACTGCGTACTTTTGACAGTTGCCATTGTCCATGTAGTACAGTGCAGTTGCTGTAGTACAGTACCCTGTGGTGCTAAGGACAGTTGGCTTTGCTGTCAGAACTGGGTTCAGATCTGGGTCCACCCTTTACTTGTTGTAATATGTTAGCAAATTATTTCACTTCTTAAGTCTGATGAAATAGGTGGTGACAAATTCTTAACACTGTGCCTGGAACATCATAAGTGGTTAATAAATGTTAACTATCATGATTACTACCATAATTACATTTGCCCTCCCTAGTAGTTGAGTATCTTTTTTGTATGGTTCTGTATAATTATTTTTGAACATAAAACTTTCTATTATTTAGGATTGTTATTTTTTCTGAGTGTCAGAGGTGGAATTGTGGTCAAAGACCCAAGGTTTTCCAAGGTCTAAGGGCCAAGCTCACTGACTCTTTCTTTTTCTCTTTTTTGTTTTTTCTGCCCCATGTCCTCCCCACCCTCACTCCTTCCATACAGTCAGGCCGCAATTGAGAAGTTATCCCCCACCACGCCTTAAAGAATCAGAGTCAGACACCTTGGCCAAGCAGTCACAGTCCTTCAAAAGCTCTTTCCTCTCCTTCTCTCCTCTTTTCCCTTTTGAGGGAATGTGGCATATGGCTCTGGGAGTGATTTCCAATGACTGCCCTTCTTTGGGAACAGGTGGACACTTATGTGTCCAGTGACTGGGTTTCTAATCCTTGGGTGGCCCCTGATTGTATAATAGCGGGTATTTGCTGGGTTAAGCCTGTGGTTCAAACTGTACTGGTCTGTTTCTCTCCAGCAAATCCGTTGGTAGGAACTGACAAGTGGTTACTGGGAGTGGTTAGAGCAGAGGCACCTATGGTGGGTGCTGTCTCCTGTGCTCCCCAGGGCCTGGTAGTTGAGCTTGCCCTTGAGTTCCATAAGGTACTCATAGATACATTGGTGTAGACCAAAATTATCGAGACAGGTCTCAATTTAGAAGGTTTATTTTGCTACGGACTAAGGACGTGCCTGTGACACAGCCTCAGGAGGTCCTGACTACATGTGCCCAAGGTGGTCAGGATACAGCTTGCTTTTATACCTTTTAGGGAGACATGAGACGTCAATCAGTGTGTATGAGATGTACATTGGTTCCATCAGGAAAAGGCAGGACAGCTAGGTGCCGGGGCTTCAGGTC
>NW_016107441.1:3655689-3667138 GCF_001604975.1 Cebus imitator | reverse complement strand
TTTTTTTTTTTTTTTTTTTTTTTAGTCTTTGTAGTTATCTAATTTTGGAATAAAATAAGAGGTAGGTTTGCCTAATGCAGTTTCCAACTTGACTTTTCCCTTTGGCTTAGTGTCCTGAGATTTATTTTCCTTTCACATTGTTTGTCCTCGCAGTTCTGCAAGGACAAGGAACTGTCTATATGGCTCATCATAGTTTCCAGTGCCCAGGACTTGATTAATATTTGTTGAATAGATAGATAGATGGATGATGGATGACTTGACCTCTGGAATCAAGAGGCAGTACAGCATAATGGTTGGGATAAATCCAGATGTAGTCAGTTTATGCTGGAATCCTGGCTCAGCCACTGACTAGCCTGGGAGCCTTGGGAAAATAACATGTCCTTAGTATGCGTTGGTTTACTCATCTATAAAATGGGGATCATAGTAACCTCTCAGGATTGTTGTGAAGACTATCTGAGTTATTAGATATAAACCAGTTATTAGATATAAAAGTGCCTGGTACATATTGGGTACTCAGTAAACATTAGATATTATTATTGGCTAAATTAGTCATAATTAGGTTTAGCAAGTAACAGAAAACCCAAAAATAAGCCTGTATTTTTCTCTCATCATCAGGAATCCTAGAGATTATCAGATTGTTTTCCTCAGCATCAGAGGCCGAGCAAGGCTTCCCTTTGGTTGGTTTGCCATGTCTGGCTTCCATTCCCAAGGTCGCATCACTGAACAAGGTGGCTGCTGGGACTCCATCTACTAAGGCATTCTAGCCAGGAGGAAGGAGGAAGGGCAGAGGAAGGGCTCACCCTTGTTCTTTAAGGATACTTCCCAGAAGTTGTAGGTGAGCCTCCCACTTTGGCCAGAATTTCGCCATACCTAACAGGGGGAAGGGAACATTGGGAAATGTAGCCTTTATTCCTGGTGACTGTATGCCCAGGTGAAAACAGAGGGTTCTACTACATGTGGAGATGGGTGGAATATATATGGGGCTCAACCAGCTGCTCTGCCATACCTCTTTTTAGAATTTCCCCATCTCTTAAATTCTGGGAGTGTGTCTTGGTTAATTTTGGTTCTGTTTCTCTGGAGAACTCTGACTAATCTGGGCTGCTAAGACCTGTGGTTTTTGATCTAGGGATCCCTGCAGTCTTGGCATTTTGCCATTTGTCAAGTTTCTGAATCTTTTATATTTTTTAAGACTGAGTCTCATTCTGTTGCTCAGGCTGGAGTGCAGTGGTGCAATCTCAGCTCACTGCAGCCTCCACCTCCCAGGTTCAAGCGATTCTCCTGCCTCTGCCTCCTTAGTAGCTGGGATTACAGGTGCCTGCCACCACACCTGACTAATTTTTGTATTTTTAATAAAGACGGGGTTTCACCATGTTGGTCAGGCTGGTCTCGAACTCCTGGTCTCAAGTGATCCACTCTCCTCAGCCTCCCAAAGTGCTGGGATTACAGGTGTGAGCCACTGCACCTGGCTAAGTTTCTGAATCTTAACAATGTTCTTCTCTGCAGCTTGCATTGCAGGAACTGCTACTGTCTCCAACAGAGTACCACCCAGTCTTTATGGGAAATATTTCCAGGTTCCAAACCTAGCTCTACATCACAATCACATGGGGAGCTTTAAAAAAAATTACAAAAATTTCAGGCCTCATCTCAGCCCTCCTAAATAAAATCTTGGTGGAAAGAGTATAAGGCTCTGAAATCTACATTTTAAAACACATTAATCTATGGATGATTCTTAATGCACCTTAAAGGTTAAGACACCCTGCTTTCAAGGTTAAAATGTAATAAATCTTCATTGGAGGTAATTATCTCTTCTAGTGTAACTAGCCTACTCACTTTCTTTCAAACATATGTATTTTCTTATGTCTACTCTTTTGCTTTCAATACTGACTTAGACTCACTGGCTGTTGGACTCAGAAAGGGTCTTAGGAAACCAATCCTTTATTTAAGCCTGTGGGATCTGAGTTCAGCAAGGTTAAGCAACAAGTCCAAGCACATACAGTGATTAGTAGCTATTAGGATTGAAAAGGTAGATGGTGGCAGCATTTGCTGGGATCATCTTTAAAATCTCCCTTTCCCCAAATTAAGAGGTCATTAAGGGGTTATACACAATTTATTTGCTGAGTTAGGGAAGTTCCATTTCTAGCCTCCACATGTTCCACCCCTCGACTAGGTATTGGCCTTCAGGGCTGGGTACACTTGCATTCTCTTGATATTCTTTCCCTAGTTGATACTAAGTCTCCTTACAACCATATGTTAATGTCTCCTATCAATATATATCTGAAGACTTGTGTGTAAAATGACAGATTTGAAAGTGAAATAGATTGGCTGCCATTAGCAATATTTGGGAAAAATGCTAGTTTCTTTGTTGGGGGAGTAAATCTGTAACTCCAGAAAGGAAATAGGAATACATATTCAGGAATGAAGAAATGAATACAGCACAGAAGCTTCTGTGATCTTGTTCTGCTTTGTGTAGGATTTAAGGTTCTTGAAATAGCCAAGTGAATCTGATTTGCTACATTTATATGTTTAGGTAATTAATTTACAACAGTTGCTTAAATGCTTAGAAAGATTTTGCTTTTTAGATTTGTAAGTCTGCCCTATTGGGCATTTAAAGTGTTTAAGAAAATCAGGCATATTAAATTGATAATTGTAGTTTTAAACGTCTAAGGAAATTTGATTAATTAAGGAGGTAAGTCTATTAAATGTTAAGGAGAATAGAATCTACTAAACTTAAGAATTAACTGTAATCAAAGAACAAGTGAAAGTGATTGTTCTTATCTTTATACAAGAAATTACTAGATTTAAAATGAATAACAAGATTTGTAAGTTGAATTTCAAGTCTTTAAGAAAAGCTAGGTTTTTAAATGGGCAACTTGAGTCAGTGACTAAGAAACCTACCCCCTGATGTTTAAAGCCACAGGTCAATAACTCTCAGTTTTATAGTTCCAGCTGAGATCTCTCCTTTGAACTCCAGACAGCAACATTCAGCTGCTTGCTTGGGGTGCTCCAGAGGCATCAGAGACCAAGGTGTTCAAGTTGAAACATTCTCTGACTCCAAATCCAGACTCCATAAACTGTACCAGCTGTACCACCCTTGATTCCCTCTCATCACACCCTGAGGCCACTCATCATTGAGGCCATTTTCTTCTACCTCCAATAGATATATTTAGAATCTGTCTCTTTTGCTTCATTTCCCACAGCTAGCAGTCCATTCCAGGCTACCATCATCTTCTTCCTGAAGTGAATGCCTCCAACTTGGTCCCTAAGCTGCTCTACCCAGCGAGATCTACACAAGCCAGACCATGCTACCTCCCCGTTAAAGCCCCTCAAAACTTCCCAGTGCATTCTGACGGTGCTCTCTGTGCCTCTTCACCCTGTTCCACAATGCTTGAGCTTTCTTATTCTTTCTTTTATGAGACAGGGTCTCACTCTGTTGCCCAGTCTGGATTGTAGTGGTGCAATCATGGCTCACAGCAGCTTTGACATCCTGGGCTCAAGCAATCCCTCCATCTCAGTCTCTCGAGTAGCTGGGACTACAGGCATGCACTACCACACTTGGCTACTTTTTTGTAATTTTGGAGAGAGATTTCCCTGTGTTGCCCAGGCTGGTCTGAAATTCCTCCCAAAGTGCTGGGATTAGAAGTGTGATTCACTTCTGGCTTTGTTTTCTTTTTTCTTTTTTTTTTTTTTTTGAGAGGTTCTCACTCCTCTGTTACCCAGGCTGGAGTGCAATATTATGATCATAGCTCACTGCAGCCTGCAACTCCTGGGCTCAAGTGATCCTCCTGACCCAGCCTCCCAAATAGCTGGGACTACAGGCACGTGCTACATGCCCAGCCAATTTTTAATTTTTTAATATAGAGATGGGGTGTCCCTATGTTGCTCAGGCGGGTCTCAAATTCCTGGGCTCAAGCAGTTATCCCACCTCAGCCTCCGAAAGTGCTGGGATGCTCGGGGTGAACCACAGCACTGGGCCCGCCTTATTCTTCCTTAAATTTCTCAAATAAGCCATCCTCTTTCCTACCTCAAACTCTTGCATTTGCAGTTTCCTTGGCGTGGAATGCCATCTCCTTCTTGCTGGCTCCATTCTTCAGATTTCACATGTCACCTCCACAGAGCACCTTATCTGATTAAAAGGAGTTGGATCCCCACCTCCACCACTATTCTCTATCCAGTATCTTTTCTTATTAGCATTTATCACAATATGCAATTATTCTAATTATTCTGTTTGTTTTGTTGTTCTGCAAGTGTTTCTCCTATTAGAATATAAGCTCCCTGTCTCAAAAAAAAAAAATGCTCATTGCACTTAAAAAAACAATCTTGTCTTTTGAGACTGGGTCTCACTCTGTCACCCAGGCTAGGGTGCAATGGCACAATCATAGCTCACTGCAGCCTTGACCTCCTAGGCTCAAGCGATCTTCTTGCCTCAGCCTTCCTAGTAGCTGGGACTACAGGGGCGTGACACCACATCTGGCTTATTTTTATTTTTTATTTTTGTAGAGATAGGGTCTCGCTATGTTGCCCATGCTGGTCTTAAACTCCTGGCCTTAAATGATCCTCCTGCTTCCACCTCCCAAAACACTGGGATTACAGACATTAGCCACAACACCCTACCATGTGGTACTTTTGAGATTACTTGAGGATGTGCACATGCACAGAGTGGTGAAGAAAATTTGAGTTGTCCAACATGCATTGTCACAGACTGAATATATATGTCCTCTTCTGAATTCATATGTTGACATCCAAATCCCCAATGTGCTGACACTGGGAGACAGGGCCTTTGGTAAGTGATTAATTCATGAGGGTGGAGCCCTGAGGGTGGAGTCCTAATGAATGGGATTAGTGCCCTTATAAAAGACACTCTGCAGAGCTCCCCTCCTTCTTGTCCACCATATGAGGACATAGTGAAGAAATGGCAGTCTGTGATCCAGGAAGTGGGCTCTTACCTGACACTGACTCTGCTGGCACCTTGATCTTGGACTTCCCACCTTGTAGGACTGTGAGAAATAAATTTCTTTTGTCAACCAGGTTATGTTATTTTGTTATACCAGCCTGTAGACATACACGTTCACAGCTAAGGTCGAACGAGAGGACATCTGCCTTCTTGTTTCAGCACTCATATTGTAAACAGGTGTCCTTTGGTGGTTTTTTGAATGCCACATTTTTCATATTTTTATGCTTTTTTTGGTGATTTTGGTTTATACAGTGCCCAAGCATAGGGCTGAAGTGTTGTCTAGTGTTCCTGAGCACAAGAAGACTGATGTGTCTTATAGGGAAAATATGTGGGTTGGAGAAGCTTTGTTGAGGCATAAGTCATAGTGCTATTGGCCGTGAGTTCAATTTAATGAATCAGTGATAAATATTAACTAAGGTGTCTCTAAATAGAAATGCATATAAAACAAAGTTATGTCTTCATTGCTTGATTAAAATGTGATTAGAGGCTTGCAGGAATGTAGCCCTGTACATCCCCTAGGGGCGATAGTTCAGTATTGTGTTCATGGTGACTTACAGAACGTAACTACCATGAATTGTGACAATTGACCCTTGTAATTGTCATCTTACAGAACATAACTACCATCAGTCGTGACAATTGTAAGTCAGGATACGTGCCATGCAAAGAGTTACAGAGGTGCTGAGATTGATTAAGAATGATGATGGGGGGTCATCTATTCTTAATAGGGTGGTCAAGGAAGCCCCTTGGGAGAGGTGACAGTTAAGCTGAAACCTAAAGGATGAAGCTGCAGAGCAGGGGAGAGAGCATTCCAAACCAAGGGGACATGGTCTGAAGGTGAGAAAGCCTTGGACTCTGTGGGGAACTGGGACCCTGCTGGGAGGTGATGGAGAAGGAGGCAGGGGTCAGCCTCAACAGGCCTTTTGGTTACCTGCAGGGCAGTGGTAATCAGGTTATTCTCTTTTTATTTGTGTGGGGACTCGTCTGTTCTCATCACTAGGCTGTGGAGGTTGCAGATCATCCCTTATATGTAGGGCCTAGGACAGAGCTGGAACCAATCACTGTGGGTACAAAATGCGAAACTCCATGGGCCCACAGTACCTATTTCAATTGTGCTTGTTGATTAAATGACCAAGCCCTGGGATTCTGTTGCTGCAGCTGTGAAGAAATCATTGCGGGGATTTTTCCTGGATCCCAGAGATACCCAGAATTCAGGCCTCTGCTTCCCAGGCTGACTGACAGGCCAATGGTGTGGGGTAGGTGCTTAGCTCTGCGCTCTCATAAAGGCATACCTGCCATCCTCTTCCTTCTGCCCCCAAGCGGGAGCTGGTAGGAGATCAGATGCTACTTGGATTTCAAGGAGCTCATGAACAAAGGATGTAAAGTTGCTAAGAAACTGCCTTTCTGAGAGTTCATCATGTGGTTTTTTTTGTTTCTGTGGTGTTGTGTGTGAGTACATCCAGGGCTGTCACTCTGCCAGCCCTGAGTGAAGCCACATTCAAAGGGAAGAACTTCAGGCTGCTGTGTGGCACCACCATGAACCCTATGTGTCCCTAAGCTGGGCAGACCAGGTATTGAGGATAACAAAAGTGGAGCCAGCTGCCCGAAGCAAGAGGTTGACAGAGCTGTGTGCAGCTGCAGTAAGGAAGCCTTGGATGCTCAATGTTGTACCTACTTACAGCAAAAACCAAGAAGCCCTGGGTTGGGAGACACCAATAACAGAACTGGGAGGGAGTCCCACCCCTACTCCCCAGCTGAGCTTGGAAAGTAAATTCTTAACAAAAACAGATCATTGCAAAATACAAGATGCAAGATTTATAGAACTCTTGAGCCCAGGCTGACCATTATCTAACTTGCCTCCTTCTCCCTATTCTCACGTAGAGAATCCAAAGCCTAGGGAGGGGAAGGAACTTTGTCAGTGGTTTACAGCATATAACAAATGCAGGAGCTCAGCCTATCAGAAGAGCTATGTACTGTGAGTGGAGGAAAAAAAGACATGGCGTGTATCTGAAACTATAGTACTCGTCCATTTGTCCATTCATTAAGTACTTATTGAGCCTCTACTAAGTTCCAGGATCCCTTAAGCCCCAATTCCAACCACACTTTGAGCAAAGCAGAACCCCAAACTTTGAGCAAATTGCCAGCTTCTCTGATTGTTTCCCAATAGTATGCCACTGCCAACCACCACTACCACCACCACCACAACATCAAAGCTCACCCTCTGTCTAGCTCAGCATCTTACATAACTCGGATTCTATTCTCTGTTCTTGCTTGCAGTCTTGGAAGGAGGAGGAGCTAAAATGGGTGAGAAATGTAATACCTCCTCCCATTCTTCCACCAACTCAAGGAAAGAACCTTGCCCACCCCCGCAGTGGTCAGTGTATTTGAGGAGGAGGGCCAGTTGCCCTGGTTCACTCTGGGTGCCCATTATGTGCCAAGCAGTGGAGTAAGTCACTTCCTGGCTCCAGAGATCAGTCAAGGGCACATCTGATAATCTTACTGTGCCCAGTTTTAAACGCTTTAATGGTTCGTATTCTCTTAAAGATTAGAGTCTCCTTAACATGGCCCACAAGGGCCTATGGGGCTGGCCTCTGCCTACCCTCTCCCTGCTTTCTTTCCTTCCCACTTGCCGCTCCAGGCTGCCTGCCTTTCATGCCTGAAATACTCCCTCCGTGGGGTCTTTGCACATGCTGGCCCCTGAACCTGGAATAGTCTCCCCCTTTTTATTTCCTTTTTTTTTTCTTCCCTAGTAAAAGGGCTTAATCTTTTTCAGGAAATGCTTAAACATTTTGGAAGTAAATATAGATGAAAGTTTATCTTATTCATTGGTGGAAAAGTATTTTTAAACAAAACAAAGTTACAAAAGAAAATATTGATATATTTGGCCACTTAAAATTTGTTCAAATAAAAAATGCAAATATAGTACAGGGCTTTAACATCTGTGTATAATATAACATTCTTGTGTGTTGACAATAAAGGAACTAAAACTTTAAGAAATATATAGAGAAAGATATAGGCCAGGCTCACGCCTGTAATCCCAGCACTTTGGGAGGCTGAGGCAGGCAGATCACTTGAGGTCAGACTAGCCTGCCCAAAATGATGAAACCTTGTCTCTACTAAAAATACAAAAATTAACCAAGTGTGGTGGCACACGCCTGTAATCCCAGCTACTCAGGAGGCTGAGGCACGAGAATCGCTTGAACCCAGGAGGCAGAGGTTGCAGTGAGCCAAGATTGAGTCACTATACTCCATCCTGGATGACAGAGTGAGACTCTGTTCCCCAACTCCCCCCGCCCCAAAAAAACAGATAAAATTCACATGGCATAAAATTCACTGTTTTAAAGTGTACAATTCAGTGGTTTTTTAGTACCTTTACAAAGTTGTGCAACCATCACCACTTCTTTTTAAATTTGTTTATTTGTGTAAGTTTATGGAATAAAAGTGTCATTTTGTTACAAGCATAGATTACATACTGGTCAAGTCAGGGCTTGTAGTGTATATATCACTAGAGTAATATACATTTTGCCCATTAGGTAATTTCTCATTCTTCACCCCCTCCTAACTCCCAGCCAATGGAGACCTGAGTTTCCATTGACTATTACTTCATACTCAATTTCCATGTGTACACATTATTTAGCTCCCACTTATAAGTGAGAACATACAACATTTGTCCCTGTGTCTGACTCATTTTATTTGAGTTAATGGCCTCTAGCTCCATGTTGCTACAAAAGACATTATTTCATTCCTTTTTATGGCTGAATAGTATTCCATTTGTGTGTGTGTGTATACATATGCGCACACATACAATGGAATACTAGTGTACGTATGTGTTTATATGTATATACACATATATATGTATACACATATATGTATACACAAACACACATACACGTATATATACACACACCACATTATCATTATTCAGTCATCTGTTGATGGACACTTAGGTTGATTTCTATCTTTGGTATTGTGAGTGGTGCTGCCTTAAACATACCAGTGCAGGTATCCTTTTGATATAGTGATTTCTTTTCCATTGGGTAAATACTGTTTTCCATAAAGGTTATAGTAATTAACATCCCCAGCAACAGTGTATAAGAGTTTCCTTTTCTTGGCTGGGCACAGTGGCTCATGCCTGTAATTGCAGCACTTTGGGAGGCCAAGGCAGGTGGATTGCCTAAGGTCCAGAGTTCAAGACCAGCCTGGCCAACATGGTGAAACCATGTCTCTACTAAAAATACAAAAACCAGTCAGGTGTGGTGATTGGTGCCTGTAATCCCAGCTACTCAGGAGGCTGAGGCAGGAGAATCGCTTGAACCTAGGAGGCATACATTGCAGTGCCATTGTACTCCAGCCAGGGCAACAAGAGTGAAACTCTCTCAAAATTAGATAGGTAGAGAGATAGATAGTTTCCTTTGTTCTGTATTCTGGCCAACATCTGTTATTTTTTTTTTGTCTTTTCAATAACAGCCATTCTAATTGATGTAAGACGATCCTTCCTTCCTTCCTTCCTTCCTTCCTTCCTTCCTTCCTTCCTTCCTTCCTTCCTTCCTTCCCTCCCTCCCTCCCTCCCTTCCTTTCCTTCCTTTCCTTCCTTTCCTTCCTTTCCTTCTTTGGTATTGCTCTGTCACCCAGGCTGGAGTGCAATGGTGTGATCTCAGCTCACTGCAACCTCCGCGTCCTGGGTTTAAGCAATTCTGTTACCTCAGCCTCCCAAGTAGCTGGGACTACAGGCATGTGCCAACATGCCCAGCTAATTTTTGTATTTTTAGTAGAGATGGGGTTTCACCATGTTGGCTAGGATGGTCTCAATCTTTTGACCTCGTGATCTGCCCGCCTTGGCCTCCCAAAGTGCTGGGTTTACAGGCCTGAGCCACTGCGTCCTGCCGTAAGGTGATATTTCATTGTGATTTTAATTTACATTTCTGTGATGATTGGTGATGTTGAATTTTTTTCATATGCGTGTTGGGCATTTGCTTTTCTTCTTTTGAAAAATGACTTCGTATCCTTAGCCCACTTTTTGATGAGATGATTTGTTTGGTTGTTATTGAATAGTTTGAGTTCCTTGAAAATTCTGGATATTAGTGCCTGTTGGATGTATAGTTTGCAAATATTTTCTCCCCCTCTGCAGGTTGTCTGTTCATTCTTTTGCTATGCAGAGATTTTAAAAGTCCCATTTGTCTATTTTTGTTTTTGTTGTCTGTGCTTTTGAAGTCTTAGTCATGAATTCTTTTTCTAAAACAATGTCTAGAAGAGTTTCCCCTAGTTTTTCTTCTAGTATTTTTATAGTTTAATGTCTTACATTCAAACCTTTAATCCATTTTGAGTTGATTTCTACATGGTGAAAGATAAGGGTCCAGTTTCATTCTTCCACATATGGCAATCCAATTTTCCCAGCACCATTTATTGAAAAGAGTGTCCATTTTGCAGTGTACATTTTTGTTGATTTTGTCAAAGATCAGTTGGTTGTAGACATGTGGCTTTATTGCTGGGTTTTCTATTTTGTTCCATTGATCTATGTGTCTATTTTTATGCAAGTACCATCCCGTTTGGTTATTATAGCCTTGTTGTATAATTTGAAGTCAGGCAATGTGATTTTCTCCAGCTTTGTTCTTTTTGCTTAGAATTGCTTTAGCTATTTGGGCTCTTTTTTGGTTTCATATAAACTTTAGATTTTTTTTTTAAATTCTGTGATGACATTTTTATTTTAATGGGATTGCACTGAATCTGTAGATTGCTTTGGGCAGTGTGGTCATTTTAATGTTATTAATTCTTCTGATCCATGAACATGAGATGTTTTGCCATTTGTTTGTGTCATCTAGAACTTCTTTCATCAGAGCTTTGTAGTTTTCCTCATAGACCTCATTCGTCTCCTTTGTTAAATATATCCTAGAATGTTTTGGTTGTTTGTTTGTAGCTGCTGTAAATGAAATTGTCCTTTTGATTGATTCTCAGATTGTTATTGATGTATAGAAATCCTACTGATTTTTGTACATTTATTTTGTTTCCTGAAACTTTACCGAATGCATTAGTCAAATCTAAGAGTTTCTTTGGTGGAGTCTATAGGGTTTTCTAGGTGTAAGGTCTTATCATCAGTGCATAGGGAGGATATAACTTTTTTCTGTTCCTATTTGGATATGTTTCATTTTTTTCTCTTGCCTGATTGTTCTGGCTAGGACTTCTAGTACTATGTTGAATAAGAGTGGCATCATTACTTCTTAATTCCAGAACATTTTTATCACCTCAGAAAGAAACCCATACTTGGCCGGGCACAGTGGCTCACACCTGTAATCCTAGCACTTTGGGAGGCTGAGGTGGGTGGATCACCTGAGGTCAGGAGTTCAAGACCAGCCTGGCCATCATGGTGAAACCCCATCTTTATAAAAAAAATATATATATATATATATTGCACTGAAAACCATTCTTTGTAGGCATCTTTATTTAGTTTATTGGGAAACATTTCTGTGTTAATATGTTAGATAAAAGGAATGCACACTTTAATAG
>NW_016107441.1:3651839-3654887 GCF_001604975.1 Cebus imitator | reverse complement strand
TGCAATCTTTTCTTTCTGCAACCTCTACCTCCCAGGTTCAAGTAATTCTCCTGCCTCAGTCTCTTTTCTTTTCTTTCTTCAAGGCAGAATCTCGCTGTCACCCAGGGTGGAATGTAATGGCATGGTTTTGGCTCACTGCAACCTCTACCTCCTGGGTTCAAGTCATTCTTCTGCCTCAGCCTCCAGAGTAGCTGGGATTACAGGCATGCACCACCATGCCTGGCTAAATTTTGTATTTTTAGTAGTGATGGGGTTTCACCATGTTGGTCAGGCTGTTCTTGAACTCCTGTCTTAAAGCGATCTGCCCGCCTCAGCCTCCAAAAGTGCTGGGACTATAGAAGTGAGCCACTGCACCTGGCCTCTTTTCACTTTTTTAATAGTGTACTTTGAGGCACAATAGGTTTTAATTACATTTTAATTTAATTCAAACATTTAATTTAAAAATTAATTTTTTTTTTTTTTTGAGATGGAGTCTCGTTCTGCCACCCAGGCTGGAGTACATTGGCATGAACTTGGCTCACTGCAACCTCTGCCTTCCAGGTTCAAGCAATTCTCTTGCCTTAGCCTCCTGAGTAGCTGGGATTACAGGTGCACACCACCACACCTGGATAATTTTTGTATTTTAGTAGAGATGGGGTTTCACCATGTTGCCCAGGTTCGTCTCAAACTCCTGACCTCAGCTGATCCGTCCACGTCAGCCTCCCAAAGTGCTGGGATTACAGGTGTGAGCCACTACGCCTGGCCCACTTTATTTATTCTTTAGTTGATTGTGCGTTAGTATGTATATAAGAAACCGTTGTCTAATTTAAGGTCACAAAGATTAATATTTATGCTTTATTCTATCAATTTTTTAGTTTTCACTCCTACACTTAAGTGTTTTATCCATTTTAAGGTAATTTTTGTATGTAGTGTGAGGTAAGGGTACAAATCCACTCTTTCGTATGTGGATATTCAGTTGTCCTAGTGCCATTTATTTATTTATTTTGAGATGGAGTCTCACTTTGTTGCCTAGGTTGAAGTGCAGTGGCACGATCTTGGCTCACTGCACCCTCCGCCTTCAAGTGATTCTCCTGCCTCAGCCTTCCATGTAGCTGGGACTACAGGTGCCTGCGACCATGCCTCGCTAATTTTTTTTTTTTTTTTTTTTTTTTTGAGACGGAGTTTCGCTCTTGTTACCCAGGCTGGAGTGCAATGGCGCGATCTTGGCTCACAGCAACCTCCGCCTCCTGGGTTCAGGCAATTCTCCTGCCTCAGCCTCCTGAGTAGCTGGGATTACAGGAACGCACCACCATGTCCTGGCTAATTTTTATATTTTTAGTAGACACAGAGTTTCACCATGTTAGCCTGGCTAGTCTTGAACTCCTGACCTCAGATGAGCTGCCCGCCTTGGGCTCCCAAAGTGCTGGGATTACTTACAGGTATGAGCCACCATGCCTGGTCTGTCCTAGTGCTATTTTTTGAAAAGACTGTTCTCTCTCGATTGAATGGTTTTGATACCATTGTCAAAAAGCAATAGACTATAAATGTATGGGTTCTGGACTCTCAATTCTATTCCATTGATCTATATGTCTATCCTTATGTGTGTAGCACACTGGCTGCATTACTCTATCTTTGTAGAAAATTTAGGAATTAAAATGTGTAAGTCCCCCAGATTTGTTATTCTTTTTCAAGATTTTTGTGGCTATTCTGGATCATTTGCATTTCCATATAAATTATAGAATCAACTTGTCCATGTCTACAAAAAAGGCATTGCTTTTTTTTTTTTTGAGACGGAGTCTTGTTCTGTCTCCCAGGCTGCAGTGCAGTGGCGCAATCTCAGCGCACTGCACCCTCCACCTCTTGGGTTCAAGCTAGTCTCCTGCCTCAGTCTCCCTCGTAGCTGGGATTAGAGGCACACACTGTCACACCCAGCTGATTTTTATATTTTTAGTAGAGATGGGGTTTCATCATGTTGTCCAGGCTGGTCTTGAACTACTGATCTTGGTAATCCACCTGCCTCCACCACCCAAAGTGGAGGATTACAGGTATGCACCTGGCCAGGATTGAAAAGTTTGATGGAGAGGTCATTGAATCTGTAGCTTTGCAAGTACTGTGATCTTTATCTTTTTTTTTTTCTTTTTCTGAGACAGAGTCTTGCTCTGTCACCCAGGTTGGAGTGCAGAGGTGTGATCTTGGCGCATTGCAACCTTTCCCTCCTGGGTTCAAGTGAGTCTCCTGCCTCAGCCATCTGAGTAGCTGGGATTACAGGCGCCCGCCACCATGCCTGGCTAATTTTTTAGTAGAGACGGGAGTTTCACCATGTTGGCCAGGCTGGTCTTGAACTCCTGACCTCGTGATCTGCCCGCCTCGGCTTCCCAAACTGCTAGGATTACAGGCATGAGCCACTGTGCCTGCCCAGTACAGTCATCTTAATACGTATTGTTTTCTGGTTCATGAGCAGGGAATGTCACTTTCTTAGATCTTCTTTAACATCCTTCAACAATGTTTTGTAGTCTTCAGTCTTGCACTTATTTGGCTAAATTTATTCCTAAGTATTTTATTCTCCCCAGTTGCTGTTACAAATGAATTTCCCTTTTTGTTTTGTTTTTTGAGACAGGGTCTCACTTTGTCACCCAGACGAGTGCAGTGGTGTGATCTTGACACACTGCTGCCTCAACCTCCTGGGCTCAAGATATCTTCCCATTTCATCTGTAGCTGAGACTATGGATGTGCACCATTATACCTGGCTAATTTTTTAATTTTTTTTTTCTTTTTTTGTAGAGACAGGGTCTCACTATGTTGCCTGTGCTTGTTTTGAACTGGGCTTAAGTGATCTACCTGTGTTAGCCTCCTGACATGCTGGGATTGTAGGTGTGAGCCACTGTGCCCAGCTGTAATAGATTTTCTTAATTTTTGTTCATTGTCAGTGTAGAATACAACTTACTTTTTCTTGGTCAGAAATACAACTTATATTTTCTTGGTCAGCCTAGCTGAAAGTTTGCCCATTTTTGTAGACAACCCTTTTCAAAGAACCAACTCTTGGTTTCATTGATTTTTTTTTTTTTTTTT
>NW_016107441.1:3642031-3651819 GCF_001604975.1 Cebus imitator | reverse complement strand
TTTTTTTTTTTTTTTTTCTATTTGTCTAATCTCTTTAACTGATTTCTGTTCTAATCTTTATTATTGCCTTCTGTTTGCTTTGGGTTTCATTTGCTCTTCTTTTTCTAGTTTCTTAAGGTGGAAGGTTGTATTAACTTAAATTTTTCTTCTTTTTAAGTGTAGGCATTTATAGCCATAAATTTCCCTCTGAGCACTGAGTTTTCTACATCCCATAAATTTTGAAATGTCATGTTTTTATTTTCATTTGTCTCACATTATTTTCTAATTTCCCTGGGAATCCTTTTTTGACCCATTGGTCATTAACAGTGTTTGTTTAATTTCCATATATTTTTAAATTTCCCCCAATTTTCTGTTACTGATTTCTAATTACATTCTATTGTGTCTGAAGAACAGATTTTAGTTCAGTTGTTTTACAATCTACTGAGCCTTGTTTATGACCTAGCATATGCTGTATCCTGGGGAATGTCTGATGCACACTTGAACTCTGTTGTTGCTCTATTCCCTTCTTCCTGTTTGTGTTGTATGGTATTCTGCCGTTGATGGGTGGAGTGTCCTATAGATGTTAGTTCTAGTCGGTTTACAGAATTAAATTTTGTATTTCCTTACCGATTTTGTGTCTACTTGTTCTATTCATTATTAAAAGTGGGGTACTGTAGTCTGCAGCTATTCTTGTCAAATAATTATTTCTTCTTTCAGTTCTGTCAGTTTTGGCTTTATGTGTTTTGGGCTCTGTTGTTAGGTGCACATATATTTTTAGTTGTCAATTCTGGTTCAGAATTTTTAAAATTCAGAATTAAATTCAACTTAATTTTAGTAGTATATGGCAGCTTTGCTCTTATATGGCTCTGTCCCTTTCCTCCTCCTCTTTCTTGTTAGTTATTGACATATAAATTACATCCTTATACATTGTGTGACCATCAATAGATTTATAATTATTGATTTATGCAATTTGCTTTTAAATCAGCCAGGAGAAAAAAGGGGTTACAAACAAAAAAATCCCTTATCTATACTGTCTTCTATATTTACCTATATAGTTATTTTGACCAGTGCTTTTCATTTCTTTATGTGAATTTGTATTACTGGGTTTACCCAATGGGAGGCAGTGAGTAGCAGATGACTGGAAGGTAGAAAAGGAGAAAGGACAGGGTATGTATTCCTCCCACCTCCTCTGGTTTTGGCAGTAGCTGCAATTTACTACCTGCAGTTGCAGATCCCACTGGGAAGCCCCTGTACCTGGCTACAGCCTTCTCTGCATTCTAGTAACACCACTGCTTCTTGCCTTTCCAGGCTTAAGAGTAGTAACAGCTTCCCATTTCTGCTAGTCCTTAGGTGCTACACCATCCTTTGTTGTTTCCCTTAATTCTACCCATATTTGTCCAATAGTTTTCATTAAACTCTCTTCTGTTACTCCAGGAGTGGGCTGTATCATGACAAGATCTTAGCTGATTCAGCATGCTCCATGACCTCCTTGCTAAAGTTAAGTTCTTATAACATAATCCCACATGCACTTCTCCTTTGCAGAACTTACATAGTCCCTAATGATACACTTATTTTAATGATCATTTGTTTAACGTCTATTTCTCTAACTAGATCATAAGTGCCTTGCACAATCTTTTTATTTCTAGCAGAGTGCCTGGTATATAGTAGGCACTTGATACATTTTTACTGAATGAATAGCTAATATTTTTCTCTTATCTATTTCATGGAATTATTCTGAGAGTCTAGGGGGACACAGGTATAAAAGGCTTTAAAAATGGAATCTGAGCCAGGCACAGTGGCTCACGCCTGTAATCCCAGCACTTTGGAAGGCCCAGGCAGGTGGATCACAAGGTCAGGAGTTTGAAAACAGCCTGGCCAATAAGGTGAAACGCTGTCTCTACTAAAAATACAAAAATTAACTGGGTGTGGTGGCAGACACCTGTAATCCCAGCTGCTTGGGAGGCTGAGGCAAGAGAATCGCTTGAACCTAGGAGGCAGAGGTTGCAGTGAGCCAAGATGGCACCACTGCACTCCAGCCTGGGCAACAGAGCGAGACTCTGTCTCAAACAATCAACAACAACAAAATAAAGGGATCTCTCCCTGTGTCGACAAAGCTGTAAGGTGTTATTGTGTGAGGATAACATGAGAGAGGGGATACTGAAAACCTAGACTTCTTCACTGTGTCAGTCACTACCATGTCATCTTGGGTCAGGGGTTTCTCTGGGTCTGTTTTATTTGCAAAATTAAGAATATGGAACAGTATTCTGAGGCACCAAGGACCTTTTAAGAAGATCCTCTCATTCCAGGGCTCAAACCTGCCAAATAGGCCAAACTTCCCGTTTCTGTTATTCAGCCTTCTTCAAGCCATGGTCCATAGCACCCTCTGGTGGGCCCTGGGTGGCAGCATGAGGGGGCAACCTCCAGCTTCTGTTCATTGTCACCTGCAGCCTCCAACCAAGATGCAATCATAGGACCACAGGTGGAGCTGGAAGCATCATCCAAAAACCCGTCATTTTACTGTGGAAAACAGGTCTAGTTGGAAGCAGTATTTGCCCAAGATGTGAGTTTTTTGCAGAGCTGGGCCAGAAAGTGCTCTTCCTACCACATCCAATACCCAATAGCATCAAAATGTTTTTGTAAACAAGTACGTGCACCTGATGGGTGAGCATCAGAAATGAGTTACAGCTGGGTGTGGTGGCTCATGCCGGTAATCTCAGCACTTTTGGAGGCCGAGGCAGGAGGACTGTTTGAAGCCAGGAGTTCAAGAACAATCTGGGTAACATAGCAAGACTTCATCTCTACAAAAAAAAAAAAAAATATTAGTTGGACATGGTGGTGCATGTCTGTGCTACCAGCTACTAGGGAAGCTGAAGTGGGAGGATCACTTGAGCCCAGGAGTTGAAGGCTGCAGTAAACTATGAGTGCTGCTGTACTTCAGTCTGGGTGACAGAGGGAGAGCATAAAAAAAAAGTTATACTTATTTCATATTGTCATTGCCCTCCTGAGATCCTCCACTCCTGGGTGTGACACTCTGTGGGATACCCCACATAACTCTTCAAGCTCACCTCCTTCTTCTCCTCCAACACAGGAACTTCTAATTACCTCAGGCCCTTTGCACTTGCGTTCCCTCTGCCTAGAACTGTGTTCCCTGAAATCATCTTGATTCACCCTCCTTCTCCATGTATTTCAGCTCTCACCATTCTAGCTAACACTGACAGTCTCTAAAATATCATGGCTTTATATCCTTCATAGCCCTATTTGCAGCTGAAATCATCTTGGCTGTTTTAGGTCTGCCTTCCACTCTAGAATGATGGCTGTTGGGAATTAGTTTTTAGTACCCAGCAGAGTGCCTGAGTCCAAAGTGGGTGGTCTACGTGAAGAATGATGGAAAGAAGAATGACACATGAGAAGGAAGAAGGCAGAGACCGCTTTAGAGAAAGACTGGAGGTTTACTCAATAACATTCACAATCACAATTGTACGTGGTAAGTCAGTCCTTCACAAAGGCTCACTTTTCCAGGCAGGAGGAGAGGCCGGTGGTCTTGAGCTTTCAGCATGGAATTCCAGTCTGAATTTCCAAATATTCCTGCCTGCAACCCCTTTGGGATCTTAGTCTTCAAGCCAATAACAGAGCAGGAGTGGCCCTGTTCTGTTGCCTGGCATAGCTGAATCAAAGCCATTTTGGAAGCAGATGTTAAGATGAACTTGTCACTTGCTATGTAGGTCCAACTCCCACCCCAGAGGTGGCAGTGGGCCTTGGCTCAAGATCAAGTTTGAACTAAAATATTACTTGGATTTTTCACAAAGAGCATCCGTTGAAAGCAATAAAGAATTCCAGAACAGAACTGTACTTCTTGACCCCCTCTCACAATTACAAAGCATCAAAAAACATTAAAAATGCATTGCCTCCTAGGAATTATAAAAGATCACCCAACCTGTACAAACTAGATGCCGCTGAAGCAGGGACTCTGATTTCTCAGTTAGTACTGTAAAGTGCATTGCCACTGTTTTTGAGACTCTAGAGACTAGGAAAATGGAGACACACAGAAAGATATATGGAGCTGTTTTCAAAGACATCACCTATTTCTTAAGGAAAAAAAGAAATTCCACTGGTGGGAAGTTTGAAAAGTGAATGTTATGTAGACTTTGGAAATCCGTTTGCTACATCTTCAACAGAAACTGCTCTTTCTTTCCTGGTCCCATGCTCTTACCAGATTCCTCCTGTGGATGTACCCCGTTCTGCCTGAGCGGTTTTTTCCTAAAGGAAAGAATCAATAGTTCCTGACTGAAAAGCTGAAAGCTCCAATTGGAGGCAGAAGATGGGATGGCTTTTCACACACACGCCTGCAAGTTTAGCCGCCTTCAAAGGCCCTGAAGGCTTTGTACTTAAAGCGACAGTGCTCTTTGCATTATGAAATGGTCCTGGAGTTCCCCTTCGGAAAAGCTGCTGGTGGGCCACATGGTCAAGATACTTTCTAGTCACACCCTATTTTGTGACCTCATCCTCAGAGTAAAGGCTTTAGAGGAAAAGGGACCCACAGTCTCACCCATCACCTGGCTGTCAGCATCTCTACAGGCTCCTGGTTGAGTTGTATTGAGTATCAGCTGGGGATGTGAGCGGAAACCTGAATCCTTGAGACAGGTGGTTTTCAAAAACGAAGCCATAACAATGAGTGGTTTAGTATTAGCAATTAATCAGTTGTTCCAAGAAATGGAGTCAATCAAGTTCTGTTCTTCCTTCCCCTCCCACATGCTTTGTCAAGTCCCCGGACCTACTGATGTGGGCTCAGCAATGACAAGTGACAGACTGCTCAGAGGATGCGCCCATCCCTTTTCAGGCGTGAACCCAGACTCTAAAGGAGAACCAAAGGCAGGCTTGGGATGGCTTGCTGCTGCTCCTGCTTTCACAGGAATCCTGGTCATGCCAGGAATACTGCCGCCCACTTCGGGCAGGACTATGTGGAAGTCTGGCTAGTGCTCTGCACACCTTAACCCCATGACGAGAAACAGGACAAACACTCTGAGGGTTCAGAGGGTGAACTGCAGGCATGGCCCCCAAACAGGTCCTAGTGAGGTAATGCAAGGCCTCCTGTTGGGGGCTGATGAGGCCTTCTAGGCCACAAACTAAATGCACTGCCCAGCCTTTAGTTTGGAGTGTGACTTGCACTAACTGGAATAAATCTGACCTCTTACCCTTGGGGGCATCTCAGTCTCAGATCTTGCTCCAGGCCCGACATCTCCTGCTTGAAATTAGACAATAAGAAACACACACTCATCCAGTAGGAACTGCACACGCCACCAAAAATGTTCCCCTCCCCACAACCCCACCCCTTTACATTTGTCTAGCAAGGCACTAGGAAATGGTTCAAGTTTAGGGATTTGCTGTATATTTGCATTTTTCTTTTTAAAAGGCACAGTTTTTATTTTAATGACACTGCATTACTCTCTGATGATGAATCTTAATTCAACTCCTCAAACTGCCAACACTCTTGTTATCCTAGATTCTAGAAGGGGCCTCATCTTTTGACTTCTTTCTACAGAGGGCCGCTTCTAAAGCTGCAGGGGCCACCTCTTGCAGACAGGTGGCCAGAGCAGGGTTTGTGCTGGGCCAGAAGTGGAAGTAATTCTTTGCCAGCTACACATTCAGTCTGACTGGTGGATGGTTGGGAGTGTTTGTCCCTCCCTCCGCCAATAATTGATGGCCTTGAGATCAGCCAGCATCTCAAAGGCAGATTTGTGGCTCTGTTCCCAGACTTATGTCTTAGTTATTTAATTGGTAAATGACACAATCAAGAGACCCAACACTAATTGGAATGCTGATTTCAAGTATTTCCTGGGCTAGTTGGTGGAAGTCATAGACTGTGGAATGTGATTTCCATTTCTGAATGAGTGGGTGGCAGGTTGGTTACAGAAATGCTTTCTATTAGTCTGGAGGCCCTCTAGGAGTCTGACATGTAATTAACAAAGCAAAAGGTAAACATGAAGGGCTGGCATGGAGCTGGGTATATATCTGGCTGTGGGACAACGGTTTCATTTCTCCACTGCAAATGAGACTGCAGCTGTGATGATGGTGGGAGGTCCCAGGGTGCAGATCTTCACTGAGGACCATGTCATACTACAGCCTCTGCTTTGAGCTGAGGGACACTCATGTCCCCCTGCTTCCCCAACACCACCAACTTTGGATTTCACAGATTGTCTCTAGGCTGGGGGCTGCCTTGACTGTATTACACCTGGCTGGCTCCTTTAATCACAGCATTCTAGAAATCCATATTGGATGCTGGAATACCAGAATCCTAGGTAGCATTCTACTTTGCAATCCAATTATAGAGTTCTTTTACAATTCTGGAGTTCCAAATGAGAACTAGAACCATGATGAGGTCAGAGGCAGGCACTTTGCCCACAGTTGATCCTGGAGGCCTCCAGACTCTGTGAGGTAAGCACCTCGCAGCACCTCTGTTTCTCTTTTGAGTCCAGTAATTGCCTGGGGAAGAGAGAAGGGGAAATGGAAGCATGGATCAGGGAAAATTAGCCAGCATTTCTAGTTTGGAGGTCTACTTGGCCTTTTCCATGGGCTCAAGGCCATCTGAAACACTGCCCTGAAAAGCTGGTGGCTGGGCTGTCCTTGTGCCTGGAGACTGCTAAAATGGACATTTTAAATACCCAGAGAGCAGGGGGAAATATCCTGCATGTTCATAGCTGCAGAGAAATGTCTGGGGGGGTCCCTCTTCTGACTCCTTGACCAGCATTTGGTACTGAACATTCTGAGGGCCTCAAGCGTGGCCTTTGACCAGACCAAATCACCTGGGGTTGTGACAGAAAACAGAAGCTGGGCAGTAACTGCCATGTACCCCCTAGGAGAGCAGAAACGAAAAAGCCCCAAAAAGACTTCTTTCCCTTCTGATGAGTGGCATCAGTACTAAAAGCTGCCCCAAACAGGGACATTTTACTTTTCTTTCTAAAGTACCATCATGTAGGAGAGCCACCTGAGGGCTGGGCAACCTTGCAAGACTCATTTTTGGGTGGCCTAGGCTACCCTGGTATTCTCTCACATAATGCTCAAGGGGACATAGTGACAAAGTTGAAAAGGCCCTGCTGCTTTTCTGTGATGCCAGCAGGGATTAAAGCAGGCTCTGCTCCCTGTGGGGCTTCTTGTGGGATCTGCTCTTCACCCTACCCCCCAGCTCAGGGGCTCACGGACCAGGCAGACCCCAGCCCCTGATTCAAGAGTCCTCTTCACCCTGAACCATTTGGCCAGCACCTTTTACACCCAGTGCGCACAGAGGCCCTGCTTCCCTTAAAACGATGGCTGCAGTGAGTGCCAGACCCTGTGGGGCCTGCCAAGGGGACATGAGGGCTCAGTTCCTATTGAATTTTTCCAAGACTGTTGAGTTGGTGTGTTCAAACAGCCACTGCTGGGTGACAGAGGATGGGTTGCAGGTGTTCATGAAGATCCTGTGGTCACTTTCACTGCAATCCATGCAGCTGCCACTGACAGGGTGGTACAGGGTCTTGTCCTACAAAACATGGAGGTAATAAGCCAGACAGCACTGGAGACATGACTAGTCAAACCACAGCAACAACACGAGCAATGAGAAAGTGAGGAAGTGACTGATTGGCTGTTCATACACCTGTTGATTTTCCTCCTGAGCACACAGCCAGATGCTGCCCAGCCTCCCTTGCAGCTGCTATTGCCATGGGACTGGGTTCTGCCTGCTGGGATGTGGCCAGAAGTGATACATGCTGCTTCCAGACCTGGGACCTAGACACTGCCCACGTCCCGTCAGACCTCACTGGTCCTTATGATGTGTGTGCGCATGTGTGTGTGTGTTTGCAATGTGCACACTTTCATTTTTCTTTTCTTTCTTTTTTTTTTTTTGAGACAGGTTCTTCTTCTGTCACCCAGGCTGGAGTGCAATGGTGCAATCTTGGCTCACTGCAACCTCCGCCTCCTGGGTTCAAGCAATTCTCTTGCCTCAACCTCCCCAGTAGTTGGGATTACAGCCATGAGCCACCACACCTGGCTAACTTTTGTATTTTTGGTAGAGACAGGGTTTCACCATGTTGGCCAGGCTAGTCTCAAACTCCTGACCTCAGGTGATCCACCCACCTTAGCTTCCCAAAGTGTTGGGATTACAGGCATGAGCCATTGTGCCTGGTCATGCTTTTCTTTTTAAATGGACTCAGTTGCCTAGATTTGGGGATTTCACAGAGAAGTCTAGATTTCTGATTGCTCTTGAATGACTGCAAAATCTGGCATGGTAGGTTTGTGGCACAAATGAATATGTGGATAGGCTCTGTTGAAAGAAGGGGTGAGGCAATATATCTCCTTAAAAAAAAATCAAACCGGTGCCCTGCTCCCCCCATCCCATCTTACTTTGCGGTATTTCCACAGCTGGTTGCCCTTCATGCTGTGGCAGTCATAGAGCGTGACAGGGCTGGTATGGGAGATGGCATCAAAGCAGAACTTCTTGGTGTGCTGGGGGTCTCCAGGCCGGATGTCCTCTCTCCAGGTGAAGGTGAATACCTGTGCACAGGGGCATTAAAATAGGGACAGCAAAGCTAAGGACTTTTTTCTCCATTTTGTAAAATTATGGAACATTTTAAACTCAGAGGTCTAAAAAATAATATATTAACTGTGCCTCCCATTCTGACCACCTAGCTTTAAAAGTTACCAAGTTGGCCCGGCGTGGTGGCTCATACCTGTAATCCCAGCAGTTTGGGAGGCCAAGGCGGGGGGATCACTTTGAGGCCAGCAGCTTGAGACCAGCCTGGCTAACATAGTGAAACCCCATCTCTACTAAAAACACAAAAATTAGCCAGGTATGGTGGCATATGCCTGTAATCCCAGCTACTCGGGAGGCTTAGGCATGAGAATCATTTGAGCTTGGGAGGTAGAGGTTGCAGTGAGCTGACCGCGCCACTGCACTCCAGCCTGGGGTACAGAGTAAAAGAGCAAAGTTACCAACTCAAGGCCAATGTTGTTGCAGCTTTACTTCCACCACTGTCCCTACCCTCACATTATTTTGAAGCAAATCTCAGATATCATATCATGTCAGGTATAAGCACTTCAGTAAGTGCCATTATAACATCTAAAGGTAGTTACTACAAAGTCCAAAATGTCACCAAATATCCACAGTTCAAGTGTTCTTGGGATTATTATTATTTTTTTTGAGATGGAGTTTCACTCTTGTTGCCCATGCTAGACTGCAATGGTGCAATCTTGGCTTACTGCAACCTCCACCTCCTGGGTTCAACCAATTATCCCGCCTCAGCCTCCCAAGTAGTTGGGACTAGAGGCGCATGCCACTACACCTGGCTAATTTTGTATTTGTAGTAGAGAAGGGGTTTCACCATGTTGGTCAGGCTCTTCTTGAACTCCTGACCTCAGGTGATCCACCGACCTAGGCCTCCCAAAGTGCTGGGATTACAGGCGTGAGCCACCGAGTCTGCTCAGGATTCTTACCAATTTCTTTTCAGAGTTCGTCTGTTTGAGTCATGATCCATTTGGTTGATAAACTTTTTTGTTTCTTTTCAGTAGCTTTACGGAATAATAACTGGCATACAATAAACTGCACACATTTAAAGTGTACAATTTGATACATCTTGACATACATTTACATCTGAGAAACCATCATCATAATTAAGGTAATGAACATACCCATCACCCCCCAAAAGTGTCCTCATGCTCTCTTGTAATCTCTTCCTGCTGTCCCCACCAACCCCCACATCCTTAGGCAGCCACTGATCTGCTTTCTGTTCCTAGTGATTAGTTTGCAATTTCTAGAATTTTCTTTTTTTTTTTTTTTTTTT
>NW_016107441.1:3623168-3635220 GCF_001604975.1 Cebus imitator | reverse complement strand
TCCCAAGTAGCTGGGATTACAGGTGCCTGCCACTGCACCCAGCTAATTTTTGTATTTTTTTTTTTTTAAGTAGAGATGGGGTTTAACCATCTTGTCTAGGCTGGTCTTGAACTCCTGACCCCAAGTGATCCACCTGCCGCAGCCTCCCAAAGTACTGGGATTACAGGCGTGAGCCACCGCGCTCGACGTCTAATAATCCTTTGAAGTGCAAAGGTTTCTGCTACTTTCATCATGAAGCATAAAGATAATCAATTTTAAAAAATGACATCCACATGATTGGCAAGCAGAGGCAGCAGGTGAAGAAACTGTTAATGGGTAAACTTGGGGACAGAGGAAGAGGCAATACTTATGTGTGTGATGAAAATTCCTTATTCCATCTGCAGTGCAGACACCACCCAGTGAGAACTTCTGGTATGTGACGTATCTGAGAGCAAAACTTCAGGGTTTAGGGGAAATTCTCTGCTCCAAAACACGTTTCTTCAACCCCTGGGGTTCCCCCACATCCCCCTTTTAACTCTTCAGGCTTTACCTCCTTCATAAGTTTTTTCCCTATTGCAATCCAAAATTGCCTCTGAAAGGTAAAGAGAAGTTAGCACTTTAAGCTGTTATCAGTCATTTGCACCTCAGTGTGAAGGACAGCTCCAGGAGCAGAAGGTCAGGCAGGGGTCCCAAATGTTTAAATGTCTTCTATAAAGAGCCGGATAGTAAATACTTACTCTTTGCATATGGTATCACCGCTGATGTAGTTATAAAGCAGCCACAGACACCATATAAATGGCGTGGCTGCGTTCCAATAAAACTTATGGACACTGAAATTTGATTTTTATATATCACAAAATCTTCTTCTTTTGATTCCCTTTCCCTCTAATGATTTAAAAATGTAAAAACCATTCTTGGCTCACAGGCCATACAAAAACAGACTGCTGACTCTTGAGTCATGGGGAAGGAAGCCAGCATGAGGGAAGGAAGCCAGGGAGGCCCCTGCACTGGAGACAAAATTCTCCCGCTCCTCCATTTTGCTGGCTCTGAGTTGGGGACCAGGAAACAGCTGAATTTCCTTGTTGCTACCTAGTTCTTCCTGATGCTGAAGGGTCCACAGTGGGTTAGAAAACAGTTCAGGAACAGTGTTTATCCCCACCAGGCCCCTGCACAGCAAAGACTGTGTTTAATTTAAAATGTGCTAGAGAAACACTTTAAAACACCGTATTCCCTCTGCTTTTTCAAGTATGCCCACCAGGGTCTTTTGGCTCAGTCTAACCTGCTCAGTCACAGAGGCAACGAGGAACGGCTATAGTTTCACTCCAGCTGAAAACAAGTCCAGCCACTCTGGCCATGGCCAGACTGGTTAAGAGTGATACTGCAATTTACAGTGTTATTCTTAAAGGATTGAATAACATCGTATTTTAATTCTAATTACTATTTTAATTAATATTGCATAATTGTATTTTCCAGACATAGCTTGATAAGCTCTTTCTCCAAGATTTTGAGCTTTTTTTGCTATAGTTCACTGTTTGCACCAAAGGAAGTGACTTTACACATATTTCTCTCACATCTCCCCTTGTCAGAGACATAAAAAGGGCCTTGGGATTTTAGTGGGCTTGGGGCTCCTCAAACCCCTACTCTCAACACCTCCCTACTTCTGAGTCCCAGTCCCGTGTGAGGCCCAACTGTCCGTCTTCTGCTTGGATTATAGAGATTTGCCTGGGTCCTTGGAGTTCAGTCTCCATTTTTGTTTCACCAAGTTTGAGTAGTTTCTGTTACTGCTTTCCCTTTTTCCAGAGGCAGAGATAAGAAAGATTTCAGCAAGTTTAGTAAACAATGTAAGACTGGCTACTTGTTCCTAAGGCAGGCAAGCTGGTGGACAGCTCATCCTTCCTAAACCGCTGCTACCTCAAGGCTGTGAGACAATGTATTAACTTCTCTTCCCAGGTTCACAGGGGCATAGTTTCAAAGGCAAGAACTTCCCAGTGACATGCCTGACCTGCCTTCTTTCACGTCTCCATCCGGGAGCCTAGAGTTCTTTGTGTAACTTTCACTCACATGGAAAAGGTAGACTGCCCAGGTGAGCTTCCTTTGTTTAGAAAGCCCGGGAAAAGCTATGGGAGGAAAAGCTATGGGCCGGGCAGCCAATCCAATGTCAACGTCAAAGATAAATCACTCCAGTTGAAGTTTGAAGGAACTCCTCTCATGGGACAAGAACTTGCATGGGGCAGAAGTAACTCCCAGATTAAAAGACCCCCTGCCCCTCACCTGTGTGGACTCCATCTCTGGATCCCCTCCCATGACAGCGTGGGCGTTCCCTCTCTCTCTCCCTCTCTCTCTCTCTCCCTCTCTCTCTCTCTCCCTACTCCTCTTTCTCTCTCTCTCTCTCTCTCTGCCTAATAAATCACTTTTCTGCAAAACTGAGTCTAATATTTACTTAAATGAGCCCACCACACCTCCAGGGCCTCTTCCCCATTCCTGAGGCAGGGGATGCCAAGAACCTGGAACACCCAGTTACATCTGTCTGGCTGTTTGACCTTCCAGAGTTCATACAGTCTCAGTTTCTCTGCCTGGCTCCCTCAGAGCTATTGGGACAACTCTTAAATCTATCAAGATGATCAACTAGGAGACATGCTCCAGAGGGCTTAGGATGTTGTTGTTAAAACACTGAGTGTATGCGTGTGTGTGTGTGTGTGTATATATATATATATATATATATATGAGACAGAGTCTTGCTCTGTCACTCAGGCTGGAGTACAGTGGCATAGTCCTGACTCACTGCAATCTCCACCTCCCAGGTTCAAGTGATTCTCTTGCCTCAGCCTCCCTAGTAGTTGGGATTAAAGGCATGCACCACCATGCCTGGCTAATTTTTGCATTTTTAGTAGAGATGGGGTTTCACCATGTTGGCCAGGCTGGTCTTGAACTCTTGACCTCAGGTGATCTGCCTGCCTTGGTCTTCCAAAGTGCTGGAATTACAGGCGTAAGCCACCACGCCTGGCCCACTGAGCAAGTATTTTAAATGTGATCTGCAACTAACTGAGGGTTGTTAGTCACCATAATAAAATGCCACACCTGAATCAGGCATCTCTGTGGTTCTGCAAACCTACACATAATCAGACCTAATGGATCACAGGATCCCTGGGGAAGAAGCCACGGGCACCACTCAGATTGTTAAGTGGTTTAAAGCCAAAAACAGGATGCTGCTTCAGTACAGGCAGCTAAAAGAGAAACACGCTAAAATGCCTAAACACTGATTTTAGATAAGACTTTTAAATACACGTTCCAGTCTTTATTGTTAATATTGACGCTGACACTAATCATGGCAGTCACTGTTTAAGGAACAATTGCTATGTGCCAGGCACCTGTCAGACCCGAATTCTGGTTCTAGTTACTTAACATTTCTATTGCCAACACCACATGTTTCATGTTCCTCATCCATAAAATGGGGTTAAAAACAAGTGGGAATGAAGCGAGATAAGTAAAATGCTTTGCATGCCTGGTTCAAAGGGAATTTTTATAAGCGTTACTACAGTTGGCTATTATCCACTGAATTCATCTATAATAATAGTTCTTTAAAGCAGGAGGCGGTAGTATCTCTTTATCCGGTGGGCCTTTAAAAAACAAAAGCAAAAAACTTTTTCGGAGACATGGTCTCCTTTTGTCACCCAGGCTGGAGTGCAGTGGCACACACAGCTCACTGCAGCCTCGACCCCCCTGACCCAAGCGATCTTCCCATCTCAGCCTCCTGAGTAGCTGGGACCACAGGCACACACCCCCGTGCCCGGCTATTTTTATTTTTAGGTGGCCCTTATCAATAACAGCTCTGCAGAGGAAAAGAATGCTTTGGGGTTGCTCCTGGTCTGGAGTCGGAGTGTCCCCATGGTCCCTTGTGGCCAGAAGAGTCGCAGTCTTGGGCGGACCGAGAAAGCATGTGCTCTTTGCCTGCCTGGCACCTTCCTCAGGGATCGCCGAATGGCCTTTAGAAGAACGCGATTCCTGCTTCAAGGGGCTGAATCTAGAACCCACCCCCCGCGGAGGATGGGGCTGTGGGTACCGCGGATGGCTGGTGAGGGCGTCGTTAGGCTCTGCTGCCACTGGAGGGCACTGCCGGCTCTCCTTTCCCTCCACGCGGCCCCTGACACTTCCCGGAGCTCAGCTTCCACGCACGGACGGCGCTCGGGGGACGCGCGGCCTCTTTGAGCCTCTCAGCTTTCCTTGTAAGTCACAGGACAAGGCTCTTCCAGGACCCCGGGGGCTACAATTCTGCACGTCAAGACTGTCAGGTGACGAGGGAGGAGGCAGTGCCCTGGACAGACGGAGGCAGTGCGGTCTAAAGCCAACCCGGCCAGCAGGGCTCACAGGCTCTGCGGAGGGAAGGCTGTGCCGGGCCCTTTCCAGCTTCCCTGCAAACCTCCCGGAGGCTCTTTCCTCCTCTGGGGACCCTCCCTCCTCTTCGTTTTTCTTTTGTGGTCACCTGGATTTATTTAGTTTTTCAATACATTTAATATCAAAAACAAAAACAAACTCTGGCTAACAGATTTCCATTCGCAGTCAGTGGCCAATTTAATTGAAGCAATGATTGATACAAACCATTTTAAGGCAATGAAACAGTTTGACATGCAGAGGTTTTGACAGTGAGAGTGGACAGGGGTAGGGAGAAGAGATTGATACAGTACTGACATTTATGAACCCCACCTCCCCTCCAGAAGCTTAATACGCAGGCTTTTCCAACACAACACACCACCTGTGTTAATATTTACCTAACGTTTCTTTCCATCACCTCTGGTCTAACTTTGCACCTGCTCTAGCTTTGCACTAATAATATCTGTGAAATTACAAGTTAGCTACACGAATACACATTAATTTAGAATCCACATTAAACACATGAACCAGAAAACTTCCTGCGTCTGCTGCCTAAGACCATCTCATCTGTCACACTTTGGGAAACAGTATCATCTCCTGAATTCTCCTGGCAATGCTGAGAGTTGGAAAGAATTAGCTATCTTTAAGCAAAGAAGGAAACACAGGTTCAGAGGAGTTAAGGTTCAGGTCACACAGCCAATGAAGGGTAAGGATTTAAGGAAGCTCTTTTAAATTGGATTCCACCTGGAGAATGGGGGCACATCCTCAAACCCAGGGATCACACAACACAGTCCAGGGCCCCCAGGAGGCCTCAGTGCAGCTGATGGTCCTAGGCCAACCCCTTCTCCCCCCTCAGGAAAGCCACCACCTTACCCGGGCCAGGCTGACTCCGGCAGGGACCTTGTAGGGCACATACTTCCTGTAGATATGGCCCACCCTGGAGCAGGGGATGTCCTCCATGCGGCCCCCACACATCCACACCTGTGTGGCAAGAAAGGGAGAGATGATGACGTTTCTGCTTCCAGTTCACCATCCCATCAGGCCAGCACCCCTTAGTGCACTCAGCAAAAGCATCAGCCTGGACTGTCTGCTGAAGCCTGGATCACAGAGCTAATGATGTGGGGAAACGCAGTAATATAGTAACGGCAGTACAAACAGCTGACAGCACTGACTGCTTACCATTGCCAAATGCTATGCTAAGATGGTCACATGCACAACCACACTTAAGCCTCATCAGAAGACCTATAAAGTAGGTAGTAACAGCTCCATCTTACCGATGCTGCAACGGAGGCTCAGAGAGGCTAAGAAATGTGTCTAGGGTCACAGAGTAAGTGATGGAGCCAGAATTTAAACCCTGTTTTAGCTGACTCCAGAGTCTGAGCTCTAATCCACTATGGAGTGGTGTGTTGAGAATTCTAGGGTGGCACTGGAGGATCAGTGAGAAAGACCATGGTGATCACAAAGTGGTATCAGCCACAGTATGAGGAGTCAAGGGGGCACACAGGTTCCACAGATTTACAGATGCGCATTTGTTTTCCTCCTGGATCTGAGCCTCTGGCTGGGTCTTCCTGAGCAGTTCGGTCAGCCTCCCTGCCTTGCCTTCTCTGAGTCTGGCTTGCTAGGCCGTGCAGCTGGGTCTTGCCACAGTGTGGGATCTGATGGTTCTCCTTGTGTCCCTCTCCCAGGGAGGAGTATCTGACATCACAGAGAGCTCCTAAGTTTGCCTGTTGGTCTGACAGCAATTTGGAAATCTTAACATGTACAGTCAATACTGACTCACACCCACTGAGGGGCCCAGCCTACACAGACCCTCCTTGGCAGGCCTGGGTTCAAATTCTGGCTTAGCCACTTACCCATTTTATGACTTAAGGTACTTAACTTCTCTGGGACTCAGTTTCCTGTAAGGGAATAGAGGAGGCAGGACTGGAAGATGAGATACTGTGTGTAAAAGGGCTTAGCACAAGACCTGGTGCATACTCAGGACACAGCAGTGAATCCGTCAGCCGAGACCCCAGCCTCCGAGGTGGCCTCACACTCCCTGCCTCCTAGTATTTGTGCCCCTGTGTAGATGCCTCCCATTGAGTCACATGAGGACTGACCTGTGTAACCCACAGGATACTGCAGAAATGATGGTCATGAAGGTGCCATGGCTTCTACCTTTCCCGGTGGGACTACTGGCTTTGGGGGAGCCAGCTGCTGTATTTGAGGACACCCAAGTTGTGCTATGGAGAGGTCTATGAAGTGAGAGCTGAGGCCTCCTGCCCACAGCACTAACTTGCCAACCAGGTCAGTGAGCCACCTGAGAAGCGGAAGTGGTGGCCACAGTCAAGCCTGCAGATGACTGCGGCCCTGGCTCATAGCCTGACTGTTTCCCTATGTGAGACCCAAGGTGGAGCTATCCAACAAAGCCACCCCTAAATCCCTGGCCTAGTGAAGCCTGGCTGTCATTAACTGTGTGTTGCGTTAAGATGGATTCTGGCACAGGTAGCTAACATGGGAGATGGTTTCAGGTGGCGATGGCAGAGCAGGGCCATTGCATAGACTCATTGTGGGGGTGTATGGGATGTGAGGCATGCTACTTTATGCTCCCCAGTCAGGGAAAGCCTCACTTCGGAGGGGATGTTTGAGGTAGAACCGAGCAGGTAAAAGTAAAGGCGAGAGAACAGGTGAGAGAAGAGAAAGCACAAAGGATTTTGGCAGGGCCAAGCTTGGTGTAATCAAAAAGAGAGCCAGGCAGGAGCAGAGGGAGAAAGGGGAAGACAGATGGGAGGGGAGGCCAGAGAGGCAGCAGGGGCCTCACTGGCAGAACAAGGAGTCTTCACTGGTCTTCAGAGAGGGAGACACACAACCCAGTTACATCTTACAAAGATGGCTCTGCCTGTGGGGTGGAGAAGGGCCTGAAGTGGCAGGCCTGGGAGTCTCTTGAAGCTGTTCTGATACGAAGCTGTCCTGGCGCTGGGTGAGGGGCGCTGCAGCAATGGTGGGGACACAGCTGGATTCAGGATATTATTATTAATCTTGCTACCATATTCTCTCATTTGTGGAATGGGGACATCTGCAACCCAGATTCTGTGCAAAAGTGTTCTTTTCAGTTGGAACTGCTTGATGAGGTTGTGGGGATTGGGCTTCACATCTTCATTAATTCAGGGGCTCTAGAAGGGCTGCTCTTCCACTGGCTCCTAAAAGGTCCTTTGTCTCCCAGTACTTCCTGCTACTCCATCCCCAGCCCAGATGTACTCTGGCCCTCCCGAGAGGGGATATGCACCGGGCTGCAATTAGTGGAAGTGCTGCCTGGAGAAATGCAATTATATTCTGATCTTGGGGGAGAAAAAAAAGTCCAGCGAGTCAATAGAACAGAACATTGGTCTCGAGATAATGGGCTCCTGATGGCAGATTAATGTCAAGGCCAAGCCAAGAAGTTTATTTTCAAAGCAGGAGATATTGATCAGGCGCCAGCATCCCATAACAATAACTCTTCCTTTATACAAAGTGATTGATGTGGAAGTGATGCTTTTGTCTGGCAGATATTGCCCAGGTTGCTGTTGGGCTGCCCCCTGCATTCCAGGTGGTGCAGTGGCGCTGAACAGGTAGGACACCTTAACCATGCTCTATTTCTGAATGTCTCCTGGGCAGCTGACCAGGCCGGCATCCAGCTCCTTGTCTTCATATTAAACTCGCATTAGCTAATGAGGCTGTGTGTTCAGCTCTGCCTGGCAGAGGCACCTAACTTTATGCAGGTGGATGACAAATTTCCAAATCCTACTCTTCGCTGTGACCTCTGGTTTCTTTGGCCCCAATTATGCTGGCCATCAGCCTGAAGATTCCTGAGGGACCAGGGTGACCCTGATATGTCGGGAAGCTTGAGGTGTTCAAGATGCCCTCATATACCCGGGATGTCTGGAGGGTTTGGTCAGTGGGTTGACTCCATGGCTTCCCTGGCCAGGACATGATGCTGGTGGCCGACTCACAATGTGAACTACCCTCAGGAAGACAAACATCTGTTCAGCTGAAGCGGCTTCAACCCTGGGTCCTTTAGGAGCACCCTAGTGCAGGCCACGCCCATCACTTCAGAATGTCCTCTGGCCTCACCAAGGGCCCTGAGCAATCCTCCACCCTTACCTCAACCCACTCACCTCTTGCTCATCACACCCATTGAGTCCTCCCATAGACTCCTCCCTCTGCCTGCCTACCTCCTACTCATCCTTCAGGTCCCCTTAAGAGCCACCTCCTCAGGGGCTTCTTAACCTTTTATACTTACACATGGCACCTTGCTTCATTGCTTTTACCAGAAGTGCAATATTAATTATTCACAGGATTACATCCCAGGTCTAGCCTCCCTGTCATGGGCATCTGTTGTTTTTGCCTATCAGTGCACCTTCTCCCTATTGGGGACTGTCCTCCCAACTGCTCCACCTGGGGCCTGTGACCCAGGATGGCCAGCTGGAGCACCCAATGTCCTGGGCTCTGAAGCTGGTATAGGGCAGGGCCATGGGGTATATTTAATGGTCACCACACATGCTGGTGCTTGATATGATGGCCACACACTTTCTCTAGGGTGGAGAGCAAAGGGGACAATGCACAGCAGCTGCCAGCGATCACGTCCACACCACAGAGTAAGGGAAGGCCTGTCCATGAATGCAGCAAGGGCTGAGTAGGGCAGTCCCAAGAGAGGGAGAGAGACACCTGTTTGAGCACCTGGAAGCAGGCCTGTTGAAGCCAGCCTCCCACCTGCCACCCCCACTGTGCCTTTTCTTTGCTACAGCTAGTTTAAGATGATTTTGTCATTTTTGATTTTATTTATGTATTTTTGAGACAGGGTTTTCCTCTGTCACATAGGCTGGAGTATGGTGTCACGATCACTGTTTACTGCAGCCTTGACCTCATGGGCTTAAGTGACCCTCCTGCCTCAGCCTCCCAAGTAGCTGGGACCACAGATGTGTGCCACCATGCCTGGATTTTTTTTGTGTGTGTGTACACATGGGGGTCTCCCTATGTTCCCCACACTGGTCTCGAACTCCTGGGCTCAAGCAATCCTCCCACCTCGGCCTCCCAAAGTGCTAAGATTACAGGCATGAGCCACCACACCTAGGCTTTCTGTCACTTTTAACATAAGAGCCCTTACCAACCCCTCTGTGCCCCACTAGACTCAGGGCCAGCACTGGCAGGGGTCTCATCTCATGTATTTGCCACTGGGCCCGAAGTGCCTAGCACAGTGCTTTGCCCGTAAGAGGTGCTCAGTCATGAAGGAGGAGGCGAATCAAGACTGATTCAAAGTCGGGCATAGGGACTTGACTAAAGAGAAAGACACTCATTTTGTCATCCATTCTTCAGTCACCGGCTCCAAGGATTCACTGTCTTTTTTGCTTTCAGTAATTCTGCCAACAATATAAGTCATCAGCAGGGAGCCTGAGGTTTCCTTGTTTCTCAGGCAGAAGGCACCATTTCCATCTTTCCGGCCAGATCCTGGCTGGGTTTGTCTGGGGTGAAGTGGGACAGATATAGGAGGTCGGAGAGAGCATCGCCATCATGCTCCTGGCTTGCTCACCTCCCTCTTTTGACAAACAACTCTCAACACTGCCATGGAGAGACAGGATCCCAAGACAGGAGGGGACTCTCCTTCCAAGGACCTGCTGGGGTAGGGTGCTGGCCACAGATCCCAGGCCCTGTGGTTCTGCTCATGGCCCATGTCACTTGTCCTTTGTACCTTTAGGCCCCTCCCTTCCTTCACAGCAGAGGCAGTGACCAACCAAGACCCAGACAGACACCACAGACACAGCAGCCTGACTCCCCTTACGCCAATCCTCACACCACCAATGCCCACTATGGGACCTCCTGCAGGTCACTGAACCTGGGAGCCTCACTCTCCTCATCTGTGACGTGGGGATGATGATGGCTGTTCGGGTGGCACAAGACAGGCTGTGAAAGGCTCTTGGTGCCTGGCTCTTAGAGAACCGGATGAACGTCAGTCATTTCTACTTGCAGAAGAATGAGAAATACCACCACCCTGAAGTTACAGAGCGCCCGCCCTCTGCCCAACAACATCATGTGTTTTCACACTATGGCCTGATTTTCCAAATGGAGAAACTGAGGTGCAAAGAGAGGAAGTATTTTTTTCTTAACTAACCTGGTGGCAAAACCTGCAAGTGACCAAGCGAATGACATTATTATTAATCTTGTTACCATATTCTCTTATTTGTGGAATGGGAGGTAGGAATGGGGACATCTACAACCTGATTCTGTGCAAAAGTGCTCTTTTCAGTGGAAACTGCTCGATGAGGTCATGGGGATTGGGCTTCACATCTTGATTAGTTCAGGGGCTCTAGAAGGGCTGCCCTTCCACCTGGCTCCTAAAAGGTGCTTTGTTCCTGCTGTCTTCATCCCTAGCCCACAGGGCCAGGTGGGGTGGGGCAGAGTCACTGTATACAATTTGGAGCCTGGCTACCCAAGAGCACTGTCCTCTCACCCAAGAGGCAGGAACAGAGTCCAGCTGGGGGCAGAGAGAAGGGGAACTCCAGGGATGGCAGCAGCTGGATCATGTTGGACCGGGAACCCATCTTGTTCGAGATGGGGACAAATACAGGCCAATGGGATGACATTTTGCAGTCTCTCTCCTTGTGTTGCTGTCAGTTTTCTCCCTGCCCCGCCCCTTTAACTCCCACCCCTGTAGGGGGGATGCAGCTGTCTGCTCTGGGTCCCTTGCTGCTCCACCACAGGAGCTCCCAGCACAGCAGTTCCCAAACATACCATGCCAGCTTGTTTCCAGGCCCCTTTCACTGCCCCTGCGGAAGTCTTCTCACTAGAAGCATCATGCCTCTAGACAAGTACAAATCTAATTGTGAAAGCCTGTTCCCCATTCATTTTCATTGCTGCTTTGATTTATTTTATTAGCAAACTTCTTTTGTGTGATGACAGTCTTCATTACAGTGTCTATAAAAGACAATTACTCTCTCTTATCTCCTAAACTGAGGGGGAAAGAAACGAGTGGTGATGTGCATTGGGAAAACACAATGGGATCCAGAGAGAGTGCAGTGGAAGGGCCCGTCCATGAGGGTAACCTGAGAGGGCAGATGCTGGGGCAGAACCTCTCTCTGTCGAGGAAATGGCTGCCTGGAAGCCAACCAGGAATGGCACGGCACCCGGCCTACCCAGAGATAAGGAAAAGACTGGCAGCCAGCCATGGCTTTTGCTGTTGGCATCTCAGCTGAGGACCCATATGAAGCTCAAACCCTAATCAGTTGCCCTTGGGGGAAAGACTATAATAATAATTACCACCAATCATTTGGTATTCACTGTGTGCTTAGGAGGCACATAGGGTAGCGGTTAGGAGCTTGATTCCGGAATTAGAACCGAGGTCTCACCCAGGCTGTCAAGCAAGTTTTACAAATCTGAAAGCCTCAGTTTCCTCCTCTGAAAAATGGGAAAAATTATAGTTCCTACCTCCTTAGGGCTGTGGTGAGGCTAAAATGAGGTAATGTAGAAGGTCAGAGGACACTGTGAGCTATCCATATGGTGTGTGGGCACGTGGCCCATCACTACTGGTGGGGGGTATTGCATGAAAGCTACACAATCCCCACTGAAAAGAAACTCATGTTGTTTTAAATGCATTAGTTTGTTTTCAACAAGATACTGTTTCAAGAAGTATCATCACCATGAAAGGACAACCTCAGTCTTGCTGGTTTTAGATGGTTACTGGATGCAGTTGGTA
>NW_016107441.1:3611996-3622723 GCF_001604975.1 Cebus imitator | reverse complement strand
TTTTTTTGAGATGGAGTCTTGCTCTGTCACCCAGGATGGAGTGCAGCGGCACAATCTCAGCTCACCGCAACCTCCGCCTTGTGGGTTCAAGGCTTAGCCTCCCGAGTAGCTGGCATTACAAGCGCCCACCAGCATGCCGGGCTAATTTTTGTATTTTTAGTAGAGACTGGGTTTCCCCATGTTGGCCAGGCTGATCTCAAACTCCTGACCTCAGGTGATCCACCCACCTTAGCCTCCCAAAGTGTTGGAATTACAGGTATGAGCCACTGCACCCGGCCTAGTATTTTTATATTATATGGTTTTAAACATATGTGCATCTAAATTAATAAGTTAAATATATGACTATTTCAACAATATCCCTAAGTGTTTATAGTTAGCTACTTCCCCAACAAGGGCGAATGGTTACTTTACATTAGGTTTTGACTCAGATTTGGAAATACAGCAATCTCACAGCATCCCAGTGAGGGAGGCACGATCATATCCTTTTACATGTGAGGAAACGGATGTTTACTTAACACTTTACCCGGGGTTCCTCAGTGCATAAATGGCAGAACCCAGAATGGAACCCAGGGGTGGGTCCACCAGAACCAGGCAGATCTGAGAGCTCCACGGAGACTGTGCCTTCCTAGGATCTGGACCGACCCTATCACGGTCTTCCTCAAAGATCCCTAACAGCACTTGTACTGCCTGCAGAACACAGGGGTTACCCTTGGTTTGCAATCAGGCCCTCTGCCACCTGCTCCCATCTATCACCTTCTACCCTCTCCACACCCCCTGGACTCCCTCTGTGGACGCTGCTGACAGCTAGCTGCAATGCACTCACTTTTCTGCCCCAGGAGGCTCATGAATTTTTCCTTCTGTGACTTTGAAACCCCAAACAAATATTAATTATCTAATTCATTCATTTATCCATCCATACATGATCTGGTCATTGGTCAGGTTTACTCTAAAAACTGTGCTGGAAGAAATGGAACAGAAACGAGCTGCCAAGGGTGGACCAATGATATACAGTCTTGAAAGCTGGGTGAAGGTGCTGGAGCTTGTTGGCCAACCTGCCAACCAACCTGCCCATTTACTCTGTCCTTCCACACCCACGCCTGAGCATCCTCTCTGCACAACCTCCCACCGATTCATTGGAACCTTGAGCCGCATCGGAATCACCTGGCTGGCATGTTAAACACAGCTGGCTGGGCTCGGAGGCTGCATCTGACTCAGCAGCCTGGGGTGGAGCATTTGCATTTCTAACAAGTTCCCAGGTGATGCCAGTGCTGCTCATGCAGGGATCACTTTGAGAGCCACAGCATACTGGAGTGGTGACAACCTCTCAGGTGATTCTGCCTGCCAGTTCACACTATAGCCCTGTGAATTTGGGACTATTGGTGCCCCTTTGTAGATGGGGAAATAAGAGTTCAAGAGAAAGGGCAGATGCATCCAAGGTCTCACAGAGAGTTTGCTCCAGCACTGGGCCCAGAGCCAAGGCCTTTTGACCTGTCTGGCCAGCCTCTTTTCACTCTTGTCTTCCTGCAACCACAGCCTGATCAAAATAACCATAACCATGCTGACAAGAACAGCTATCATTTAGTGATCATTTATTATGCTCCAGGTACTGAGCTAAGCTTTTAATATATTTTGACTACTAGCATGCTCACAACTGCACTATGAAGTAAAGATTATTCTATCTCCTAAATAATATAGAGGAGAGGTTAAGTCACTTTCCCAAGGTCACACAGCAGCTAGCTCTTTGAATTTGCACTAGAACCCAGGCAGTTTTGATGCTGATGCTCATGTACATAATACCGTGCTGTTCTGCCTCCTTACCTGAGGGTATGGTCGGAACAGCTGCCGCTTTTGAAGTGTCTACTCTTTGGCTGGCTCTAGGCCAAATAAATGTGTCGTCCCATTTAGTTCTTACAACAAACTTTTGAAGAAGTTATTCTATTACCATTTTTAGGGATGAAAGAACCAAGGCACTAAGAGGTAGGTGTGCACTGGTTAGGGAGTAACATACAAACAGGCGACCCTTGGGCCTTTGAGCTGTCTCCTTGGAGGAGCGGTGGGAGAAGCCAGCTCCACAGGCAGGGACACTCATGGAATTTCAAAAGGCTTGCTGAGAATCACGAGCAAAATGCCCGCCCTGTTTCCCGCAGACAGCTCTTGCAAAAGCTGGGTGTATGTGGCCCCAGGAGGAAAATGCTGCATGTATCTGAGCATATTCCCAGCATTCTTAGATAACACAGGGAAGGAAGAAATGAGGACCAGGTTCCTGGTAGCCATGCTGCAGCTATCCGAGGCAGAGGGTGCCGGTAGGGGCAGGAAAAAGGATGGGGAAATGCATTGCCATACAGGTGCCCGATGGGCCCTGGATCTCCTTCTGGTGCTTGGGCTGGCCTTTGGCAATCATTTCTCCCTCCCAGGTGGCAACTTAACCCCTTTCAGGGTTGGTCCTGACCTCTGGGCCCTTCCTGTAACAGTGGCCCCTCTCTAGAGTGGATCTACCTTTTCTCTACTCCTCCCACCAGGCGGAATGAGATGAGCACTGGGCTTGAAGCCAGGGCATCTGGGATTTAGCCCTGGCACTGCCACCTTCAAGCAGAGGGACCTGCCCAGTCACGTAACTGCTCTGGGCATATCATATCGCAATGTCACCCTTGCCCAGCTTCTGGATGTGTCCTGCCTTCTTTTCACATGCCTGTTTCACTTAGTCCTCTTGACAACACTGAGTTTTATGGAAAAAAAAAAAATCAGAGTTTTTTTTTTTTTTTTTTTAATCTGTTCAGATAGCCTGGTACTAGGCTAGCCTTTCAGCAACCATATCAGTTTTACACAAAGCGAACCCCAGTCTCCTGAGTCTTCATTCCTTTACCCAGAGAATGGATTTTCCTCGCAGAACAAGGCTCAAAGACCTTCCCGACTTCTGCAAGGGGAGGATGTCCTCCCCTCATCCCCCCACATGGCTTTCCATCACTCCGTTGGCTCCTGCAAGCCTGCTTCATGGAACCCTCATGCCCATCCGCATCTCACCAAGGACGGTGGGGCCCACCTCTGCCTCCTGGAGGAGACCCTGCAAATTGCTCTTGGGGGCCTCAAGCCTTCTTTGGGAGTCTCCACACTGCTGCTGTGTGCAGAATCTCATCTCTGAGCTTGCAAATGGCCCAAACAATGTGCTGGGATGTATATGGATAGGGGTAGGCTGGGAGTGCCGAGAACACAACATTTTCCTTTCTTCTTCTTCTTTTTTTTCCTTTGAGATAGGTTCTTACTCTATCACCCAGGCTGGAGTGCAGTGTCATGAACATGGCTCACTGCAGCCTTGACCTCCCAGGCTCAAGGAATCCTTCTGCCTTAGCCTCCCATGAGCTGGGACTATAGGCATGGAGTGCACCACCATGCTCAGCTAATTAAAAAAATTTGTTTTGTAGAAATGAAGTCTCAATGTGTTGCCCAAAGCTTGTCTTGAACTTTTGGGCTCAAGCAATACTCCTGCCTTGACCTCCCATGACTGAGAAGGAGCCAGGTGCAGTGGCTTATGCCTGGCAGTGACTAGTCTCGCTGCTGTTGCACAGGCTGGGGTGCAGTGGTGCGATCTTGTCTCACTGCAACCTCTACCTCTTGGGTTCAAGTGATTTTCCTTCCTCAGCCTCCTGAGTAGCTGGGATTACAGGCATGTGCCACCACGCCTGGCAATTTTTTTTTTTTAGTAGCGATGGGGTTTTGCCACGTTGGCCGGCTAGTCTTGAACTCCTGGTCTCAGGTGATCCACCCGCCTTGGCCTCTCAAAGCGATGGGATTACAGGTGTGAACCACCGCACCCAGCCAAAAGTAATATGTACTTATGATGAACACATTCAATGTTACAGACACACATTAGGTAAAAAGAGACAACTATACTTTGAAGCCCTCCCACCCTAATGGCCACTAGGGACAGGAAGGCTTAATGTCATTGTGAGTCATTTTCAGAAGTGAGATAGGCTGGGTGCAGTGGCTCATACCTGTAATCTCAGCATTTTGGGAGGCCGACGCAGGAAGACTGCTTGAGGCCAGGAGTTCGAGACCAGCCTGGGCAACATATAGAGACCATGTCATTACAAAATACTAAAAAATTAGCTGGGAGTGGTGGTGTGCACCTATAGTCCCAGCTACTTGGGAGGCTGAAATGGGAGGACTGCTTGAACCCTGGGGTGTTTCGGCTGTAGTGAGCTCTGATTATGTCACTGCCCTCCAATCTGGGCAACAGTGTGAGATCCTGCCCCCAAAAAATTGTTTTTTTGACATCTCTAACTTATTTTATGTAATATTTTATTGTTTAGATATGCTCTAACTTATATATCCCCAAAGGACATGCATTTGGGTCATTTTCAGTCTTCTGCTATGGTAAGTAACACTTCAGCAAATAAATATTTGCTCATCACTGTCTCTCTTATATAAACTCCTGGGCATGGAATTTCAGGTCAAAGAATGTACTTGTTCTGAAATGTAATGGATTTTGCTAAATTGCTACTCACAAAAGATACAGCCACTTACATTGCCCCAAAGCCTACATTTTTCTCACCTAGTTTGGTCACATTGTCCTGCTTGGATACTCTCTCTCCTGTATCTCATATTTGGAGATATCCTAACCGTGGCCTCCTGGGGACACTGTGCAGTTTCCTTTCTGCTCATACTGCTGCCACCACCCCTAATCCAAACAACCTCTCATATCTGTGTATGTCAGAGGCCTTTCCCCACAGCATCTCATTTTATCCTATCTTGTGGGGTAGGAAGGAAAACTGTATCAGGGCCGTCTGGGATGTGAGGCCTGGAGGTCACACAACTGGCCCAGGGTCCTAGACGGAAGGAGAGCCTCCTTGCTCAGCATCTTTCCCACCATACGCCATTGTCCAAAGATGGCCTCTTAAGTCTGGGAAGGGCAGTGCCAAGGAGGTTTATCAGTTGGAGTGATGCCGGTAATACACTAACAGTTACTGAAAACACTGATGTGGGCCAGAGGCTGGGGACTGAGAGGTGAACAAAACCTTCTTCCTGCCTCCAGGGAGCATGTTATGGGAGTGCAACGTGGGGCAGTTCCCAGGCAGCAAGGGGAGCCACCTACATGAGATGAGATTGGAAGGATGAGTGTGGGTTGGCCAGACTAAGGAAAGGCATTTCAGGCGTGGACAGTGTGGGCCTGCAGATGGGGGCTGGCCCATAAGCCTGGGTCTTACATGCAGTCTTGTCTTGCCAGTTAAGGTAGACATCTGTGGTTTGCCCTACCCCACATCCATTCTCCCTTCTGGGCACAGCACCTGGACCTTCCTTTGGGTAACTAGCCCATCCCCATCTTCCTGGCTCCAGGATGGGCATGTGACTGCAGGTGACCAATTGCAGTGTTGTTTAGGGATGGGACCAGCAGGCCAATGAGACTCAACCTGAGGACTTATATGAGACGATGGGAAGAGGGACTCTCTTTCCATGGGCTGCTGAAGATCTCCATGAGAAAAAGCCCACCTGAAGGGAAGCCCACTCAGATACAAGTAGGGCCTAGGCATTGAGAGAGACCTAGCCTGAGTGAGATGGGTCAGTCCCTGCATCTGGCCCGGCCTTAGGGTCTACCCTGGAATTTCAATGGTGTGAGCCTATCAATTCTGGTTTTTGCTTAAATCAGATTGACTATGGTTTTGGGTATCTGTAAGCAAGAATCCAGACGAATGCAATGGATAAGAGGAAAAGGGGGAAGGAGAGATCAGCAGGGCCAGCTCATGAAGCTAGTTGGAGCCTAGGCTATGGAGTTAAAGACTTGTCCAACCACTAGAACTGGGAAGATTCTGATTTCCACATGAGATCTTTGCTCTGCTGAGAGAGACAGAGAGAAAAGGAGGTAGGGAAAGGGAAAGTCAATGGCTCTTCCAGAAATTTCAGAGCTGTTGGAACACTTTTTGGGGGGTTTTCTCATCGGGATAGACAGTCTAGTCTGGAATCAGCCCTCAGCCCTCAGTCCTGACAGTACATGTCAATCGATCTTAATTTCTGAAAATACGCTCATGCCTTTCAGACTGGGCTCTTCTCTCTGTCACCAAGAAAAGGGATCTTTGCAGAGATGAATCAGAGGGAATTTGGTCCTTTGTAAATGCCTGGCTCTGGCTGAAAGAGAACACCGCATTCCAGCAGGGAGCTGCCAGGGGTGATTGGGCTTGCCCGCTCCCCTCCGCCCTGCAGGCAGCCTTTCCATGGGGGCTTGGGAGACACTGCCCTGGCAGATGGGCTGTTGCTGGGCTCCAGGAACTCTCCTTCTCCAAGCCAGGAGAGAGAAAGCTGAGGGAGAAAACCTCAGGAGCCTCCTCATTACACCGTCTCATTTCCTCTGGAGAGTGGCGGACATAATTGGATCAAATGGAAATGTAAGCCAGCCTCCTTTCCCTTCCCAGATGAGAGACTTCAAATATGGCTTCATTACCAAGTCTATTGTAAATAACTGTGTGGAGAAAAATGCCATTTGTTCTGCCATAATTGCCTGATAAGCATCAGTAGATGGGTCTTTGAAACACACAGAATGAAATCATTTTGGGTTGCTTTAGAAATTCCTTTGTGAAAATCTTCCTCCATTCACTGTTCTCCATAGAGGGGTTTTCTGAAGGGGGTCTTCTAGACCAAGGAACCAGTTAGGAGCTTGGAGGCTGATTCTGGCCAGGGATACACTTGCTTGGAGTATTCAGCCAATATTTATTAACTGCTGTCAACTAAAGAAAAAAAATGAAGCTTTTAAAGGATTAAAGTTGGTTTTATTTAGAAGTCTTATCGAGGACTATAGACCAAGGCCTGTAGCCTGGGAAGAGGCTTTTAGAAAGGTTCTCTCAAACTCCTCCAATGTAGTATTTTAGTTTATACATGGGTGGTGAAGATTTAGTACATGTAAAATTACATTAAGGTTTGGGTGTTAGAGTACATCTGGTTATAGATTACAGAAGCATAGTTACTAATCTTGTCAAATGTTATGAGTAGAGAAAGGCAAGGACTAGTGTCATTTATCTTTGATGCAATGTAGTGACTCAGGCGAGAGACATGGCATTCTATCCTATTTTGCCTTTAAAACATCTTTCCAGAGAGCTGCATGGTGTCACAAAGTCAGGGGCTTTGTGAAATTCTCCTGGCAAAGGGAAATGGGCAAACGTGGTCTCTTACATTTGCTACTTCGTCTCATAAAGTTTTTGGTCATAAAGTAATTGTCTGCTTGTGTTGATAAGACTAATGTTGATTGTCTTCTGTAATTAGGAGGTCTCTTGTTTAGGAAGGTTGGTGGCTGGTAATTTTTAGTTGTAGCTGTATCAGGTCCAGTGTGTTTTTTTAGCCTTTTCTTGGAAAGTACGTTTTGGATTGAATTTAGTTCTCATTATTATGATGTGGGGTTTTTTTTGGGATGGTGTCTATTTTTGTATTTAATATAATATTTTAATACGATTATTATGAGAATGTTATAGATTCTATATAGTAATATATACTTAGTAATAAAATCTGTTGTAGATTGGAAAAATATGATCTTTAATAACACTGGAATATATGTTTGTATATTTTTAATTGTATTGTTTTTTATACTTATATTTATTAGAGTCTTTATGAAAGGCAATGCTGGACTAGAGTTTATTGTAAATGCCTTTAGAGAAGAATTTAGAATAATAATTCTAAATAAGTGACAAAAATAGAATAATCACAGTTAAAATTTGCTAAAAGTTTTTAATTGATAAGGATCAATTAAAACTAGTAAACTAGTAACTCCTTTACCACTCCTGTCAGAAAGCTTCTCAAGCCCGTGAGTTGGTCAAGTAGGTTACGGTAAATATTTACTCACTGAAACTTTAACAATTTCTACCAATTATTAATTGCTGGTCACATTCCCAGGTTGTGTGTTAAGCACTTTCTAGACATTATCTCATTTAATCTTCACGATAACTCTGTAAGCTAGGTAGTATTATGATTCCCTGATTTCAGATGAGGAAAGAAAGCTCAGGGACGTCATCTAACTTGCCCAAAGTCAGATAGCTACTGATGATGGGGATGGGATCTGAATCCAGGCCTTTGTGACTTTACAAATGGAGCTTGTGTTCACTGGTCTTTGTCAAACTCCTAGAGCAACAGATACAAAAGGGAAAACTTGAGAAGTGACTGAGAGCACTCCTCTAGGCCTACATGTCCTGTTTGGCCTTCCTAGCTTCTCCGGCCCACTGCTGATTTGCTGGACATCTCAATCTCAGACCCACCATCTTTAGAAGAAGCAAGACCTTATTCCAACGTCTTAAGAAGACACAAGGCAAATGACAGAGCTGTGGTGAAGACCATCCTTTGGCTGCTGGAGGGTATTCCCTTGACCTCCCACACCTCTCATACAACAAGGAATGGCCCATGACCCCTGTCTTCTTCACCCGATGGGCAGAGGGGCTACAGAACCCTGAGGCCTTCAGTCTTTCCAAGCTCAGGCAGAAGCTCAGGCACATTCTGAGACAGGCACCCAGGAAGCTGTGCCAAGAAGGGGGCATCTGGAGGGCTGGCTCACCTTGAATGAGATTTCATATTGCTCCCCTCCCCAGATCTCCAAGCCAGGGTCATAACCGCCCAGCTCCCAGAACCACTTCCGATCCACAGCAAACAGTCCACCAGCCATCACGGGAGACCTGTCAAGAGAAGAACATGGTGTGAAGGTGCAGATGTCCTGGCCGTGTGCTCTCATGCAGCCTGATAACACCATTCCCCCCATGATGGTGTTCCATGCTGCTCCCTGAACGCAGCCCAAGTGTCTTCCAGGGAATCCAAGGCCCTTCTTGCCTACAACTTCCCTGCATAAGAGCTACCTTTTAACCAAATGGGACCTGAAGTTCCTTTACACAATTAATACCTAAGAATACTTGTGAATGAAATCACAGTACTTTGTCCACATGGGCCCTGCATCATAAATATGTACATATTAGTCTTCCCACTAGTTAAATTGTCCAAATTGGGTCTCTCCAAGCCTGTCTATGTTGTAGAATCTCTTAGAGAGATGAAAAACATACAGCTTGCTGGGCCCCACCTCAGACCTGCTGAAATAATCCCTGTGGGAGGGAGCCTAGGACTGTGTTTTTGAACATGCTCCTTTGACGATTATTACTCAGTAGGCCCGGCATGGATGTTTGTTCTGCTGTGGTGTTTACAGAAGAAGTCACCGTCTCTGTCCTTTCAGTTAAACTAGGAGATAAGATTAACTCCATTCATTCATTCTCTCATGAGTCTGTTCATCACGTGCCAGCTGTGAAGCAGATGCTAGAAGAATCTCAAGGTAAATCAGAGTCCTTCAGGGACAGCCCCCTCAGGACAGAGGGGGCATAAGGGACCCTGGGAGGTACACAGACAGAGTATTACAGGAATCTGAAAAGACTGTGTCTGTTTCCAGGTTTTGGGGTGAGGAGGGTGGCTGGGGCAAGGGTCAAGGAATGAGACTCAGGGGAGGTGGCATTTAAGGTTTGGACAAGGGGAAGTTTGGGGGAGGGAAAGGCACCTGGGAGGATAAAACAACGTCAGCAAGCACACAGAGACGAAAAATCATGCAGTACCCACAGGCACAGGAAGTCCGCCTGGCACCGTGCTAAGCGAGGAAACGCCATGCTGCTGACTGCCGGCGTCCCCCAGGGTATCTTGCACAAGGCTGGCACCTGGTAGGGGCCAACCAGCGTTTGCTGTGTGAAAATCTATCAGAGAGTTGGCTGCATCCTTGTCTGGCTCCACTGGAAAACTCCAAACCCTCAAATCCAAACATTCCAGCAGCAACCTCCATTCCCCCTCTTGGTCCCCAGAAGTACAAGCTCATGGGAAGTGGGCTGAAGGAAAAAGCCCTTAGTCAACCCACAAGCTGCCCAAGTGGCTCCTCCTTCCAGCAGCAGATGGGCCTTTACAGCACAGGCAGGCATCCTATAAAAGGGGAGCCCCTTAAATATTTACTGAGGGCTTGACTATGCCAGGTGTGGTATTGAACTAATTTATTAATAAAATGAATTTACTCTTCACCTCAACCTCATATGGCAGGCCTCATTGTCATCACCATTTTACACATGTACAACTGGAGTGCAGGCAGGGAGCTTGCTCAAGGTCCCATGGCTATGGAGCGGCACTGCCGAGATGTGAATCTCCATCCTAGGCCACAGTCCACACCCCTCTCCACCACAATATACTGCCTCCAGGCAGGCAGGAACACTCAAAAAGCAGGTGATGCATGCAAAGGATAGGGCGTCAGAAATTGCAAACCCTCACTCTCATTTCTGCTCTCCTTAACCTGCTGTGTGACCTGAGATGCAGTGTTTAACCGTTAACTGTGTGTTGCCCAGGACGGCAGCCACTGGCCACCGGTGATGACTCCACATTTAAAATGCGACTGGTGTGAACTGACGTGCTGTGAGTGTGAGATACATACCAGATTTCCAAGACTTCGGATGAAAAGAATATGAAAAAACTCATTAATACTTTTATAGTGTTGGTTACATGTTAAAATAATATTTGAGATATACTGATTTAAATAAGATTTATATTATTAAGATGAATTTTACCTGTTTCTCTTTACCTTAAAATAAAATCACATATGTGGCTTGTATTATATTGGACAGTCTGATATAACCTCTTTGAGCCCTGTTCCCCATCTACACAATGAAGTGATAGCTCTATTTTCTATCCCACCTTGCTAGTGATATGGTTTTGCTGCATCCCCACTCAAATCTCATCTTTTTTTTTTTTTT
>NW_016107441.1:3599656-3606586 GCF_001604975.1 Cebus imitator | reverse complement strand
GAGTGAACTTCCCTGCAGTCCTGTTTATATGGGTGTAGTTAGAACTGCTTTGGCGATGGTGGCCCGCCTCTGTTGGGGCGGAGTCTCTGCTGTGACAGGTTGCCTTGGCAACGGCGGGCTGCCTCAGCAATGGCGGGTTGCCTCAAGGCGGGCTGCCTCTGTAATGGCGGACGCCCCTCCCCCACAGAGCTGGACCATCCCGGGTTCAGATGCGCTTGCTGTGAAACTCTCAATCCAGAGTTTCTGGTTGCTGTTCTTTTGCGGGGGTGGGGCCAGCCGAGCCTGATCGCCGGGCTCCCTGCCTCAGAGCCTTTTTTAAGTTGGTGTTCCAGTCGCCTGTTGAAGAGGCGCCGGGGTCTGTTTGTTTTCCCCTGCGGCCACTCACTGCGCTGGCTTAAACAGAGGCACTGAGGTTTGTGGCGCTTTTTTTTCTTTTTTTTGCCCTGGAATCTACTGTCCTGGTTCTCTGCTCAGTCCCCTTTTTGAACCAGCGTATGGGCGACTTCCCGTGGCTCCAATCGCCAGCCTAAAGGGCCCCCGGACCGGTGTATTTTGTACGGAGAACCGCGGCTCCGGGGCGCCGACAAAGCAGCCGCACGGGGCAAAGCAGTGGTGCCGGCCAGCACAGCCGGGCTGGCCGAAACAGCCACGCTGGCGACCGTGGAGCTCCTCTGCCCGGGAGTTTCCTAGTCTGTGGGCAATAAAAACGCGGCGTCCACTCACCCTCTGCGCTTTCACTGGGAGCTGCAATCCTGAGCTGTTCCTAAACGGCCATCTTGGATCAACAACTCATCTTTTTTTTTTCCAGTGCATTTAAGTTATATTTACAATGTAGTCTATTCAGTGTGCAATAACAATACATCTTTTTAATGTATATATCTTAATCTGAAATTATTGCTAAAAAAAAAAAAAGCTGATGATCATCTCGGCTTTCAGCGAGTCCTAATTTTTTGCTTGCAGACCCAATGAACTATAAATCAAATCTCATCTTAAATTGTAGTTCCCATAATCCCCAGATGTTGTGGGAGGGACCTGGTGGGAGGTAATTGAATCATGGGTTACCATGCTGCTGCTCTCATGATAGTGAGTGAGTTCTCATGAGATCTGATGGTTTCATAAGGGGATTTTCCCTCTTTGCTTAGCACTTCTCTCTCTTGCCACCTTGTGAAGAAGGATGTGTTTGCTTCCCCCTCTGCCATGACTGTAAGTTTCCTGAGGCCTCCCCAGCCATATGGAACTGTGAGTCAATTGAACATCTTTTCTTCATAAATTACCCAGTCTCAGGCAGTTCTTTATGGCAGTGTGAGAATGGATTAATACAGCTAGATTATTTCTAAAGTACCCAATACTATAAGAAGGTAAGGTGTTACTAGTATCAACTCCCCTTTGTCTTCTGAAGATTGGGGGGCTCCAGGATTTTTTTGGCAGGAGCCATAAATCTACTGCTTGGAAAGGCTGAGAGTGTTTCTGACCTGGTGCTTCATGGGAGACTGAACTCAAGGCTTTGCACATGAAAATCAGCCTGGGTCAAAGCAGGGGCAGGGGCTGAGGAGCTGTGAAGAATAGGCAGGATATCAGTCAGGAGGTATTTGGGATACTCAAGGCTTTGCCTCCAGAGAGAGGCCTCTCCTCCAGGGCTATTCTGATTTCTATTGTGTTTGGCAATACCAGCAACAATTCTGAGTGGTCAGTGTGTGCCACCCACTTTACTGACACCATCTCCAGCTCTCATAAAGCTCTAATGCTAGTCTCCTTTTCAGATGGAGATATTTGAAAATCAGAAATTTTATATAATCTTCTTATAGTAAGTGGATGAACTGTGACTGAAACGGGTCTGCCATTGAAATCATGTGTTTTAAACATCCTTGCACCACGCTGTGCCTATAGATTGCCCACTTGCTGGGCACTCTACCATCAAGTGGGAAGCTGTGCAGAAAATGACCAAGACTTCTCTAATGGCCACTTTCTAGGGTTCTGTCCAAGTCAAAAAAAAACACCAAAAAACAGAAGAGAGACTTCTGGGAGGAATCATGGGAGAGGATGGAGGGCCTCTCAGAAAGCATCTAGGCCAGCGGCTGACAACCATGGCCACACATCAGCACACCTGGGAGCTTTAAAAAATGATGATACCTGCATCTCACCCCTAGACTCCAGTGTAATTGCTCTTGAAGGGAGCCTGGGTGTTTTTACAAGCTCCCCAGGTGATGTCAATGTGTAGTCAGGGTCAAGAGCCAGTGTTCTCGGATGAAGCCAAACACTTTAATATCCAGATGAGAAGACTGAAGGCCCAGAAGACACTAGCTGGGCCTTTGCTACTAGCCAGCTGTATGACCTCATCTTAACCTTTCCTTACTGTGCAATGAGGATGATGATGGGCCAAGACCCATTCTTAAGTATCTTTTAATGAGTCTGCTTATTGCAAAGGTTCAAACAATAAAGGGGGGTCTAATTACTCCCTTGGTTACCCTGAAAATTCCATTTTCTGGAGCGGCTTCTGCAATCATGTCATCTCGGACCAGACTTGTTTCTTCTCTGAACCACAAGGTCTCCGTCGGTCAAATAAAGGTAATTCTACCTACATATGAGTGTCCTACATTATCGTGAGGATCATACACAATAATGTCAGTAGAAATTGCTTTGCCAATGTAGGCCAAATGTTAGTTACTTCTGGTGGTGGTATTCTACAAGGATTTAGGCCAACTGAGGACTGATGCTGAGGTATACGGAAGGTGGGGCAGACTGCATGACGTGATCATGGCTAAATCACATCTTTGTACCAGAAAGGGATCAAATAGTAGTGACTGATTGTGTTTAAGATAAAGGTGGCCAAGAGAAGACCACAAATGACTGACCTGCTGCTGGAGACATGGAATCTACTCTTGCCCTCCACTGTTGGCTCCGCCCGGTCCATTGTCCTAGCCACCTTTCATTTCCTCAAAGAAGCCCAGCTCTTCCTACCTCTGAGCCTGCCCTAGGGCCCACAGTGTTAGGGGTTCCTCTCAGGAGCCCTGGGTATGCATCATGCCCATGAAGATGGCTGAGCTTCCAACACCCCTTCTTCTCATGGGGGGAGGGTAAGGCACAGAGAAGTGTGGTTCATTGGGGGCCAAATTGTAGTGAGAGGTGTGACTCCCCAAGTATGTTCATGTCTGAATCCCCAGAACCTGTGAATATGTTATCTTACGCTGCAAAAGAGATTTTGCAGATGTGATTAAAGTTAAGGCTCTTGAAGTGGGGACATTATCTTGGTGAGCCTGATGGAATCACGTGTCATTAATGTAATCACAGGCTTATAAGTGAAAGAAGGAGGCAGGAAAGTCAGAGTCAGAAGGAAATATGATGAAGGAAGCAGAGGTGTAAAGGAAAGCAGGTAGAGGGAAGCAGAGATCTGAAGATGGTATCCTTCTGGTTTTAAAGCTGGAGGCAGGGGCCATGAGCCAAGGAAGGTAAGCATCCTCAAGAAGCTGGGAAAGGTAGAGAAATGGATTCTTCCCAAAGCATCCAGAGGGAAAGCAGCTCTGCCGACACCATGATTTTAGCCTAGTTAGACTCATTTCAGGCTTCTGACCTCCAGAGTTTTAAGTATAAATTTGTGCTGTTTTAAGCTTCTCAGTTTATAGTAATTTATCACAGCAGCCACAGTAAACGAATACAGCAGGAGAGCTTGGAGCACCAGAGAGGGGATGGGCTCTATCTCTCTTAGCCACTCACAGAGCTCCTCCTTCTGGAGTCTTAGTTCTTCATCTGCAAGGGGCTGAGTTCTTCATTGGTAGGTTCCTTCCATCCTTCACATTCCAGGATGCTATGAGTCTAGCCCATCACCCTCCCTCAGCCTGCAAACTTCTGCTGTGGGACAAACTGTTACTTCCCTAACACTTCCAAGTGGGTATAGCAGAATGATGGGAAAATTGGCTCTAGAGGCAGACAGACAGACCTGCATTTGTACCTAGCCTTTGCCACTTAATAGCTGTGTGACCTGGGCAAATTACTTCGCCTCTTGGAGCACTGGTGTCCCCATCTGGAAAACATGGATAATAATTTGTACTATATACAGTTGTGGGGTATTAAATTGGATCAGAGTGTAATGTGCTTAGTACTGGGCCAGGCACTTGGTGATGGTGATGGTTACAATTGTGTGCCAGGCTTGAGGAAGAGAGCATGAGAGACCCACTCACCCCTGTTGGCAATCCTGGCAAACTGTGCAGAGGTAGGCAAGGTGGAGATGACCAGCCTGGTGGGCCATGAGCTGAGGTTGTCGTTACAAGCTGGGAGGGATGGTGCTTCTGGCTGGGGATATCTGACACTTGGCACTAAGTGGGGCTGGGAAGCTGGACCCTCTGCATTGGGCTTTTAGGGAAGATGGTGATCCTGAGTTGTGTGTGTATTGGAGTGGTCATTGAGTAGCCACTGGGACTAGCCAGGGTTGTTCATACTTACTCAAATGGGTCACTTGGGTCAGCTTTCTGCAGTTCTGGAGGGATCGGGATCCGTTTGTAGTACATCTCCCAGTCAAAGGCTCCCCGCATGGCATCCCCTGCCTGTGTCTCGTACCGAAAGTCGTCGTGGTCAATTACATCAATCATTGGGCACACAATGGTCTTGCGGTTCCGAGCAATGCGGTCTGAAGAAGCCAACAGATGCCTATCAGGTGAAGCAGGATGGGGGAGCAGCTAAGTGCATCATCCTGTTCTGCAGCTCACTTGTATTTTTAACATCTCTGAACCCTCAGTTTGACAATCCATGGATGGGAAGGGTGAGTGCAAGCTTTAAGCAAAAGGGACCAGAATGGGGCTCTCATCTCGGTTCTTTTACTCTCACTGCAGGCCTGAGGCAGCTGCACAAATAATATCTTCAAACCCCAGTGTTTTCCTCTGTACAATGGATTAAGAAGAGGCTCTGCCTCACAGGTCGTGAGGACTGGACACAGGATGTCTGAAAATGCTTAGCATATATGCCTTATTATTAGCATAATGAGCAGTGCCACTATGGACAAAGATTGATTTCCTTCTGGGAAGGTCCCTGTTCCAGTCCTGTGAGGCTCCTCATTCAGAGTCCTGAGCTTGACTCATGCATGGCCCAAAGCAGTAGGCACCCCAGCACTTTCCTTCATAGCAGACTGCCTGCCCCTGAGCTCACTGGCACCCCAGGCTGTAATCAGTGAGCAACTGGACCTCCTTGCAGGAATTCAGCTCAACTTTTTCAACCATCGGAACTATGATGGGGGAATGACCTGCCCCAGGGAGTCTGAGTTCCTCAAGACTGGAGGTATGTAAACAAAGCCTGGTGGACCATGAACCTGCAGAGATACCATAGGCTGGGTGATTCCAAAGGTAAATGGGGTCCTCACCTAGATGGCTTTATGGTCCTTTTCAGGCCTGAGAGAAGCTGATTCTGTAAAATTGAGTCTCTGTCCAACCAACCAACATAATTCCAGCTTTGGTTTGCTCTGCCCTTCTTCCTTGTGCCAAGAAGCCCTGACCACAGCCGGGAGCTACCAGTGAGCTACTGGGTCAGACAATCTGCTGTGGGGGACAAGTGGGCTGTGCTCAGTGCCTGGCTGCTTTGGGCCATAAGTCAAATTCAAGGCTTAGAAATGGAAGCCTGGTAGGGCCAGGCAGCCAGCAGCTGCCTGGGGCCCAAGGTTCCTTCGTCAAGTGACTGCAGATTTTTCTTGGAGAGAAAACAGTATTTTTGCCTTTTTTCTAAACTGCAAGGCATGATCCATAGGTGGGGTCATGAAATTGGTTGTACGTGTGTTTCTAATGAACCCAAAAACAATACTAAATATCAGGCTGCATTCCAGGTGATAAGGGTTACTGTGACAGGTGATGCTCTTTCAGGAACATGCTTCAGTCATACTGCATGAGCGTGTACATCTGTGTACTGGATGGAGATGCCCAAGGTGTTTCTTACTGGGGCACATGGTTTAAAGAGTTTGAGAAATACTGTTTTTGGCAGTGTACTCCTATAGGTGGATCAGGGGCCATCAGTGCCAGGTGGACCTGGGAGTGTATTTAAAAAACTCATGTGCCCGCCCTGACCCAGGCCCACTGAATCAGAATCTCTGGAGGTTGACTTGCATTTCCTGGTGGACAGATTTCCTGGGGATTCTCAATGAAGCTTAAGAATCTCATCCAGGGAAAGATCTAGAGTAGGGCCTTCCATTGAATCATTCATGGCCAATCAGCAGACTTCACATCCAAGGAGGGCTGGGGCTGAGGGCATAGTGGTCTGCTGGATGACTGTGGGAGGCATGAGGTCAAGGTAGCTTTGGAAGGCAGTGTTCTAAGGCACTGTGTCCACCTGGGGACAGAATGCCTAGGTTCAAATCTTGGTTTTGTCACCTCTTAGCAGTATAACCTTGGATATGACTATCTGATGTCTCTGAGCCTCCGTTTCCTTGCTGACAAAGGGGAGGAAGACAGCACCTACCTCAGGAGTCTCTGCGAGGTCTGAGTGTGATGATGGAGCCACGGTGCTCAGTGCATCCTCTGGCACACAGTCAGCACTCAGCGACGCTCTCCGTGACCACGATTACTAAGGGCAGCTCAGAAGCAGGAGTGGAAGGCTGAGCATCTCTCTTACTCCTTGCCTCTCAGTTTTCTTGTTTGCAAACAGTGGATAATAAAGCCTGGTCTGCCTGCTTTACCACATAATGGTCAAATTTAAATGTCAGTGTGGCTGAAAAAGCAAAGGGGTTATTAGAGCCGTGTTAATGATGATGATGATCAACAGTGGCTTTCCACTGCGGTGCTGAGTCCTTCTCAGGCTCAGAAATGTGTGTTCTCTGAAGGAGGCAGAGTGAGCTATGCATGGAGGTGTTAATGGTTTCACAGACAAAAGCCATGATGTGCTGTCAGCTGCTGATATTAGCAGGGACAGACTTTTAAATCTACACCACTGGTTCACATTTCTATTGGAAGAAGCAAA